>NW_027176307.1:5142530-5267530 GCF_023349555.1 Cebidichthys violaceus | reverse complement strand
AGATGGTCTTACCTCTTGAACCTGGTAGTGCTCTGATGTGATTGTTACCACATATTATATACCGTATGAGACCAGAACTGTATGAAAACCCTTTGTGGTTATCTAGAATCTAAACAGTTCAAGGATGCACTGTGCACAGTTGTCTAAAAAGCTGCTTTTACATTAGTCCAAAGTGAGAGGTGGTTATGGGACAGAATCTCCTTTCTTTTAGTTGCGACAAAATTAAAATGTTTAAATAGGCATTTTGCTTTTTATCTGGACTTTAAAGGTTCCTGAGGATCTCTGTAAAAATTGCAGCAACGCTGTCGAAGGTTGCTCATTCGTCCCTATCAGCTGTGGTGGCCTGCAGCTGACACAAGCAACAAAGTCACATTTTTACAGACGTGTGAGGAGGAGGTAATGTTTCAGAGTACAAGTAACGATAATGTCGTTGAGTCATTTCCTGTGACCTGTTTTGAGAGCAACATATGTTGTGATTAGACACGTACATCATGCTTAACTTTATGGATACTTGGAACAGTAACTCATACTCTACTTTTTTAACTAATTGCTCGCTTTCCGGTGATGAACTTTGTTCACAATGTAAATCTAACAAAAGATTACAAATCCACTTTAGTAAAATCAATAAATGTATCTTTTAATAAATGCATTTATTTTGTTTTATTGCTGCTGTCATAGCTCTGTCTGGCGTGGATATATTCTAGTCTGCACTCCAACCCAATGTACACGCCCGCACGCACACACGCACACACACACACACACCACCTACACACCGCCCCCTTCTAATGCCCAGAGTTCATTGGCACTCTGTCTTGATGAGTGACGTCTCCCCCCAAGCGAGGCTGAGACAACTGGACGATGGGAATGTGAGGAGGAGGGGACGGCAGTTGGTCTCCAGGCATGCTTATGCAACTTCCACCAAGGGTTTCATATCGTTCTCTTGTTTTCAGAAGCAATAACAGGTCATATTATTTAATTTGATGCCTTAATGGGTCTATTTCAATCTACAATGATCATAGTGATCGTACTGAAAATGAAAGCAACAGAAATGTGAAACAAAGAGGTTTTTTTACAATTTATAAAAAAAAAGAAGATTAATCAAATGCGTTCTCTGCAGTATGTTGCCAGTGCTGCAGAATAGTTGTTTTTTGTATCATGAAACAGAACATGCTGTCCCTTGTTCAACTTCAGCTTGTTATCTAATCATTTAGACCTCTCCAAACCTTTGGTCATGGTTCCTTTGGAATTGATTTGATCTTGACAAAGGATCCCTTTGTCAAGATCAAACACAGGGATTCGGGGCAATTTAAAGGACATTTAAATAAAAATGTATCGATAGTAGTCATGGACTTATCGATATGCTATCGTTTAAAAAACTATCGCGATCGTAAGCTATATCGATATTTTTTGCACAGCCCTGCTTTTTTTTTTTTTTTCCATCGTTCTGTTTTCTGTTTTTACCACGTTTAGATTGTTTCACCTGCTGCGCCGTCGCAGTGTGGCAACGCAGTTTTTCACAGCTCACGGGCGGCGTTCAACGTCAACTTGTTGGCTTTGTGCAAACGACGAATGCCGTATCATGTGTTTTCCTTTCCTTTGTGCTCTCACGCTGTAATCCCCCACTTTCAGGGCTTCACACAGTCACAACTGTCACTCATCAAGGCTGAATGCTGAGGAACTCTAGTCAGTGCAGTGTAACAGTTTCCCTGGTTGGTGTACTTGCTGTGTAAATAGCCAACAACTCAACAGTAGCAGGGCAAGATTATGCAAAAATGAAACTCTGAGAGACGGTTAAAATAAGCCTGCTATCGGGTTTGATTTGACTCTCTTCACCCCAGGTATCATTTCACACGTCTGTTCTTTATGGAGTCTGTATGCTTGCGGTAGAAACCTGTCTAGTGGAATACTGGCAGTTACACAATGAAAACCCATCTGATCTCACTGTGTTGTGAGAACCAACGGAGGACGTGTTGCAACGCGCTGCTTTTCCTCATGTTAAAACTTTCTGATCGCCAAATGCTCCCAAAGTACTTCCACGTGCATTTAGTACTAAACCACCAAACATGATTTAATTATTAAAAGGAAAAAAGGTCCCAGTGTATTTTATCTACAATTTCCTTTGTCAGACCATCTTGTAGATTCCTTTTTTTGTGCCTTTTTAGATGTTAAGTTTAAAAGGTGTGTGAGCAACTGTCTTAGAACAGTTGCAGGAAGTCTACAGGATCGATAACCAGCTCCTCAGAAAGTTGTATGGAAGTTACAGTATCTTACTTTTTAAGGTGTTGATTCTATGTCCTACATTAAACTTCCTAAACCCCTACTTTTGTAACAAGCTACCTAAAAATACGTTACAAAATATCACTCGCTTTTGGTCCCCATGAGTGTTTATTTCCTGGTGATCGGTGTGTGCTAAGGACGATCCACCTGTCGCAGGGTGTCAATTTGAAAATTCTTCAGAAATTAATGTCTCCCTCGAGTGCTGATTTAATGGAATTAGTGTGGCATTTAGTGTACTTTGATGCTTGTTCAGCTTGCCTGTCGGGGGGGAAAATTAATTTGAATAAGACCCTGGATAACTTTCTAGGGAAGCTGTGTGATCAACTGACCCTGACAGCCCTTACACCGGCAGTTTGATGCATTGTGGTTCACCAACAGTTACGGCATGTGTCAAGTTAGGTTTAGAATGCTACCTTCATTGTTTTGCAGACACGCAGATCACGAGTTATGTATTAGAACATGTGTCAGTTTGATCATGTATGTTTTTATAGATATTATGGTCAGTTGTAGCCAAACAGCTGCCGTGGTGCTTACGTAGCAGCTAGGTGGCTCACGCTAACAAGCTAAGGCAAATCATTGTTAAGCTAACCTACAATAATATCCTGTTTGCTGAGAACATGTTGATTGAATTTATATGGTGTTGTTGCATGAGGACATTTAAAAAGGACAGAGTGAGACATTTGATGAATTTCCCAAATTGGACGTGTTCTGTTCTGGACAAGTTTACCATGATTGACGTCCTCAGCTCTCACATGACAGCTGTTGTCTTTTCATGGTGTCATAATCAACCAATCCCAGGGCACAATGCTGGGGCGGGGAGGTCCAACCCATAGACTGGCCTGAACTGTCAGGTCAGCGTCCTTCACATCTGTGTTCCAGGCTCTGGTTCCCTCACTCTGGGAATGCCAGATGGGGCTGTTCCTGGGCCCACTGCCAAGAAAGCCACTTGCCCATCATCCAGTGTTAGAGCAGCCAAAGACCTCCGGACCAAACAGGAGGTCTGGAGTCCTTTTATTATGTTGTTTTCATTAATCTTAAAGAGGGAACTGCACACTTCAGTGTTTTTTAAACTGAAAATGAAATGTTATGACGGTGCTGCGATTCCATGATTACATAATAAAATCTTGTGAATAGTGTTTACATGAAGTCTTAAATTGTTACACTTTTCTTATTTAGTGGCTAGCTAGTTAGCCAGCTAACGAAAGCTTCTTACATTTTTTTTATTTTTTTTAAATGATGCAGTGTGTGGACATAGGCTCCGACCCAAGGGGTGAAGTAAAGTAGTAACCTGAATTCACGTGGTTGACTGACGTTCATGTCAACAACAAGAAGTCCCCTGACCATATTTTGGCTGAATATTATTTTCACTCGGTGTGAAAAGAGAACACGGAGGGCAGGATAACACACAAAGCCAATGTTTTGTCCCTGGATGTGAAATAGACACGCTGACTGTACGGCTGAGTTGAAAAATATTGTTCTATAGTATCACTAGACCCGTCATGCTGAGCGTGAGGTAGCAGGGAAATATGTTTGTTTTTTACGATCACACACACACACACACACACACACACACACACACACACACACACACACACACACACACACACACACAGCAACAGAGCTCACTGCGAGGCAGCTGACGTGCCAGTGATTGGCTAGAGTTTGACATTAGATGAAATGTAGTTTGAGTGGCGGTGGCTGTAAATCCACCGACAAGAAATACGTCCCTGACCCAGGTAGGCTTGTGCAACTCAAACTGGATGTTAACTAGTCTACATATTAACGAGAGTGACAGCATTTCCTTCTCTCCTTTTGCTAACTTCTCACTTCTAGTTTCTGCTGCCTTGTCCTGCTCAATGCAAAGTATCATTGTAATGTAAGCTAATCAAAAGAATCTGTTTATATGAGGTTGATCAAAATTCAGACTTCTCCCTTTAGCCCCTTTTGTGAAGGTATTTGTCATACAGCAGCACATCATCTTCATGAAACCTTTTTCAGGATTTAGGTGGCCAAAGCAAATAATCAGTTTTCTCTCATGGGTCCAGGTAGCCCCTCCCTTATAAGGGAGACCAGGTTAAATGTTATGTGAATGTTCTCTGCCAAAAGCCATGGATAATCGAGAATTTTGCGCTGTGAAAATATGCTTATATGCTTCCATAAGAATGCGCTGAATGGTTTTGAAAAAAATAAAAACTAGTTGCGATGATTTGTACTGATATTTCAATTGTGATATGGTTCACGATATTGGAGGGAATGATCTTATTTGCATCATTATTCTCATTTTCATTGGAAAAAGATATTTAAATTTTTTTTTTTCGAGGATCTGTACCAAAGGAAAGTCTGTAGAATAAGATTTGTAGGCCGGGACATCTGTGCCATCACAATACTTCATTCAGAATTGTATTTCGACACATATTGTACCTTTTTAACAAATATTGTGATTTTGGAATATTGCACTAGTTCCATATTGAGATTTCAATAAAAAACAGATTCATTGTTCAGCCCAGTCTCATATCTGTCAGCTGCATGCAGCAGCCGGTTAGCTTAGCCTAGCACAAAGGAAATATGGGGGGAAACAGCTCGCCTGGCTTGTTCGTTTATTCTGTACAAAAACAGCAGGGACTGAAGAAGGAATGTATTATTTCTTATTCAAAATTACTTAGTCCTGCTTTATGTTTTCTTTTTAAAGGTTTGTTTTAAAGGAAATCTGAAAGTAGCATCACTTTCCCAGCAGAATCCAACCCAGGAGTCATACAGTTTTCAAAGTAGATGTTCATGTATGTCTCCTATTAAGTTAAGTACGTGGTCATTGGATTAAAATGTAATATGTCCGTTTCTGTATCACCTAAAGACTTTAGGAAGACTGGAGCTGTAGCAGCTGGCCTGCACGGGCAACTTAAGTTTAAACAAAAACAAAACAAAACACGGATCGAATCGATCCCAATAAACCTTGGCAGGTTTTAAGCACACACGGGTTAATGTTTGACAGGCCGTTTGATCTCAGGCATGTGTGTATGCTCGGGCCGATGTTTAGGTGAAGGTTGTCGGGAGATAAAGCCGAGAGCGGGTAAACACGTCCGAGGCAGAGCAGCGCTTCAATGGCGGCGGGAGGACCAATTGTTTGGCCTCCTGCACATGACATGCATCATCAGGCCACGGCCTGAGGGGCCGGCTGGGAGGGCCTCGCTCTCAGCACCTTGTAGTCAGTGCTGGTACCCGTTCAGTATTGTTTAGAGCGGGGGTAGTTTACTAGATGTAGCGCTGAACAATACATTGTCCTGGAAGTAATTAGGTTTGTAAAGAACAACTCAGAGCTTGTTATACATCACATACACCATATGAAACCACAACAATAGAAAACAAGATTCAGAGGTCTACGACCAGTCTGGTCTGTTTATGTGACCTATGTGTTCATCTGGTCTTTACAATTTTATTTTCATCTTTGCTTTTGTTTTCTTTTCATCTCCTCTGTCTGTATTTAGCTTATACCTGGTTAGGAAACGGTCTCAATTTAGTGCTGATGCTCCTATATTACCTAAATAAACAAACGAGACCATCAGCGAGATGATTGGCTATTTCTATGTTTTTATTATTAATGCTTGTTGTCGGTGCAACCGGGTCGGATTCCACGGTAAACAGATGAAATCATGCAGGTTCACCAGAAACACCTTTGAACTGTAGTCGGAGGTGGAGAGCTCCACGACCGATTGTGTCTCCTACTCCGCTAACCAGCAGACCTTCCTCTCTCCACCGGCTCCCACCAACACCCTTATGGCCCAGGCCGTATTGTTGGGCACGCTGTATGGAAGGGAGGCACGGGAGAACCAGAACCAGGACTGAGCGGGGGCAGATTGTTAGACCCTGCTGTAGTAAAATGAGAGGTTTTCTAAAGGGAGTCTGGTGCTCCGTAACAGTATTGTTTTGTCCACAGGGACTGCCAAAATCAACACAAAATGAAAGTTTCTCATTTTAACTTTAAAGAGTTTAATGCTGCTTCTTTTTTTTTTTTCAAGCATCTTTGAGAACTCTGAAGAGCAGTTTTATGTATTATTATGTGCACAGAGGTTTATTGAGGAGTTTTTGAATGTGGGTGTGCTACTTTACACTAGTCACAGTATAATTATTTTTATTAGCTTAAGTCGTTATTATTAGCTGCCAGAATTGTTTAAGCCTAATTGTCAAAACATTGTACTTTGTACATGTATACATTTTCTAATCTAATCAATATTTGTTTCTATAGTAACAAAGAATCAAATGTGAATGCTGAATACTGAAAGCAGTGGAGCGTTTTAGAGTGTGTTATTAAGTGTTTTGAAAGCATCTTCTTGAGCAAGAAGAGATAAAGGCTGCCTCCTCTCAGTCGATGAGCTGATTTATCGGTCATTTTGATCTGAGTCAACTAAGATTTCTTTAGTTGTTTTTTCTGCTTTTTTTCATGCTGAATGACTTACTTCCAAGACCCTTATAAACACATCTCTGGTCAACACAAGATTTAGAGTGATGCTTAGTTGACAATATTGTACGAGTGTAAGAAATGATTTGGTCTGTGAAGTTAAAATGTTTTTTTTAATGATTTTATCATTTTTATTTTATTTATCTGAAGTCATCTTTTGTCTGGAGTTCAGTAAACCAGTGTAACGCTTTTATGTGGCTGCATTCTCAGACTCGACGCAGATGCAAACAATTCTGGAGATATTGAGTACAGACCTTATGAGTGGCCTGGAGCCATACTCTATATACTGTGCACTCAAAAGAAGTGGGCGGATGAAAAGCTCTCCCAATCACCGACCAGCCCTGACACACCGCCCCGTTCCCCCGTTCCTCTGACGCGGACCGCAACTCCCATTTAACATTTTTCATGTGGATCTGTTGTATCCACTGCTGAGAGTTGTGTCCAAAATATGCATATTTTTTTTCTCTCTGCTTGCACATCCGTAAATTATGCTGTGTCATTGGGCTATAGCTTTCACTTCCCGTGCTGTGAGGCCAGAAAAACCCAAGAAGAACACAAGGATGCCAAAAAGAATTTGGCGTTTCTCACTGCTTCCCCCCTCCAAGAGCCTCCAACGGAGTGGCCCAGTATAAATGGCTTCCAGCTGCTGGAAGCAGCAGATGGAGTTATGGTTGCAGTTTTATACGGTCCACTCATGTCCAGATGTGAATGTGCAGCACCGTGAGGCCCTCATTAGGGTTATGACTGAGGTCTTTGTGATTGAACAGCAGCAGCTGTAAAGCCATACTTTAAAAGGACTGGCTGTTGCACTGTAAAGCCACATCAAGTCTACAGTTTATCAAAGGAACTGAAGTTGAGGGCTTTGAATAGTAGCAAGAATCTCATGTTTCACCTGCAGGAATCTTTGTTTTACTACATCCACTCAGGCTCCAACTGGTTTTCCTGCTTATTGCAGGTGAGATTATTGCAGTCAAAGAGGCCTGAATCTTATCTTGACAGACGTGGATGGGATCTAACGTCTAGACCTGTGCCAATTCCAAAAAAAGTTTGAACTGGAATCAGTCTTAAAGGGGAAAGCCACCAATTTTATACCTGAGCATGAGTTTAATAGTCAGGAGGAGTGCTGCTCAGCTGGTGGGTACTGTTGTATTTTGTCTTCTGTGGCTCCTTGGGAGGTTTGTCTGTATTATATATTATATTCCATTTCTCCCAATATGTCGCTGAAATGCTACACACCTTATCTTTTATTTTTATATGTTTTACCATACCTTTGAGAAAAATAAGTTAGTCTCATTGAAAGCAATTAGTATATGTCTTTTCAGTTAAATTAAATTTTAAGACTCAAATCTGGACTAATCTGGCTAATCCTGTCCGAATACGGATTAATTATGAATCATTTGGTTCTGGTTGTAGGATCTGTATAGTCAATGAATAACTGTGGCTTTCCTAATTAAGACTTGACTGGATCAGTGTAACCAAGGTGCACAGGCAGAGCCCTGTAAAGCTTTATTTGAAACGAGGAAATCCTGTAAACTAAAAACACATTCTCTGGGTTTGATATCCTACTTCCCCACTTACTCTTTGACACTCCGGTCTCTAGTAATAAGAGAGTTGTTGTTGTCGTTGTTTGTCACTTCTTTGGCTTTTAAAAAGGTTGCTCTTCAGTCCAATCCATTTCCAAACTAAAAGAAGAACACATCTTCTGTTACTGCTGATGCCCTCAGGGGGGACATTAGTAATGAGTCTCAGCTATGTGCCAAACATGTTCAGTTTAACATAGGCCACAGCTTGTAAGCCCATTAATCCTGCTGCTTGCTCTGCTTTTTTTTTTTTTTAGAACTAGACTGGTTTTCCATTTTTCAGGAAACAAAGCTCTGTCAGGACGTAATCCAAGGCCTACTGGGAAACACAAGGATTTTCAAAATCTACACCTTTACTACTTGCCCTTTCTTAACTTTCCTCCTTCGTCTCTCGCTCGCCCTCCAAACCAGAGAAACTATTTGCTCTGCCTTTTGGGAGCCAGCCGTAATATCAGTACAGTACTGTCCACTTCCTGACCCCGGGTCAGTAGGTGTAAAACTCTGATTATAATGTGAGCTGGCTGGTTCTTCTAGCAGCAATTCAGCTGTCAGATACGAATGTATTTCCATCCAGTCCAGATGGGGCCTGCACCTATTTTCGCAGGGAACACTGGACCTTGATATGAGGCTCTGCAGATGCTATCACAGTACATCACCATAAAAGCTGCAGTTTGGACCGTTTAGAGATAAGGATTTATTTTAGGGGTTTATTATGCTGTAATGTCTATTGTTTGGGCTACTACTGGGAAGTCAAACTGGACACAGAGAAACTGCCCTGTCCAATGCAGGAAGTGATGTGTTGTATACAGTGGTGGAAGAAGTACTCACAGCTTCAAGTGAAAGTAGCACTATTACTCTGTAAAAAATACTCTGTTTCAAGTAAAACCCTGCATTCAAGTTTCCCTTTAGTAAAACTGGTTGGGAAGAATTGTTCAGAGAGTAATATTATTATGTACTGTACATATTAGTGGACTCTTAACTCACAAGCAGCATTTTACCGTTACAGCTGGTGTATTAACTTAATATTCTGTTGGGTAGTTGACTTTACAGCGCAGTATCATATTTTATACATTCACCATGTGTTTTGTTTGTAAAGTCTTAATCCCTCCTAACTCCATATATTTAATTTCCCTCTGAAATGTAGTGAAGTAAAAGTATAAAACAAAATATTTATTTCTCTAACATCTTTTACCAGGAATTGCAAGGACCAGTTTTCGTTAATATAACAGCTGCATCATGGCAAAACACCCCGGGGGGCATGATAAGCCCTACTGTTACACGTTAATGTGGTGGTGACACAGAGGGACATCTGGTCCTGTTGATTTATGAACACCTCTTCCTCCTCCATTTGTGTTTATGTTCTAGTGCAGCAGCCTGCGACAGCCACAGTTTTAAGTGGTCTCTGGTGTGGGACTAGATTGTAGCCTGAGCGTGTCATCAGATTCTTAGAATGTGCTACGGAAACAAGTTGTTTATTTGACCAAGTCAGGCAAATGGTCCGTCACACCACTGCAATATCAGCCAAGTATGCCTGTCCATTAGCCGGTTCCATTCACTTTGGTTAATAAATAACTCTCCAACCAGCTGCTTTAATGCAGGAGAAGTCATCAGGGACTCACAAGGGCCTCTCTGTGCTCCCCACGCTGGGTCTTAGTTCATGTTCTCGGACAGTGGTTTCCAACCATAGTTAGCTAAAAGTAATGAGTAAACAGTTGAAATAGTTAGCAAAAGTTAATATGTACACATTTTAAATAGTTATCTTAAAGTAAAGAATAAACAGTTAAAATAGTTAGCCAATTGTAATCGATAAATAGTTAGCTTAATGTAATCAATAAACACTTAAAATAGTCAGCTAAACGTATTAAATCTCATCTCATCTCATCTTCTACCACTTATCCGGGATCGGGTTGCAGGGGCAACAGCTCCAGCAGGGGACCCCAAACTTCCCTTTCCCGGGCCACATCAGCCAGCTCTGACTGGGGGATCCCGAGGCGCTCCCAGGCCAGTTTGGAGATATAGTCCCTCCACCTGGTCCTGGGCCTCCCTCTGGGTCTCCTCCCAGCTGGTCATGCCTGGAACACCTCCCTAGGGAGGTGCCCAGGTGGCATCCTTACCAGATGCCCGAACCACCTCAACAAAGGACAAAGGAGCAGCGGCTCTACTCCGAGTCCCTCACAGATGACCGAACTTCTCACCCTATCTCTAAGGGAGATGCCCGCCACCCTCCTGAGGAAACCCATTTTGGCCGCTTGTACCCGAGATCTAATTCTTTTGGTCATGACCCAGTTCTCATGACCATAGGTGAGGGTAGGAACGAAGATTGCCCGGTAGATAGAGAGCTTTGCCTTGTGGCTCAGCTCTCTTTTCGTCACAACGGTGCGGTAAAGCGACTGCAATACCGCCCCAGCTGTTTCGATTCTCCGGCCAATCTCACGTTCCATTGTTCCCTCACTCGCGAACAAGACCCCGAGGTACTTGAACTCCTTCACTTGGGGTAAGGACTCATTCCCTACCCGGAGTGGGCAATCCACCGGTTTCCTGCTGAGAACCATTGCCTCAGATATAGAGGTGCTGATCCTCATCCCAACCGCTTCACATTCGGCTGCGAACCGATCCAATATTATGAATGTAATAAATAGACATTTTAAATAATTATCTTTAAGTAATCAATGAACTGTTGAAATACAGTGGAAAGCACTGAATTTGGTACCATCTACCTGGGTCAAATTGATTACTTAAGCAGATGATTATTATAACCAATTTTTTTCAAACACTTCTCAAATTACAGTACTGTACAATATAATGACTGTGCTGTGTATAATTCAGATACACTATGATACAGTACAGTACTTTAAATAGCCTACTGTAAGCCCGCTCAAACGTAACGAGTTTTGCTGCTGCATCTTGTTTTTGGTAGTTTCTGATGAAACATGATTCTGTCCCAAGCTTTTTGATCACAGTAACCATAATCACTATAAGCAGTTTATATTTAGCTAAAAGTAATGGATACACAGTTGATAGTGCTATTTAGATAAGTCAGACAAAAAAGTTTGGGACTACTGTTCTAGGTGGGACAAGAATGTCAAAACGCATAATTACAGCTGTTAGGACTTGTGCATGCACACCTGGACGCCTCCACAACAAAGACTTGAGCTCAGAGTCTGCAGTTCAAGAACTCTCACATGTATCACCCCAATGACTTTGAATCCATTTAGTGTGGCTTTAGAGGCAGAGTTTTGTGCAGTTTTCACGGCTGTAGTCCCGTCATTGTGGGGTGACCGGGTTCAGAACGGGGGGGGGGGGTTCCCAGCAAGGAGCCCGTAACGAGGCAGACAGACGACTTAAGGCAACTCTGCCTCGTCTGTCAGTGTCCAAGCGGGGGCCCGCAGCCAACGGTGGATGTCGCTGCTACAGAGGGAATCCTGATATTGCATTTTTAAATCTAGAATTCCTCTTTGTCTGAAGCGTAAATGCTTTTAAATCGAGAGAGCCAGCCGATGAAACCGCAACAGCAATTTCCTGTTGTCCTTGAGGGATTCTTTGCCTTGCTTTGTTCACTGCCATTTATTACATTATGTTGCTTAAAGCGGGCTGATATCCCCACAAATATGAGACCTGGTAGAGAGGACCCCATTGAATTTGAGGCATTTCTGCTGACTACAGTGTCTGGAGTAGATCCTAAGAAGCTTTTGGCTGTGAAACCAGAGCAGTGCACTGAGGCTCTATCTATTTGCATGTTAGCTAATGTTAGCGATAGTATGATAACACAGTAAACTGAGATGTTGAACACGGGACAAATATTTTCCTTTAAACTTCTCTGTGTTGCTATTGTCATTGTGAACATGTTACATGACAACTACATTTTGTATATCTACTCCACTTGGACTGCTAAGGGGAGAAAAAAAGCTTTTATCCATGTTAAAGTTAGATTTTCTTAACAATTAGCATTACAGCCTAACATAACTGCTGGTGCTAGTAGCCAGTGTTGTGTTCTGTGCTGCTTCACTCTATCTTATGGCGCAACCTGGGAGTGTATTGACACTCTGACAGCGGGGGGTGAGATGAGGATTCAGGGAGAATGAAGACACAGCAGTGAAACCAGTACTAACCCTGAAACTTGACACAGGGGTCTCCCGTTACCCCCGGTAAAAAAACAGGTAACAATAACACTCACACTCCAGCTGCTCTGTATTTTCCCATAACTTTCCTCTGATGGCGCTTCAGAATTGAGGAAAAACAGCTTTTGCGTCACGTGCGCTCGTTGTCGACTCTGTCTATGGTGTGACAGTATTTGGATGGAAGTCCTACGGGCAGTCGCTCGGACCACAACATGTTGCTTACTCCCAGCTTCCCCATCCTCTCTGTCGTCAAAGGGCACCGCCGCACGGGGGGCTTGCGCAATTTGTGTACTTTTTGCGTTTTGTCAGGGTCGTGGCTTGCTTTTCTGCACCCCATCTTCATGTTTGCCTCTTTTCCTTGTTGAGAATAAAAGCCGGAAACAGTATATCTAAAAGCTTGATATTTAGGAAGTATTTCCAGAGCAGATAGGTGTTCCCTGCATATCTCAGCTGCACATACATGTCTGCCCATTTGTCTTAAATACATAGAAACAACTTCTGATAAGACCTTAGAGATCTCTAAGTTCTCTGAGTTGATGAATCCCTCAAAGATATCAAGCCCTCCAGTGCTGTCACTATCCCAGAATTGCCAATTTGCATTACTGTAAATGTGCCCTGCGTATCTTAACATATATTAGTCAGAGGTCTGCTGCAGCATGTGACAGTGGTATTCAACTTTACACTCACAGAAGACTGCTGACCAAGCATCAGGCAAACACTGTGGGTGTTTCCTCCGTTCGCCCTGACGGTCAGAGTTTTAGCTCCACTGACATTTTTTAGAGGCAGATCTGATCAGCTATGAAAAAAAAAAAAGAAATCACTTTGTTTTCCCTGAAATAGCCCAGTGCCATTTCTTCTGCCTGAGAAAATACAAGCCAGTCTTACAGAGTTTGGTAAGCGAGCGCAGGCAAAGCAGTACCAAGAGATGTTATGCAAATCTGAAGCTAGGGTTTGGCAATATGACAATACTTAAGGGTCTTCCTGGCGATGTAGCATGAATACATTCATAGAGGAGGGGAACTTCCAAGAAAAAGGATTTCAAAAATAATGGTAAAATTTCAAAAACACTGGATGCCACATTTATCATAATGCAAGCAATAGCTTTGTTTTTTTGGACCCTCCCTGCCAGGTCAACACCCAGGTCTTTCAAATTCCACACCCCAGTTTATAAGAAAAAATAAAAGCCTGGCACAGGCTGAGTCATTTTTTTTAAACCTGAAAAACAATTTCCGGAGCCACAGAAACTATTGCACAACTGTTTTCACAGGTTGACTAATAAACTCACTTATATGTATATAATTGCCGGAGTTTCCCTTTAGCTGCAGATATTTGAGCTCACAGATATTAGTCAACCAGTAGAGCTTATACAGTAGATATCACACTGAAGTAGCAATTCCTTTAATAGCTTTAGTTGCATTTCACCAAAAAGTTGGACTGCCTCATTGTAATATTGAATTTAATGTGATGTAGCGCTTTAATTTTTTGTCATTTTTGGGTCTACTGAGGAAGTTAAGTGAGGTGTTTCAGTATGTTCTAACCCAGGAGGTAGACGATATCACCATGGTATCTGTGTATTTAGTTTTGGGACCGGGCCTAAGTGTTTTCCTGATCACTCCTTCCTGTCCACTCTGTCACTCCGGTGTCCTGTCAATGTGTGTTCCTGCTGTTGCCCGACTGTTGTCATTGTACGCTTGGTCTAGGAAAGGCCAGTGGCTTTTACCTTCAAGGTTACAAAGAAAAAATATGTACAGTGCTGTGAAAAAGTATTTGCCCCCTTCCGGGTTTCTTTTTTTTTGCATATTTGTCACACTTAAATGTTTCAGATCATCAAACAAATTTTAATATTAGACAAAGATAACCCGAGTAAATACAATATGCAGTTTTCAAATGATGATTTCTTTTATTAAGGGAGAAAAGCTATCCAAACCTACTTGGCCCTATGTGAAAAAGTAATTGCCCCACCCTTGATAAATCATGAATCAAATGTGATTTTTTGGAAAGCTGAGTTCAATTTCACTAGCCACACCCAGGCCTGATTACTGCCAGACCTGTTGAATCAAGAAGTCACTTAAATAGAACCTGTCTGACAAAGTGAAGAAGGCTAAAAGATCTCAAAAAGCAACACATCATGCCGCGATGTAAAGAAATTCAAGAACAGATGAGAAACAAAGTAATAGCCATGTATCAGTCTGGAAAGACCCCAGAACAACATCTGAAGAACTGCAGGCCTCACTTGCCTCAGTTAAGGTCAGTGTTCATGATTCAACAATAAGAAACAGACTGGGCAGAAATAGCATCTATGGGACAGTTCTAAGGCGAAAGCCACTGCTGACTAAAAAGAACACAAAGGGTCATCTCACATTTGCCAAAAAACATCTTGATGATCCCCAAGACTTTTGGGCAAATATTCTGTGGACTGACGAGACAAAAGTTTAACTTTTTGGAAGGTGTGCGTCCCGTTACATCTGGCGTAAAACTGACACAGTATTTCATAAAAACAACATCATACCAACAGTCAAACATGGTGGTGGTAGTGTGATGGTCTGAGGCTGCTTTGCAACTGCAGGACCTGGACAACTTGCCATAATTTATGGAACCATGAATTCTGCTCTCTACCAGAAAATCCTGAAAGAGAATGTCGAGCCATCAGTTCGTGACCTCAAGCTCAAGTGCACTTTGGTTATGCAGCAGGACAATGATCCGAAACACACCAGCAAGTCCACCTCTGAATGGCTCAAAAAAAGCCAAATGAAGGTTTTGGAGTGGCCTAGTCAAAGTCTGGACTTAAATCTGATTGAGATGCTGTGGCATGACCTTAAACAAGCCGTTTCTGATCGAAAACCATCCAATGTGGCTGAATTAAAACAATTCTGCAAAGAAGAGTGGGCCAAAATTCTTCCACAGCGATGTGAAAGACTCATTGTCAGTTATCGCAAACGCTGGATTGCAATTGTTGCCGCTAAGGGTGACAAAACCAGTTATTAGGTTTAGGGGGCAATTACTTTTTCACATTGGGCCAAGTAGGTTTGGATAGCTTTTCTCCCTTAATAAATTAAATCATCATTTAAAAACTGCATTTTGTATTTACTTGGGTTATCTTTGTCTAATATTAAAATTTGTTTGATGATCTGAAACATTTAAGTGTGACAAATATGCAAAAAAATACAGAGAGAGGGGAGAGAGAGAGAGAGAGAGAGAGAGAGAGAATGTGTGCCTGGATACAAGAGCAATAGTGTTCTATTATTGCATCACCAGGCTTTGTTTTGGTGTCAGCATCCGCAGCATTAATGTTAAACGACGCCGTCTTCCCGGAGACAGCTTTCTGTTTTGGATGTGAACCGATAATCACTCTGACTTATGGCTCGTTGTGTGAGATTTTCCCCTCATACATTTGTTTTTTCTCTTGCAGCATGGGTGGGCTCCCTCTCCATGGGGATGATCTTCTTCTGCTCCCCCATCGTCAGCGTCTTCACCGACATCCTCGGCTGCAGAGTCACAGCAGTGGGCGGCGCTGCTGTCGGCCTGGTCGGCCTGCTGGCCAGCTCCTTTGTCACGTAAGGATGGGAAAAAGAGCTGTTCAGTTCAAAATGACATAGTATACATGACACCTTTTCCTACGTAGTTATCGGGGTAGCGTCCGCCTTCAGTCCCGCTAAATATAGGTGATAGACTCCTTTCCCATTGCGAATAGACGAGTCTGCCTTTCTGTTGTTTCTTTTTTTTAGTGTGTCACCAGCTCGCACCGGAAGCAGGGTTAGTAAACAGTCAAAATGTTACTGTGGTTTCTTCTTTTTATATCTGTTACTTATTCAGTCTCTCTGTCAATCTCTGGGGTCAACTCTGGTTTGAGTTGACCATTGCTGGAACAGTGGGAAGACAAACGAAGAAAGTTTTGTTTCTATCCAGTTTGAATGAAGAGTGCTTTTCAACGACCATCAAAGTAAAAATACTGTTTCTGTCAATAGAGTCCTGTGGCTTTGAGGAGAGCATAATAAATTCCGGGTAGAAACATCATCTAATCACTTTTTAAGTTGACATGTCACACTTGTTGGCAAACAGTTACTTATTTTAAAATCCAGTTACAAAGCAATATGATGATTCGTTTGGACTCAATTTTGCGTCCAACTGATGAATATAAGCCCAATATTCCCCCTCTGTTAGCTCTGTTTTTGATCTACCAAGGGAAATATCTGTCTCAGTAGCTGCTAAATGCTCCACCATGTTCACCAGCTAGTCTCTAACTGCGTCTGTCTGACTCCTTTTAGCTTTTATCGAGACCCAGTGAGTGAGTGGCTCTGCTCTTGGCACTCGGTTGTTAATAATTTCCTGGAATTTGATACGTGTACACGTGAGGAAACACTCCCACAAACACACAGAAATGTGTGGTCCAAACAAAGTGGCAAAACAAAGTGTTCGACCCTGGCTTCATCACTTCCAAGTGCAATAAAGCAGTTGAATTACCACTTATCAAGTGGCTGTCAAGCAGCATTTCACACATATTTCACAGGCAGGCTGATAGCCCAGTTGTGCAGCGGACGGTGCAAGGTTAAAAATTTCTTAGTCATGTGATCTCACTGTTAAAATGTATTTACCCCGCTCAGGACTTTGAATACACTTGGACGCACCATCCTGTATTTATTTGGACCTTCACCACTACACATAAATCATTTCACCTTGTTATGCTGTTTGATGTAAGGCGGCGTGACTGAAATGCTTAGTGAACAAAATTCAAACACTTAGCTAAACATTGTAGCTGGTGATAGTGTTAAAGTGTCAAAATGTCATGATCGACGGAATCAAAAACCTTTAAAAACTATGATTACACATTCACAAAAAAGGAAAACCCATGATTCTCTGCTGCTCCCACTGAAACTGCAACAGTTTCAGTGGGCAGCATAGTTACAGTTTTTTTCCCCGGTTGGATAACTATAACAGCCTTTTGAATGTGCAAATTCCTGTAAATACATTAACGTCAGCAGTGAGTCAAAAGGCTGTACAGTGATGTAACTTTTGGCTTTATCCCCCCTCAGGTCCCTGGGCCCCCTGTATTTCACCTATGGCATTGTGTTCGCCTGCGGCTGCTCTTTCTCCTACCAGCCCAGCTTGGTCATCCTGGGCCACTACTTCAAGAAGCGCCTGGGCTTGGTGAACGGCATCGTGACGGCCGGCAGCAGCGTCTTCACCATCACCTTGCCCTTTGCGCTGTCGCACCTGCTGGAAAAAGTGGGCCTCCACAACACCATGCGCGTCCTCTGCGTCCTCATGTTTGTGCTGATGCTGGCCGGCTTCACCTACACGCCCCTGCTGCCAGTCAAATCCAGCAAGAGTCGCACAGGCCGCCGGTGTCCACCCCTCAGCCAAATCTTCAACCTCAATATCTGGAGGTCCTTGGGGTATCGGATTTGGGCCTTCGGCATCCCTGCAGCCCTCTATGGCTACTTCGTGCCTTACGTTCACCTGGTAAGTCTGTGTTCTCCACGTACCTTTTTATTTGTCCGCACTCTGTCAGATTTCATTCCCCCTACCTTCACATATACTGTGTATTTATCTGTTGTTATTGTCACCCCGCTCTCCGGGCCAAAGGTCAGTTGGATGAATAACAACACGTAAATGCCAAAAGAGGAATTCCACGCTGTGATTTTCCAGTATTCTAATCCCATGTTTTGGATGTGTTTGTTGGCACGGGGGAAGAATAAGGGTGAGGTCAAGGAGAAAGCTTCAACAACACAAATATCAAAACACATACTTGCAACATGAGATTTATTAATGTGAACGGGGAGAGGAAGGGAATTCTAAACCCGAGGCATTCAGAGACGGCACGGCGCGTTACCACAAGATGGTTCATGACTCGTAGAGTGTACTTCAGTATTCAAGAATTGTTCGTTAGGGCGGTCTGAAAGCCTTTCCACACCGGGGTGGACATGGAAAGCCCATCTTTTCTAAATGTTATGCGGGTTATGTTTAACCTAAAGCTGCATGCCTTGTGCATTGGTGACGACTAAAATTGTGTTCTTCTGCAACAGCGATCTTGATGTTGCAATACTAGTCCATTCTTCATTAAAGCTGCAGTCCAGGCTCGTTATCTTTCCTGACAAACAATTCAACAGGCCTGTCTTCCTGCAACAACAATCTGGATGTTGCATAATGGTGTCAAAACCAGTTAAAGTTGACTAATATTTCCTGCCAATCAGGACTGCATACTGCTATAATGTTTCTGTAAATACAGAATTTAACCATCCCTCCTCAGTGAACAACGTCCTTGGCAGAGGCCACTGAGGATTTACCGTGTTTTGTTAAGTCTGTTCACACTGATATAGGTTAATCAAAATACAACATTCATTTTGTAAGAAATTGAAAATAATAAACAGTGATAGGCTAATTAAATACATTTATTTTTTATTATTTGAAAGTGCTGCCCCCACACTACAACTACAAATGTAGTTGATGACCCCTGTTGTAGATGATCAGACGCAGACTTTATTTGACATCTAATTTGAACCTAAGGAATCCTTTACAAATATTATTCATGAGATCTTTGTTTTAGACAATTATGCCAACGTTTTGCAGAATATCTCAAGATCTAGACAAAAAAAGCAAAACTCTCCTCATGAGGCAAGTGCTTTTTTTTTTTATTTGGGTTAACCAACCCTTTAAAAGTTGACTTGATAGCCTCATGGTCTGTAGACATCGAAATGGAATGTATTCCAGCTAGAAGCGGAGACTCTTTTGCTGAGTTTAACTGTTTACATTCTAAAGCCTGCAACCGCTGCAGCTTCCTAATTCCCTCTCCGCAGCACGTGTCCACATGAGATACTTCAGCTGTGTGGTCCCGATGAAAGTAACCAAATATGACAGGAGAAGCTCAATCTACAGTTCTGTAAACAGGTGTCACTTTCCCCCTGAATCTCCCTTCATTCCGGCTACGAGATGGGAAGATATGATGTTGGAGAAAACATCTCCTTTGGAGGGCTGGGGGAACACAGCCAGGACGCATTGGACTGACTCAGGAGGCGACTGTTTATTTGGACACGATGACTCTGGGATGTTTTCCCAACACTTCTCCCGTGTCTGCTACTTAGACTGGGACACCGCGGGGGGGGCGGCTGCAGCCTCAGCGCCACCACTGCCCTTATGGCCCGAGCATCCGTCCTACCCTAGACACAGAGGCTCCCCCTCCTCCCTGCTCTTAAGGCCACTGCGTGGGAAGAGGAAGGAGGAAAAAAAACATGGGTCAAAGCAGCATATTGTTCAGCTTTTCAGGAAGGGAGTCCCATCAGGCCCTCAAAACCCTCTGCACTCTTTTTCTTTCCCCGGTGTGTCTGCGTGCGTCACTCACTGTGGGTCTTTTGCCTTTTTAGAGCCACACTGCCACAGTTCCGTGGCTCCAAATCCAGCTGTACATATCTGAAGACTGTACAAGTGTAAAGTCCACACACACTTGCACACACCTTTCCAAGTATTGCTGATTAGAGATAAGATGTTGTGCTCCAGGTACAGCTGTGTTTGCCCTGTGCGTGGGCTGATTTAAAGGCGTGGTAGTGTCTTTTCTGCCTACTTTGCAAAAAGAGCATATTGATGAACAGCACACGAGAAAGTTTGAACGTCAGCCAGACAGATAACTCATGTCCCCCCCTACAACAGATTCACATTAGCGTCAAACAGAGTGTTTTTTGTCGTTAAAAAGCTTGTTCTACTTGAAAAAGAAGTTTGTTTGAGTGTCTCTAACGAGGAGCACCTGCAGGGCTGCGGTGTGTTTGTGTGGGCTGGAAGGGAGCTGGATGTTTAATGAGCATTAAACAGCCGAGGAGGGAGAGCAGAGGGCATGTGGTTTGTTGCACCGTGGGGCTCTGAAAGGGAAAACTCAAAACCCCAAAACACACTGGTAAAGCAGCTTTAAAGATTGGTGATGTGGCAGTTTTTTTTTTTTTTATCTTGTTTTTCTTATTTGTGTGTTTAACTGAATGTAGAACGTCTCATTAATTCCAGCAACTATGGATTCACTAACAGCAGGAGAAGCACAGGTGTTCCTGATAACATTAATGAGCGCTCTGCTCCATCAATAATGGTATTAATTACACCTGTTGTGAGAAAGCCCTACTGTGGAGTTTAAAGGAGTATACTGGCAGATAAAGGGATAGTTTGGATGTTTTGAAGTGGGGGTTTGCATGAGGTACTTACTCATAGTCGGTGTATTACCCCCAGTTTGGAGAAGCAGACAGGAGTACTGCTGTGGATGGGGGCGGCAGCAAAACTTATTTTAGACACCTGAAAAAGGCCCACCTAAAAATAGTGTGTAATTATAATATTTTCAATGAGACAGCAGTTTCCGAGGGGGAACTGAAACCGGTGTGTCCATATATGCTCTCGCCAAAAGCTGTCTCCAGAAACAGTCTATGTTTCTGACAGGGAACTGAGTTATCTACGCTCTCGCCAAAGTCACCAGACTTCATTGGAAAAAAAAATATATTTTACCACGCAGTACAGGGGTCCTGCTGGTCTACTGCTGCCTTGATTGGTTACTTAGTTAGTCTTAGTGTGTGACTTGGGTGAATTCGAACTAACCAAAGTCACACAATATCACAAAAAGACCAACAATCCCCACGTTCTGCAAGGTAAAATAGTCGTCTTTTCCAATGAAGTCCGGTTACTGTATATTACTGCGACAGTATAGATAACTCGGTTCCTGGTAAAAAAAACAACAACTGTACAGCTTTCTCACAGCACGGTAAACCAGCAAAAATATTTTCAATATAGCGTACACTTAAACTGATAGTTTTTTTTAGGTGTGCCTTTATTTTCAGGTTGAAATGTGTTTTGCTGTTATCCGCAGCAGCAGCACATTAATTTGATATTGTGCCAGAACTTCATGTCTGCTGAATATGGATAAGTACGTCTTGTGTAGCAATAGTCCACGGGTTACATCTTAGAGAAGGAGGCAGTTACAAAAGCAGTTAGAAGTTGAGCCACTGTGCCTGCATTTAAATGTGTGTGTGTTTAATCACGTTTCACATGAATGTGTGCTTGTGGTTCCGAAAACATGAGCACAGTGACCTCAACAACCTCAAAAAGCAAGCCGACAAACTACGCCCTGCTGCAGTCGTTTTGCACACTTTCATGCAGCTTTGTTGAGCAGCTCAGTTTAAATAAAAATGCCCTTTTCCACAAATATATATTCGTTGCAGGTTTTTTTTGCCAGCCACTCAGGAGATTGGTAGAAAAAATTGCCACATGTATTATCTTTTTTTAATTTTAATTTTTTTTGTCAGAGTACAGTAATGTGGGGGTGACTGTAGTGTGTGGAGACAGACAGATTGTTTCCAAGGGTTGATCAGCTCGTGTTTAAATGCCAAAGCCCCGTGACGAACTCGTGCACGATACAGGTTCACACAGGTAGTAAAGTTAGATAAGCACTGCAGAATCTATAGGCGCATCTAATCTGTTTGAAGACAGTGAACACATGAAACCGCACCATCCTGCAATCTCGCAGGAAGCCTCGAATACATAACAGACATTATCGATGCAGCATGTGAATGAGTCAGAGTTCAATAGGGAATGTCTCTTTCTGAACATCCAGCAGCGTTTACACAGAAATGACAGAGGGATGGTGTTTTATAGATTCTTCTCCTCGTGTCTGTCCAGTAGTCAAACAGTCAGACATCACAGCAGAGGAACTGTCCGCCTCATAGATATGACTATCCAGATCTCTGTCGGATCTCTGAGTTCTTGCCAATAAAATGTATATTCTTATCTAGAATTTAAACTGGTAAATTACTAAAAAACAAACAAACAAAAACAGCAGTGTGAGATCGGGAGCATCAAAGTTATGCATGAGAAACCAATCAAAAAACAACATTCTTTATTGGTTCCCTTTTTCCAGTGACTGAGGAGATATGTGGACACCACTCACTGCTTTATGCCTGCATGGTAATGATACGCTGAGAGGGAGTAGTCAGTATTACATGACAACATCTCCTGCTGGGAGAATGCCAGTGACATCGGTCATGTCTCTTAAAAGTCACCTGTGTGTGTGTGTGTGTGTGTGTGTGTGTGTGTGTGTGTGTGAGAGAGAGAGAGTGTGAGTGAGTGAGTGATCAGGTGCAATTATGCACACACACTGAGCCACCAGCTTCTTGGATGCTGGAAGCTCCTTCGAGCGGGACACTCCTGAACACAGAGAATGCTGTTGTGGCGTATTGACAAAGACAATAAGTCATCCAGAGATCTTTGCGAATGGATGTGTGACTTGCGGGGGGGGGTTTGGGGTTATAGCAGCAGCAGACAGACAGGCCCTTTGAGCAGGACTGCTGTCTTCCTGGAGGTAGAGGTGGCTGGCAGGGCTCCACACGGGGGGCCCTGCTTTTCTCACTGGCACTCAAACTCTGGGCCTCACAGATTGGCGCCTTGGGGGTAGAAAGAGGGACAAGTACAGCAAGTACTGTAATGTGGAAAAAGAACACCTGGGCTGCTTTTCTAACAGGCTGCAGTGGAATCTAACATTCACTGGCAACAGAACCGAAAGATATAAAAGAGGTATGTTGAAATACGGACATGTTAGATAAGGCTTTGACATGGCAGCATCAACTGCAGCATCAACTGGCTTGGTTTACAGTACCAAGTACTGGCTTGGTTTACAGTACCAAGCAGTGGAATCACGAAGCTGGCCTCAACACTGCCAAACACTTCAAACCCCCACATGCATATACAACTTGTTTTCTGCAAAAAGGAATGCTAAACACTGCTACCCATGCAAGTGAAGGCTCACCAAATACTCCGTTGATATTCCTCTGGACAGTGTGAAAACATTGGGTAATGAAAGATGTCTGTTCAGAAATACAAGAAACACTGGTTCCCTCACAACTCTGTGCCACTGAAGGGAAGTGATTTCCTGCTAGTAAACTGCTGCTGTGGATGGCATTATGAACTCCAAGGCTGTTGATACTGTTAATCAACATTCATTTCCATTGGTTCTGATGATCCTGGTTCAGATCATGTTGTCGTGGTTTGAGTTTACTTACTACAGATGGTTTCCAATCAGGTCCCCAGATGATGGATGAAGGTGTCCCTCAAGGACCAACACTAGGCCCCCCCCGCTATTTTCTCTCCACATAAATATAATATTTACTTTTTATGCTGACAAAACCATCCTGTATGACAACTCTACGTCAAACCTTCTGCAGGTTACAGAGCTGTGTTAAAGGAATACTTCACCCCCAAAATTACCATTTGTGTATCAATTATTCACCCCATGTTACCTTGGGTCCTTGAAGAAAACATTTATCCTGCATGCCTCCACAGCAAACAAAGAGTCGAAAAACGGAGGAAAGTCTTGATGAATTGAAGTGAATGGTGACTGAAGTTTTGATCCAAGTCTCAGTTACTTGCCCAGCTCACTGCTTCCCAAGAAGTCAAGACTTTTCGCTGTTTTTTTGATTCTTAGTTCACTGTGGAGGCATGCGAGGAAAAAGTTTTCTTCAAAAAATTAAAGGCAACACATGGTAACTGATATACAAATGGGCATTTTGTGGGTTAAGTTTTCCTTTTAAGCCGCTGTGATTTGTGATGTTGGGCTATATAGATAACATTGATTTAAAGCATTTCACACTTACCTTAAGGCAAATCTCATCAGTACAGAACAGCATTATAAATACTGAGGAATTTGATTAGAAGCCGTGTTGAACACCTTACACCAGACATGATGTAATTTTTTATTTATTTTTTTAATTAAAAAAAAAAGTAAAGTTATACTTGAAAATTAAAATATCCCCATGGTCGATATGAGGTAGAAAGTTGAAATTAGGAGATAGCATGTTGTCTGTGTGCCGACATATCACAACAGGTGGACAGGAGAGGGATCAGCCCGTAAAGCGGTTTTCCAACAAGTGATTGAGTTGAAAATGATCGACAAATAATCCCAAAATGTCCACAAAGAGAAAGATGAATGCAGAGGGAAGAAAATGTTATGAAAGATGGGAAAGTGAATACATGTTTGTTTTTCAAGGAGAAAAAACAGTCTGTCTTCTGTGCTATGAGGCAGTGTCTATGATGAAGGAATACAATTTACGTCGGCATTTTGACACCAACCACGGGGCTAAATTTAGCCTCCAAGAAAAAAATGTAATTGTCCAAGAATTAAAAGGCAGACTGCAATCGCAGCAGAATATATTTACAAAAGCTACAGCCCAGTGCATGCTTAAAGGTATGTGAGCAGGTGAGCTCCAACCAGATACAGACTTTTACAAATGTCAGTTTGTGAAGAAACACCATCGCAGACTGAGTTCAGGAACTAGCAGCTAATCTAACAACACAGCTAGCTGAAGAGACGAGCAGTTACTTGTCTTCTTCATTAGCTGTTGATTAAAGCACAAACAACACGGATACATCATACATCTATCAGTGTTTATAAGAGGCTGAAGACAGACTTGACTGTCAGTGAGGAGCTCTTGGATGTAGCTGCATGAACGGGACGACGATGGGGACATTAGCGATGCAGAGAGGTGACAAAAAAAGCTTTGAACAAAGTTAATGTAATAACTTGTGCTTGATGATATTTGTCTTTGTTATTTTCTTTAAAAGTTTGATGTTTGATAGAGTAATGTGGGTTTCTTAACTTAATTAAAGGATTTATGTTATAACAGAAATGTGCTTAAATATATTTTTACATTTTTATAACTGCATGTACAATCTTGTTACACTTGAATAAACAATAATCAAATGCAGAGACAGTTATTTAACAATATGTTAGGGAGTAGTTACAGTTATACAGTCTTACAGTTACAACCGGCCCTTTGAGGGAAACCATGATGCTGATGTGGCCCGAGTTGAAAATTAGTTTGACACCCCCTGCCTTACACTAAAACCACAAAATTCAGATTGGATTATTTAACACCAACATGTGTTGTTTCTCCACTTAACACTACCCCTAAACCACTGAATGTCGTTTACATAAGACAAGACAGCTGTCACTCTCATGACAGTGACATAAAAATGTCACCACTGACCTCTATGGGCCTCATTTTCTCCCAAACTTCTTGAATATATGAAGGTGAAGTGATCTCCCCCACTGTAGTTGGTTTTTCCGTTTCCTCTTCTGCATTTTTAACATTCCTTTTTTGTGTGTCCCGGGTGTTACTCTGGATTAGAGCCATGAGACAGCTGTGTTCATCTGTTTCCTCTCAACTGTCCCTTAGATGAAACACGTGGAGGAGCGTTTTGGACCGGATGCCAGTAAAGAAGTACTGCTCATGTGCATCGGCATCACGTCCGGCGTGGGCCGCCTCATCTTCGGCAGGGTGGCAGACTACGTTAATGGAGTCAACAAAGTCTACTTGCAGGTCAGTGCCAGGCCTCAGAGTTTAAGGAAGCAGACTTTACTTTCCGGCTCATACATTACTGGTTCAACCAGTATGGCCTGGCCGTACTTTTGAAGCATTTGAAAAGCTATTTTTTGTATATTAAAGCTGCTTATAGTCACCAATTCATGCTAATATTCAAAATATTTAAATTCCAACTGAAATTGTACTGCATTTTTTATATTTGACATTGTTTTATACTGCAAAAAGGGATGACTAACTGTGATTTCAGTGAAACTTTAATTCCCCTAAAACAGCCATAGATGATTGAGTGAAGCTCCTGTAATATTAAAATGCCAAATCCAAATGAACTTGAACTTGACAGGAAACTTTCATTAAAATCCCCACATAAAGATTATTAAACGGATGTGAGTTCAACCCCTCCCTCCTGTCCCCCCAGGTGACCTCCTTCTTTGTCATCGGCGTCATGTCCATGATGATCCCTCTGTGCGACATCTTCGGCGGACTGATCGCCGTGTGCCTGCTGATGGGGCTGTTTGACGGCTGCTTCATCTGCATCATGGCCCCCATTGCCTTCGAGCTGGTCGGGGCCGACGACGTCTCCCAGGCCATTGGCTTCCTGCTGGGCCTGATGTCTGTGCCCATGACCGTGGGACCCCCCATCGCAGGTAATACAGGAGCAACAAGCCACTGGATATACTGTATGGATATACTGTGTGGTGCCGTCGTACTGAATATGTTTAATTAGGCTTTCCCTGCTGTGATCAGCAGAATATTATACTTTATTGTTTATTCCATCACATCTACACCATTGAAAAGCACAGACAGAAAATGTTTATTTTCATGAAGACTAAATCATACAACTGAAAAAGGCAAGTAGGCAGTAAGCAGTTGTCATTTCCATTAGTCAAATGAAAGCATTATACATTTTTTTTAGTCCATCTTTTAATGACTAAATTGTGTATTTGTCTTTGTAGTGAAGTCAGTCTTTCCATAATTATTGTGAATCTCATTCATAATATACTCTAAAGGCAAATTTCTATCGTTGGTGCAGCTGTTTTTAACTGTTTTCAAGTTGCAGAAATAAAAATGTTATTTTATAAGACCGCTATTTCTTTCAGAAGGTCTAAATCTAATTTTACTATCATACTGAAGATGTCATTTTAAAATAACCATAGTGGCCAATCCTGTGAACAGACCCTCAGCATTCAGCTCATAGTCACTCTCCTGAGGGAGAAGAGAATAATCATACATACTACATTGTACATTCTCAGGTCTTTGGCACCACCTAGTGTTCATTTTGGCATTTTGCATTTTTGGCACTGCTGAATTTGTAGGTTTATGAGCACAAACCTTATAATGTTTCAGAAAGCAGGTTATTGTCAGCTTTGTAAAATGCATGTAAAACTTTGCATGAGAGGTAAACATAATAGCAAGAATAATAAGGACTTTATTTATAGAGCACTTTTTTTTATAAGCGATGTAGCTCAAAGTGCTTTACAGAAGAATATGCAACACATTCAAACAATGGCAGATAAAGGATCAAATTAAACAAAAAGAGTGGATTCTAAAATATAGTATCGCAATAAGTGAAATAAAAAACAGAGATCATTAATAATAATAAAAATGAGAGAATTAGTAAGAAAAATTACATAAATGATAAGACAAATGAAATCTATCCACCCAGCCATCCATCCATCCATCTGCTCGCAGGTTTCCTGAGGGACCGACTGGGTAGCTACAACGAGGCCTTTTACCTGGCCGGCATCCCCCCAATCTTCGGAGGAGCCCTGCTGTGTCTGATACCCTGGGTGGAGGCCAGGCGCAAGAGGAGAGAGAAGGAGGAGGCGCTGACCAGGGACCAGGGTGTCACCGAGAAGATGATGGAGCACGAGAAGGCTCAGGAAGCCGCTCAAAGCAGAACCGGAGAGTCGGTCCTCTAAAGGCCCCGCTGAGCAGACTTAAAAGAGAGACATGCGGGGTCAGACTGAGGCTGCTGGGTACCGAGATACAGTGGGAGGAAGATTGTAATGACTGCCTTCAGTAGGAGAATGTGCCAAAGTGATGAAACATATCAGATAGAGTTGAAGTCCAGCTTAACGTGAATGTGATCCTGAAGAACTATGCATTAGATTGTTTGACTGAACTAATCTCAACACAGGCAAACTTGAAGTTTTAAATGGAAATTGAGATCATTTCTGTTTTTTGTTTGTGGTTTTTTTGCCACAAGGTGAAGAAGACATGCTGTGCTGACTCTAAATGCAGTGTAAAAGCTGCTGATGCACATCTTTAGCCAGTGTCTCTTCGGATGGCATTCTTAAGTGAAGGGATTCTTTACAGTCAGTTTTCAACACCACCATTTTGTTTTTAGATGTAGAAATGTGGCATACAACAAAGAACACATATTGGATTATACAAGACAGGAACCCAGTCATGTGTGGGAACATAGTTCCACTTGGACTTTACATATTTGCTTTGGGTCAGTGCAAATCAAACTGGTCTGCTAAAGATTTCTCCTCAAACCTGCCATCTTTATTGTCGCTTAAAGCCAAATATGTTGCTACTGTCTGGGGGTATTCTGCTCATAGTATTTAAAAAAAGAAAAGAAAAGGGACACACAGAGTGGTCTGGGAGATTTGGAGGTCATTGTTAGTTTTGGTCATGAAGCTCTGGGATTGTCTGAGCCGTACAGGTGCTCGGACACTTCAAGGAAAGCAGCTCTATGATTTTACATCCTTGTCTGAAACTCTTTACGTGTCATCTCACGACAAGGAGCTCCGTCCACCAGGCTGGATTTACCTTTTTATACAATGGGATAGATTACCAACTGGGCAAGACCCCCAAATGCTCCACGGTCACCGTGTGGCAATTCACTTGTGGTAATTGACGGCACATTAGTTTGGTAACTCTGTATGCACCACTAAAGCACAGTATAAATGTAAATGATAGGGCCTTGAGGAGACACCTGCTTTATGATGTAACATCGAGGTCCCCATGTGGCTCAAAGCCACCTTTAAGGCGTTCATTATTTAAGTTTATATTAAGCTTCCATGTTGTATATTCCCACATAAATTGTAGCTTAAATCTAATTATTATTATGAAGGAATACAAACAAAATACACAGGGAGTGGGAGGAATGGGGAGGAATAAATAGAGGCCCCGGGGCCCCATAGTCGGGCCCTGATTGTACTGTGATTGATTCACGCTGCTTGTAACCATGTGCCTGAAAATACCTCGCCAGTGTTTAACCTTAATGTCTTTATAGGAACAGTTCGACATTTTGGGGAAATGTGCCTATTCGCTCTCTTGCCGACGGTTGGACGAGAAAATCGCTACCACTGTCAAACCTGTTCATTAGATATTAATAAAAGCACCGGGTTAGCTTAGCTTTGCATCAAGCCTGGAAACAGCTGGGAGGGCTCTGTTCAAAAGGTAAAACATTTTTAACTTCCAGCTCCTCTAAAGTTCACTAGTTATATGTTTGATCTCATCAGGGGATGGAAGCGAATTTCCCAAAATGTCAAATTATCCCTGCGACAGTAAAACTCTTAGTCAGCACATAGTACTACCAGCTTTCAGTTAGGAACCTGAATATAGATACACAAGAACATACTGACATTGTATTAGTGTGTATGTCTGTTAATTGACATGAAGCAGCATTTCTTTTTAAAACCACCGGCAGTGGGACTTGTTTACTTTTCTCTCTGTAATTTGGTCCCATATTTCCAGCATATACTCTTATTGTGTGACATACATTTACAATTTCTTGGAGTAAAAAACCTCATAAGCTTCTTGGTATGTTAAGGAAGATAGAGTTTGCTCAGTAGCTGACGCGGTCCAGGTCATAGAACAACCGTTGCCATGTGGCCTCTTAAAAGGACCAAAAACCCCCCAAATAACTGGTGCATATGTAGTTCCTCACCTCTTTATAAAAGTCTATTACACATTAATCTTTTGACTACGTGACCATTAGTCAGTAAAGTCCAGTTAATCATTTATTCTGAGCCCGTGACGTTGCCCTTTGATAGAGAGGTGCTTATTTCATGTTTTCATATTGTATTTATTTTTTGTGGAGAATGTCGTGCTGCAATAGACGGGCATTTGCCTCAAGCCTTAAATTTCATCGACCTGAAGACCAAAAACATTGTACTGAAATGACAATGACTGAAAGTGTGTTAGTTCTGTTTGCTTGCTGTACGTCTCCCTAAAGCCACAGGTTGTCTGTCAGGAAGTCTCCTCTCCGTCCGTCACTCCTCACACTCTGGGTGATGCTTTAGGAAAACTGGAGGACTGGATTTCTGTGTTTTTTTCCCCTCCTCTGAAGGCCTGTGACACTCTCTACCTCTGATGTTGTACTCGTGTAGAGCTCTGCCCCGTCCCTGTTCCTCCATCAGTGGCAGTCCAACAGAGCAGCGTTCACGTTTGACTCGAAAAACAAAAAAACGCTAAATAAACTTGCGTTTAAAAAGTCTTTTAAAAAAATGTATCTAGCTGTCCAAAAACGTTGCTCTTTAATGAAGCGCTTGCTGCTTGGAACCAGAAATGCCTTCTTTTTTTTAAAATAAGCATGTATTACTATTCTCCCCGCTAAGTATATATTTTATATATTATAATTAAATCACATCTGTTGCCTTACAATTCTTTTTTTTTTTTTTTTTATGACCTGCATGACTGTTTAGTTTGTTTTTAGACTGTTATCCTTAGAATTTATTTGTGCATTTGCTGTTATTATTTTGCCTCTCATATCTAATCCAACAACTGGCTTTGTGCATTTTGTTTTTACTTCTGTAACGCTTTGCTGCAAGAAATTAATAATTTTTGATATGCTTATCTTGTACCCAAAATGTTTTCTACTAAAATATTACTATTTCCTATATTTCTTATCTGCTGCAGGATGTGCGGTGAACTACAATATATGCAATGTAATATTATGTAAACGCAATCAGCATTTCAGCATTTTCAAGGCAGTAAAAAAGAAAAAATGACTTTCTCTTAATTTGTCTCTCCAATTCTGTGGCTGGTAGCTACAGTATGTCATCACTGAGTTCACACACAAGCACTAACGATCAACTTCTGTCACTACGAATGCAAAGCACAGCAATAAACCGATAAACAGCCCAGAATATGGGGCTAAGTGCAAGTGCAGTAAAACTAAACATGATTCAAGGTTCGTTTATTGTCATTCTACAACACAGGGTTGCACAATGAAATGCGGGTTGTAGTCCCTACAAAAGGGACATAAGGGACATATTTTCCCTACATATTTTTAACAGATATTAAACAACTTTAGACATGTGAAACATTTAATCGTCTCTTCCTCAGAACCTCTCACCAATGAATGAACTGAGGAAGAACTGTTCTTTATTAGTAGACTCTCATTCCCAGAGTTTTGGCCATCTCATGAATCCTTCCTGTCCTTTATACCTGATTCTCTCCCGTTCACATGTTTTATCACGTTTTACCTGAGTCAAAATGTAAGTGGTAAGTGTATCCGTCTCAAACAAACAACTGATACAGTAAGGGGCTGTTTGTATTGACCAAAACATCCAATGCTTATAGTAGTAAAATCAGGTCTTAACAGCATCAATCCAAACAGATGGGACGCAACGGTGCCAATTTTCATTGTGAATGAAATAAAAATCTAATGGCCAGATTTTTGTCCACAAAGTCTGACAGAAATATGAATACTTATTTCTTAAATGTTTGCATACACTGCACTAATGCATCACTAACAATAATTCACTGAATAATGTAGCACTGATAGGGGTCGTCTGCATGATTAGTAAAATCATAGTAGCACTTATAACGGAGCATTTTTTACTTTATTATCATTGCGCAAGCATGAAATTGTCCACCTTGGCTCATAAGTACGCCTGCTTGATATTTAATCATACTAAAATATCAAAAGTACTTTTTGTTTTGTTTAGCCCTCAAAAGTTATATTTCTATGTAAAATGAGGATAGAGATAGTTTCAATATATTTTAAATGAGGTGTAAACACTGGTGGCCCAACTACTTCACCCTCCCTAACCTCAGGCTTTAGGCCACTTCTGCACTCCATCGTTCTGTAACACTAGAGGCCGCCATGTCCCCGCGCTGCTAACGTGGTGGCGACTACTTCCTGAAGCATTAGACCATTTTTTTTAACGCGTCAGCTGAGTCAGAGAGGAAAAACGAGCTGAGAGGTCTCACTCTGCTCTGACTTCTGAGTACAAAGAACGTCAACGACAATCTGAGTTGATTGTCAGTGTTGTTGCAAATACTGCTCCGTCAAAAGTGTGGCAAATTCATTCAAATTAGTCCAAATTACCAACAACTTAAAAATACTGATATTTACTGAGCTGGAATGAATTAGGTTGTGAGTGAGTTTACAAATGCAAATGAGATATGTCGCTTATGTGGAGCAAGTGAGACTCGGTGTCATTAGACGATCTTTGCGAGCCTCCAGCAGCTATACGTTGGCTGTTGCCATATGGAGGATCCCGTACGCTGGTACCCGGACCGCTGTCATCCCCAAAACCAGCGGGGTTTTAACAAGACTGACTGCATTTGAACGACTTAGCACCGAGGAAGCACGAAGCGCGCAAGGAACCGAAGCACCGCTATCGGGCGGTTATTGCTGTTCACTAGCCCGCTAACAGCGTTCTGACAGCGCAACATCACCGTCAGCAGTCGTAGTAACAAACTGACAGGTATGTCTTCGTCCGCCGCGCGCGACACTGTTGTCAAAAAGAAGCAAGTTCGTTTCGCCAGCATGGAGGACGACGATGACGACAACGACGACCAGGAGGAGGACACCCTGTTTGACAAGAGGAAGGACACCGCGAGGGGGCTGAAGAGCGTGCTGAAGGCGGTCAAGAGGACCACGAAGCCGGGATGCGACGACCGGGTGGAGGTGGTCGGTGGAGGAAGGGGCGGACATGGAGCGTGCGCGCGCTGGATGGTCACCCTCGCGCTCTGTGCATCTTTCCTGGGCTTGGTACATTTAGCAGCGACTGCTATAACCTGTTAGCTTTTTATAGGAAAATGTTCCATGAAAATGTATCCGTGAGTTTCCTCGGGCCTTCTACTCGTTTAACGCCACCACAATGTGTTTAGATATTAATATTACTCATGACAACCACATGTTAAGCTAACGTGACAACTATGTTAGCTTAGTTAGGTTGTCTCGCGCTCTTATTCTAGTGGCACCAGGTAACATTACAAATACCTGTTCAAGGAATCAGTTTATAACCTGTGTCCGGAAATACGGAAATAAGGAGTTACAGTCACACACTCTTTAACCAGTGTCTGCAAACCCTCAGTTGTGTGTTGCCTGTTTTATACCACAGTTTCAAGTTTCAAGTTATTTCTAATTCTGGCCCCTACTTCATCACGAGCAGCATTCTGGCCCCATGTGGATCACCTGCATCCACTCGGGAAATAAAAGACATATGACTGCAAAAGCTAGTCAGAGATATCTGTCTGAATGAACCTGCTATTGGTCAACAATGTAATGCAATGTGCAGGAAGTCATTTATCCAGTCTGCTGCAGGATCCTGGAAAGACTAAATTTACATAGTTGCAAAACTTGCTCTTCAACCGTGTTATCTATGTCGGATTACTGTAAACCATCAGCACACAACAGAGTGTCTGCTTTGCTTCTGGGCCATTTCTTCCTCTATTTACACAGTGGAAAGTAAACTTACACATAGGCGTTTTGTTATTTCAGCAAATAAATAAATAAATTATATATATATATATATATATATATATATATATATTAGTGCTGTGAAAAAGTATTTTTTGCCCCCTTCCTGGTTTCTTATTGTTTGCATATTTGTCACACTTAAATGTTTCATTTGGTGGCAACAATTGCAATCAAGCGTTTGTGTTAACTGGCAATGAGTCTTTCACATTGCTGTGGAAGAATTTTGGCCCACTCTTCTTTGCAGAATTGTTCTAATTCAGCCACATTGGATGTTTTTCGCGCAGAAACGGCTTTTTTAAGGTCATGCCACAGCATCTCAATCGAATTTAAGTCCGGACTTTGACTAGGCCACTCCAAAACCTTCATTTGGCTTTTTTTGAGCCACTCAGAGGTGGACTTGCTGGTGTGTTTCGGATCATTGTCCTGCTGCATAACCCAAATGCGCTTGAGCTTGAGGTCACAAACTGATGGCATTCTCTTTCAGGATTTTCTGGTAGAGAGCAGAATTCATGGTTCCATAAATTATGGCAAGTTGTCCAGGTCCTGAAGCTGCAAAGCAGCCTCAGACCATCACACTACCACCACCATGTTTGACTGTTGGTATGATGTTGTTTTTATGAAATGCTGTGTCAGTTTTACGCCAGATGTAACGGGACGCACACCTTCCAAAAAGTTAAACTTTTGTCTCGTCAGTCCACAGAATATTTGCCCAAAAGTCTTGGGGATCATCAAGATGTTTTTTGGCAAATGTGAGACGAGCCTTTGTGTTCTTTTTGGTCAGCAGTGGCTTTCGCCTTGGAACTCTCCCATGGATGCTATTTGTGCCCAGTCTGTTTCTTATTGTTGAATCATGAACACTGACCTTAACTGAGGCGAGTGAGGCCTGCAGTTCTTCAGATGTTGTTCTGGGGTCTTTCCAGACTGATACATGGCTATTACTTTGTTTCTCATCTGTTCTTGAATTTCTTTACATCGCGGCATGACGTGTTGCTTTTTGAGATCTTTTAGCCTACTTCACTTTGTCAGACAGGTTCTATTTAAGTGATTTCTTGATTCAACAGGTCTGGCAGTAATCAGGCCTGGGTGTGGCTAGTGAAATTGAACTCAGCTTTCCAAAAAATCACAGTTCATTCATGATTTATCAAGCAGGGGGCAATTACTTTTTCACATAGGGCCAAGTAGGTTTGGATAGCTTTTCTCCCTTAATAAATTAAATCGTCATTTAAAAACTGCATTTTGTATTTACTCGGGTTATCTTTGTCTAATATAAAAATTAGTTTGATGATCTGAAACATTTAAGTGTGACAAATATGCAAAAAAATAAGAAACCAGGAAGGGGGCAAATACTTTTTCACAGCACTGTATATATCATCAAAATAAGAAGCTGGCCCAAAAGGTGTGAAAGTTTTCTGCCAGAAAGTTTCAGTAACATTTAGTAGTAACCCAGGAGGCTGGTGTTCGAGTCTTGTGTGAAAGCTTGTTTTTACACTTAGTTGATTTATTAGTTTCAGTATTAGTATTGTTATTTTAGTTTTCACGTGCAGTAAATGTACTCTCTCTTTGTAACTCCTGCTGCTCTCTTGTTGTTTTTCTCTAGGGGATGAGTATCTCTGTTCTTGGCCCCACATTCGAGGACCTGGCTGTGAATGTGAAGAAGAACATCAGCAATATTTCTTACATCTTCGTTGGCCGTTCTGCGGGCTACATCGGTGGTTCTCTCTTCGGGGGGATTCTCTTCGACTGCTTGAACCCCCACCTCCTGCTAGGTAACACTTCATGCACACGTAGCTGTTGTAGATGTTGCATTGGAGCTCCACATGATGCTGGTGTAATTTATGATAGTGACGGTGGGGATGTGTCCCGACCACTTTTCTGAAAACCACTAAACTACTAAAATTGTCCCCACCGCTAATTTAAGATGAATTGCTTATGTGTTTAAATCAAATATAATTTCCATCGGCTCTCAAAACTCCTTCATGTTTCTAGTGAATGAGAAATTCAATAGAGAGTTTCTGTTGGTATTTGTCTCCTTTACATGCAGCGATATCATGATTGCTGCTTTGCTTTTTGGATGAGTCATCGTCATCGTTAGTATGACTATTTATGTTGTTTTTTTCAACATACTGTACTATTACTTTTTTGTGGGACTTTTTTGACATACGACTTATATTCCAACATTGTTTACTATTACTTTTTTTCGACATATAGTGTGACTTTATAATGTTTTTTTTCGACAGACTATACTAGGACTTTTTTTATTGTTTCCGACATACTATACTATTATAATTTTTTCAACATACTGTGACTTTTTATGGGTATTTTTCGACATACTATAATTGTTTTGCAACATACTCTACTCAGACCTTTTTTTCCACATTTTTATTTTGACATAGTATACTATTATTTTTTAAGTTTATTTTAACCTCTATTTATGACTTTATATAATATACTACGGTATATGACATTTTATTAGTGATGTGTCCTTCCGTGTCGAGGCTTCGAAGCATGTGTCGAGTTATCCAGGAAGATTTTGGTGAAGCGCGTATCAAGGCTTGTGTTGATCATGTATGTGGTGACGTTCGAAGCCTCGAGAGCTGGCCGTACCACGTGACTGTTTCAGAAAATGGTTTGTGGGTTTGGCGTGCGATTTGAAATATAAAAGGGGCAGCGAAACACAATGGATCCCCCCTCACATTTTGTGGACTTGGGACTTTATTGCGCATTTGTTTGCAATCTATTCGAGCATCACAAACATCATTCATTAATTTCAAAGCTTCACACACCAAAGCTATGGTGTCATTATACTCACTCTGCCTTTTGACTTATATTTTATTACTGTATTAATACTTTTTAATGTTAACTATACTGTGACTTTCTCATGACTATGCTATTTAGTCATTTAATATGGAATAACATAGTATGGTATTTTATGACATTTCAATTTCAATCAGGAGAAACTTCATTAGAATTTAACAATCATTTATTACACATGCATAAAATATGAATGTCAAATGTCTTTGGCGATTGGACTCCATCCTGAAGTAGGATAACAGAGGGGTAGTGATGCTGAGGTCAGATAAGGCCTGAGACTGAGATTATGAATGAAAAAGAGTGTAAAGAGAGTCTGGAAAGGGTCTTACTTAACATTTTAGTCAGACTCTGTATAATATGTTTTTGCTCTTACTATCTTGCCTTTCAGGTTTCTCTATGCTGGTCACATCCGTTGGAATGTGTGCTATCCCCTTCTGTAAGCAAGCTCTGCTCCTCGCTGGGCTCATGTCCAGCATTGGGATGTCTATGGGTATTCTGGATACAGGTAAGACACTTAAATACACGAGCAAATACTACAAGTCTTGCTTTTCTGGAGTGAAACCTTCTAGCTAGTAGTTCAGTATTAGAACATTTAATGAAGAATCATATATGGAGGCTAAGATCCTACACACACTGGTCATCCAGATGATGTTTGTTTTGATGTTTGAGCCTTATCTACTTTCTGATGAGAACTATGAAGATGACTACCTCCAGCTACTTTTAGCTCTGTTTTTGGTCTCCACCGACTCCTGAGAGAAATATGTCTTTAGCTGCTAAATGCACCTGCTGGGGCTGTTAATGCCAACCTAAAGTAAACCCTAAACAATCCACTACCAGCTAGCCGTCTCTCTTTCAGTCTGTTACAAAAACACAAGTTACAGCCCTTTATCAGTCAAATACTGTGTGTATTTGACTGATAAAGGGCTGTCTCTCGTGTTAACTTGGAAAGATGACACAATGGGTTGTGTATCCATTGTGTCATCTTTCCAGATGAGTTGTTACTTTGAGGGCATCATTTATTTATTCATGCGCACACACAGTTAAAAATCTCTGATACCCGCTGAGCTCTATATTTTCATACTTTAGTGAAATCCTTTATTACCTGGAAAAAAAAGATTTTCTGAAGAAACATCAGTGGTTTTGCACAGCGTGCGTCCATGAAAAGTCAACCTTTTCAAAAAGAAGGAAAACATTACAGGATTATGAGAGGTTATGTCACTGCAGGACATCATGCAGAGGTTCCAACAGTTCCACCACCATATTGTTAATGATGGTTCATTCAAGTGTCAATGTTTTTCTCTTCTGTCTGTCAGGTGGTAATGTCCTCATACTGAACACATGGGGCGACCAGGCGGGTCCTCACATGCAGGCTCTGCACTTCAGCTTTGCAGCCGGGGCCTTCGTGTCTCCGATCATAGCCAAGCTGCTGTTTGGGCCCGACGGCAACGGCAGCACAGGAATCGCACCGACCAACTCTACGCCTCCCGTCACCGCAGAGCAACTCACCAGAGTCCCCGACGCTCACGCGATCACCCGCTACGTCCACAGCGCCCTCAAGTCCATGTGGGCCTACGTTGTGATTGGCTCCTACATCTTTCTCGTCTCCTTCCTCTTCTTCATCCTCTACTGTCGCAGGGGCTCGTCACGTGACAAAGCCAAGGCGTCGTCAGGAAAGCCTCTGGTGGCCAAACATCACATTGCTCTTATTGCCCTGCTCTGCTGCTTCTTCTTCTTCTACGTAGGCGCTGAGGTGGCGTACGGCTCGTTCATCTTCACCTTCGCCAAGGACAACGCCCACATGCCTCAGTCCCAGGCAGCTGGGCTGAACTCGTTGTTCTGGGCGACGTTTGCCGCCTGCAGGGGGTTGGCCATCTTCTTTGCGGCCTGCATGCACCCGGCCACCATGATCCTGCTCAGCCTGGTGGGCTCCACTGTGTCCTCCCTGCTTCTCTGCCTCTTCAGCAAGGAGAAGGTGGCCCTGTGGGTTTGCACCGGTCTGTACGGCGCCTCTATGGCCACCACCTTCCCCAGCGGCATCTCCTGGGTGGAGCAGTACACCACGGTGACGGGCCGGACGGCGGCCACCTTCGTGGTGGGGGCGGCGTTGGGTGAGATGGTGCTTCCTGCTCTTGTGGGCTTCCTGCTGGGGAAGTTCCACGACCAGCCCCTGCTCATGTACCTGTCGCTCATCACCTCCACCTTCACCTCCATCCTCTTCCCGGTCATGTACAAGCTGGCCTCGGCCCCTGGCGGCCAGAGCAGGAAGCCCCGTGTCAGGGGCCGGCCGGACGCAGACGACAGCGAATACCGCCAGGCGCTGCTGGACTCGGGGGCCAATGAGGAGGAGGAAGAAGAGGAGGAGCAAGAGAAGGAGGAGCAGGACCAGGACGACGAGGCTGATCAGTGGAACGACGCAGACTTTGAGGTCATTGAAATGGATGACACGGCAAGTCTCATCAGTTCACCCAGCAAGGCTTCCTCTCCTCCTCACGCCTCTGGTCTCACAGGGAGCTCTGCTGCCTCCAACACCCAGGCGACGGAGCCCCCAGGTGGAGCCTCTTTCTTGGCCACCATCTCCCCAGTTAGAGACTCCCCCAGACGCAAACTACTGCTCTCTCTAGACCGAGAGAAGAGAGACTGACACCTCCTCCTATGGCTCCTAAATGCTGTTCATCTCTCACTAAAAACAAGAGTCTCCACATGTTTGCGCCCATTTGTTGTCCAGAACCTGAAAATTCCAACATTTATGAACAGTTGATGATTTACAGTGTACTGAATGAAACACTGACCGAAACCTGTGCAGCTTACAAACCATCCATGAAAGTTTGGGTCATCAGCATCGTTTGGATCAGTCCTGGATGATGAAGACTCAGGTTTTAAACTGCACGTCTATGCTACGGATTGTTGGAAATAAAATACGTCATTGATTCCCCACAAGGATTCTGTGTTGGCCAGCTTCCCTCCACAGTGAAGTCAGTAAGCTAGTAAACCGGTCCCAGGGCTGTAGACTTCAGTGCCTTGCTGGAGTACACATGAGCAGATGAAATGAACCAGGGACCGTTGCACTCTTCATCTTCGTCAGGCCACCCTGCTGCCAAAAACACACGTTTTACAAATGTAAATTAGTTTTGCAGTGAACAGGACATGAGCGTGATATAGTTGTAAGATTTAAATAAAATTTGTTTTGGTTGCACTTTTGTAAAGAAGAGTTTTGTTTGTGTCATGTGTGCTGTGCCGTGTCGTCACTGATTCAATAGAAGTTATTTTTTAAATTGAATCATTGACAGAATGCATCTTAATACATTGACTTTTTATTATATCAATCTCAAACCTCCACCCACAGCAATGTCCATTAAAAACAAACAAAAAAAACACCTTCTTCATTATTATTTTTTTTACATTTATACAAATGCACAGATCCTGTGTACAGCTGTATGGAGAATTGAGGATTGGATCTTGATGGGATTTGATGACCAATTTCTTTCTTTTTTTTTCTGCTCAGAAAATTGGAATTGTACACACATCCATATATGCACAGGGAAACGATACTCTTCATGACATAAATTATCAAAACACAGTATTGCAACAGTCCCAGATTTTTTGGAAAGACTGAAATAGTTTCCAGTTCCCACACTCAGAAGATAGAGTATGAAGTGTCAAATCTGCCAAAAGGATATCAGTACAATCAAGATTAAAAGAAACATGGAAAATGGCACCCTTAAAAAGAATGCATAAAAACAGATTTGATTGCATTCATGGCCGGAGCTTTAGTATTCTTTTTTGTTAATGCTAATGCACAGTGAGATTAAAGATGGAGCTATACAAGAACTATTTACAAAAAAAGACTGCAGTCTATATAAAAATGAAGAAAAGTCAATTAGTGGTTTGAATGTAGTTTTGTCTTTAGAGTTGTAAGGAGCTCCTTAAAAAAAACCCCCAATGAGTTCAAACTGCTACAGCGCATACATGTCCTCCTCAACTGGACTGCACTCAGCTCATAGCAGCTAATGGAGATGGCAGCAAACAAGCATGAAGACATACAAGCCCTGGGAGAGGGGGGGTCAAACCAGACAGTCTGCACACGCAGAAAAATACTTGTATAACGAATAACAATTACAAGACAGAATGAAAACCCTGACAGGGTTCAATCGAAGCACCATTTAAACTATTACAACTGAGTGGACAATCAAACACTGAGAGGGGGGTGGGGGGCAGATTTTAGCACCATATGGGGGGGGCTCCAGAATTCAGGAGCCAATCAGAACTGCTCCAGCAGCTGTCGAAAGTAGGGGGCCTTGGAGAGCTGTCTGTTGACCCGGGACAGCTTGTAGAGGACGGGACAGTCCAGAGACACACAGGGCACCTGTCGCTCTGCACAGCCGCTACAGTTCCTGCAGATCTGGACACACACACACACACACACACACACACACACACACACGAGAGAGAGCTGGGTGAACACAGAAATATTGCACTCTTGAGGCGAGGCTACAATTTCCATTTTTATTATTTTACACTGACGAAAAGCTGAGTCTGCAAGATCTGAAAGGCATTTGATTATCTGTAACTGGCCATTCCAGCTAGGAGCCAGATCACAGTTGGCATGGTGCTTCATCTCTATCAATGACCCATGGAGACCGGGTCAAAGGTCAGTGTGAACGGGGGTTAAGGTGGGACGCTCTTCTGTCTTTGAACGTTTGGGGTAACTGCGAATATAATTTTAAATGCTGTAAAGCTCGACAGAGAAAAAGTAGTGTGCGCTAATGTATATTCTTTAAAACAGAACAGACTGTCAAAGTGAATGCAGGTCGCTAAACCAACTGCAGCGTGAGTAGAACGCCACCTATGCCAGGTGGCAAAAAAATTATCTTTTAGTATTTCATCCAAAAAAGAAGGAAGGGTACCAAGTTAACCTGCAGCAGGCTGTGATTTAAAACATGAAATGCATTTGTCTTTATCATGACTGTAGGTGCTGTTTGATTTAGTTTTATAAAAATAAAGTGAGCTGGAAATCATAATCTATTATTCCCCTGGGTTCCTCGTCCTCCTCGCCCCCAGAAGGTCTCTCACCTTCAGCAGCTGGTCTTGCTGACTCTCCCAGAGCCTCATGTCCTGGTAGAGCGTAACTGCGACTCTCTGGGGCTCGGAGCGGCACCGCGAGCACACGCCCAGCTGGGTCAGCTCGTCACACACGGGGCAGTGCAGCGTGGTGAAGTACTGGGAGATGGTTCCCTTCCTCCCGACCTCCTCTCCACCCACAGCCGAGGAGCAGGACGCCTTCTGGATCTGTGTGCAGAGACGAGGGGGGGGGGGGGGGTCCTTAATGTGACGGAGTCTGAGTACATTTTATCGTCCAACAACATGGCCAGAATTTGCTAGAGGAAGAAGGCAACCACAGCCTTACGACTGGACCAGATTGTAAAACTGTTGACCAGTGGTCACACACAATGTGCGGTCTGTCATTGTTTTGATGAACTCTGCTCTCAGCTCCACCAGCAGAGGGCGGGTGTGCTCCATCAGAGTGGAACCTGACTTCAGTATTGACATAAAGAAGAGGCAGGTTTTATGAGTCTCACTCGATCCTCAGCAGGAAGCACAAATGAGATTTTCTCCTCATCCTTTGTTCTCTCTCCACCAAACACACTGAATGAAAAGACCTTGTGAAAATCTGCTTTTATTTTGACGGCAGAGGGGAAGCAACAGACCAATACGATAATCTCTTGTTGATCAGTCACTAAAATCCATTTCCCAAACTCTAACCTGTGTTTCTTTATTATGGCTTTCTTCTTTGACACTATATTTTCACGTGGGTCGTATAGTAAGTTAATCATCATCATTTAAAAAAAAAAAAAATCCTAACGGAAGCTCAATTTCCTGAAAATACAAATTGTTCTCCGTCTCACCCTGGGGAGCTCCTGGTACCAGCCCAACACGTCCACCCCGATCAGCTGGAACATGCGGCCCAGTGGCGCCAGGATCTGCTTGGTGATGTAGTACGTGGCGTTGAGGCGGAGGCTGGGGTCCTGCAGGACCTCCATGGGCCGACGCACCAGCTGGATGAGGGGCACGCCGGGCATCCCGTACACGATCACGTAGGGCACCCGCTCGCCCACGCGGGGCTCCAGCCGACGGTCGTACGCCATCATGCGCCTGAGACGGAAACGCAACACAACTTGACAAAGCGCATTAGAACTGTGTTTGTTTTAATGTTAAATATTGTAATAGATTCTATTCATGATCAACATCAGGAATCAACCCACAGGATAAAACACACAAGATAAACTATACTGCTGCTCATGAATGAGGCTCAATATTTCCCTCTTATCCATGCCTCTGAAATCAGATTTTTTTTCATCCCCACCCATTAAGAGATGTGTTGCCTAGCAACAGACTCAGGTACTGTACATGCAGGCTAGTGCAGCCAGACAATGAGCACTGTGGGGAAGCAGTAATTGGATTCACACACTGACTACTGTAACTGTAGTTGACAGCAAGCTTTTTCTGATCTCTGCAGCCCACACACACACGGTAGTGAAACAACAGACTTTAGTGTTGCTTTCCTGTAAATGGCCACTGACAATGGGCCGTCTCACACACACACACACACACACACACACACACACACACACACACACACACACACACACACACACACACACACACACACACACACACACACACACACACACACACACCTGGTGAGCTCCAGGGCAGGCACGCAGGCTCCGGGCCGGTACGAGCCACTGCCCCGGTACTCCTTGGCGAAGGTCAGGTCCTGCATGCTGGCCCGGCCGTCCAGAACCTTCATGCACTGATGCTGCACGAACTGCTTCACCTGACTGATGTCCCGAGTCTCAAACAGCAGCTTGATGGAACGCTCCAGAATCTGGAGGACACACATCAATGACATGATGGGTGAGAGGAGCGGAAACATGAGATGACTGATCAAAAGAAAAAAAGTATATATAAGATATCTCTCTCTCTCTCTCTCTCTCTCAGAGATAGAGATATATGGTGATCTGCTTTTTCGATCTTGTGAAATTTATCCAGCCATGCCCCTGAGCAGGCCGGGGCCCTTTTTTTGCCTGATTGACGCACGTGAAGCGGTCCCAGGAAATGAGAGCGGGAGTGGAAACTGGCTGTGATTGGTGTGGAGGAGGAGGAGGAGGAGGGAGGAGGAGGAGGGAGGAGGCGGGGATCGTTTGCCTGTTACCTTGGAAACAGCGGGGCAGCCGTCACGGCGCACCGTCTCGATCCCTTTGGCGTCGAACGCGGGCTCCTTTTGGTCCAGGCTCTCGTACATGTAACCCACATAGCGCTTCTTTGTCTGCAACACGCAGGGCAGGTACACCTGGGAACCAACACACAGACACACAGATCAATAAAAATAAAAAAATCTAAAATGTGTCTGCCTGTGCTGATTGAGAGAGAGAATTGGCACAAATGAAAATGCACAAACATTACAGTGAGGTTGCTGTGTGTGTGTGTGTTGGGAAAGCGCTACCTTCTCAAACTTGAGCTTGACCGGCTTGGGGTTGGTTGCGGTCACGGCCTCGGCGATCTCGTTGCCGATCTTGAAGGCCTGCTCTTTGGTGGCTCCCTTCAGCAAAACAAACATGCTGCCAGACACACAGAGACACCAGCCGGGCATTAATACTGCGCTCCACCTACGCAGCGGCGCCATCACTACAGTCGCTCCACCATCACTGTCACTCAGAAAAGCATCATCAAATTCTTGTTCAGAGTCTGTGTTTACCAAGTATCTCAGAATCCCTCTTTTGGAATTGGACTACGAGTTCAACTAAACCCTCCTACTTCAGAGCAGTATGGGCTTTACTGTATGTGTATAAGCAAATAACCTGCATAACAGATCCACCCAGGATATACATACATAGATGTGATGCTGACGTTCCTAAAAAGCTGCAATCTCAAAACAGCATATGCTATATTTTTGGATATGCAACCACACAATGACAATCAATAAGTAGCTTAATTAAGTTCAGGCCCCCAAGTCTATGAGTAAACACTTGCAAGAGGTTGTACTACTACTACTACTGAGCTTAATGTTAACATCAGCATGCTAACAATGACAATGCTAACATACTGATGTAAAGCAGGTAATGATTTTAGGAACAAGCCCTCTAGGACAGACCTCCTTTGTCTGTTTTCATTTGTGCCCAAAATCAAATTGCCTTCCTGGATTAATAAAGTTGGACTGAATTGGATTCACCATCTTGGTTTAGCCTGTTAGCATGCTAAAACCTGCTGATTATGAGAAAACACAAAGCACAGCTGAGGCTGATGGGAACGACATTAGTTCTGCAAGTATTTGGCCACAATAAAAAAAAGGAATAGTGAGAGTATCCCCAACGTTATTACAACTGATCCCGTCTGATCCGCATTACATGGGAGTCCATCCAATAGTTGTTGAGGTATTTTATTCTGGATAAGCGCTGTCACGATACCAGTTTTCAACTACATCGTTTTCCCAAAATAAAATCATCATTTATTGTGCGTTTTGTTTAATTTTTGGCAAATTAATTACACTCAGAGTACAGATTGATACAGGCCCATGTCGCCTTTTTGGTTTCTCTACTTGATTAGTAATACAGTCTAACCAACAAAGAGCAGAAGAGACAAAAAGTTAGACAGGAACAAAAAGTCTCTAAATCATTGCTGGGAAAACCTTTTAGATACTGACAATTAATTAGTGCCTGGAGCTAGTTGTCAAAACAATAAAATGTGTAATTTGACAGTTGAAACCGTTGACGCTCCATGAGGACACGGTACAGGTGCTATCAGAGGCTCTCACATCATCACAAAATAGTGACACATCAGCAGTGTTAACGCGGGGTGAGAGGCAGCAAACGGGAATTATGAAAGTGTGTCAGTCGTGGCTTTGGGCTCACATGAGTTCGTATCAGTCACTGTGAGCATGCGTTACTTGTACTCCTGTTGCTTTGATGGTGTGAACAGTGACTCTAAAGAAAGGTCCTGAGGACAGTTTACCTGTCGGTGTCTCCGTACACAACGCGCGCTCCCCATTTCTTAGTGTCGTTGACCAGCTTGATGGCTCTCTCCAGGGTCTCTCTGGCTTTGTGGACGATACTGTCCCCAACCTGGAACAGGACATATTATAAATACTAAGAACATATGTGGCGTTATATCCATTCCACTTCTCCACAACAACCATAGAAGGCTTTAAATATGGCCGATGTTTGGAATATGAAAACAAAGCCAACACAAAGCTGATTAGAATTAGGTAGGACCGTGTTAGCCTTCCTCCTCCTCATCACGGCCTCAGTGCAGGCAGCAGGAAGTGCCCTTCGATAAGCTCACCTCCACGCTGGGCATGCGTCCAGAGTAGTTGGCGGCGGTGTAGCCGAATGTGACGTTGGCGATGAGCTTGAGTCCGAGCTGCCGGGCGTCCAGCAGCTTCGTCAGGGTCTTGTCCTGCTTGTAGGCTTTCATCGACTGCTTCACCATGATCCTGGTGTTCAGGATCTCCTCCAGCATGCTGGGTAGGACGCCTTTACGCACCGACGACTGGACACACACAACAAAAGGGGTGAACACAGGGTGCAGTGGTCCACATTCACACTGCAGGAGGGTTTCTTTCCCTACCAGGGATGCACCGATAGCGGGCCGATACCGACTCAAACAGCTGGAGTAGGTGTCGTCAACCTATTCAATTTAATTATACTATATTCATAACATACATTACAGACTTGAATTATTTTTCCTGACCAATTTGTTGCTACATTAAAGAGGTTTACATTTGAATTGTAATTCCTTCATTTTAAAAGATTTTTTTAACAAGTTTCTGGTGTATGATTTATTATTCTAAAAATAAATAACAATTCAATTAATTTGCATCCATTTAATGTGTTTACTAAAAATTGACAACCATAAGCAGCGTTTTAGAAACAAAATGACATAAACACAAAACAGTCAGTATAACTGACAAAATACTTCAGTTTTGATGTTGACAATAATGTTCAACAATGCAAAGGAAATAGGTGCTGCAACAATTTGCAGAAGTGAAAAAGAAAAAGAAAACTAAATCTTTGGAAAGTTTTGCAGAGGCACTCTAAAGTTAGTTTGATTAATGTCCAACATTTCCTGTGAACTGTACTACAAAGATAAATATATAATACATACTGTGTGCGGTTTAGATGAAGGGCACATCGACAGAGTGGTCCAGAAACTAAACATCAGGCAGGTTTTTGCCAAAAAAATCCATCGATAAAAGAAATAAAATCAGATCCCTATTTGAGTTCCTTCGGTGCCTTTTAATAACCTCATTACACATGACCGGTGTTCACTGTGCTGTGGCCAGGGAGTGTGGAGCAATGAGTGAAAAGAATGAATGGGAGGACGTAGAGCATGAAGTGGGCTTTCTATAGACGTACTTGGCCTCCGCAGCAGCTAATGAACCTTAATAAAGCAGCACTGCTGGAAGACTCAGACAAATGATTCATCCTCGGGGGCCCCAAGTGTGTTTTATCAAAGACAACGCACAGGTAGAGTGAAGGGCAGAGGGTGCCGTACCTTGACGAAGGCGATGCCGTTGGGTGACACGGTGATGTTGTTGCGGAGCTGGTAGAGGAGCTCAGGAGGAACCCGCAGGGAGGTGCAGCCAAACTTAAACTCATCGGGCCTGAAACAGAAGACATGGGTGTGTTAATGTCAGAGAGAGGCAATTCTCATCCGTTATCGGTACTTAGTTGTCACACTGCGCTGCTGGCAGCACTGCAGCATCGTAGCTATCGCTCAATCACCTGAGTATGACTAAGAGGAACATCTGTAAAAGCCTCACTGTGGCAGAAAGGTTCCCCTCTAAAAGGGCCAAAACGTCAATCCGAGGGGCCGCAAAATGATTACTGGTGTCCAATGTAAAGCACCTTGCTCTGTATATTCCTTTTTTTTTTTTACTATGTTTATTCACATTTGTACTTAATAAAGAAAAACTGCTTCATATTTTCTTGTTCTTGGTTCTTGTTATTACCTAGGATGTGCTGGGTCCGTTTGTGTTTTGTTTTCTTGTTTGTTTGTATTTCTACTGTCTCAAAAAAATGTATTTAACTATATTTAATTTTCATAAAACATAAAATATTAAAAATATTGTCGATGTTGAATAAACACAGCACATAAACTCAGTTAACGGCCATTTCTTACAAAACATGTGCGGCTGTTATAGCAATAAGCCGATGACAGGTTGAATTATTAAATGTAAAATAACTGTATTGTTTAAAACGGTTATAAATCCAGCATTGCAGTTGGATCTCCTGGAGCTAATTTGCCGCTTTTCTACTCTTCTGGGAGTGTAGAGCATGAAGCCAGCCACCTCGATGTGGCAGACAGATGCATGTTGGGAGGAAAAGTGTTCATGGCTCCTGCTGTTGCTATGCAACTACAGTAAGCCTGAAATATATCCCAACTTGCAGCACTCTCTGCTCTTAGCTGTGAACACCATGCAGAGCTCTCAGCGTGTCAGTTCCACTAAAAATAACGAGGAGAAAGAAGGCAGCGCCGGAAGGACACTTTCCTGGCAGACGCGCCACTTAAGCGGGTTGTGTTTGTGTCAGGCCCTGCCGCGTGCTTACGTTCCCAGGCTGTCCACGTGGCCCAGGCAGGTGGAGTAGCAGTAGTTGTACGCGATGACGATGGAGGGATAGAGTGACTGGAAGTCCAACACAATCACTGAGTTGCTGTAGAAGCGCGACTCGGGCTCCATCACCAGAGGAATGCACTGTGGCGCCCTCTGCTGGGCTCGCTGCTGGATGCTGGGCGTCACGGGAATGTAGTTCAGCGGCTTGGCCAGACGGAGCATCATGGACTCAACACGGTACTGGAGGGACAAAGAAGGAAGAACGTTGAATATTTTTTGAAAGATAAGTTGGATGAAGGAAAAATGTGTTTTAAACCCTCTTAGATAACATCTCTGGTCATATTGTGCACCAATTTATCAATATACGCAAAATAAATGCTACAAAAATCATTTCTTACGTATTGTTATATGAAAATCCAATAATTTTTTCTTCATGTAAAACAAAATATGACCTGTGTTTACGTAAACTAGTACCAACACATTTTAACCAATACTATCAGGATGTCCATCCATTAATCAATCTGCAACTTTTAGCAACAAGGGAGCTATAACTTAACCCAACACTTAAGTAATAGCTGCAGAATTAGATTTTTGTCCACTTGGGGAAATAGCTTTTTTAGCTGTTTACGTGAGTGAACCAAAACAGTAAAGTTATGAGCTGTAACACCAAAAACAAAGAGCTAAAAGAGGCTGAAAAGCTCTGTGGAGCTGAGTGAAACGGCAGAGTTGTTGATCATTTTCTGATGGTTCATCACTACGAGTGACACCTGTCACACTGATCGATCTTTAATATAACAAGTCACAATGTCTCTATCAAGTTTTTTGGTCCCCGTCAGAACCTTTAATATTGTGTCACAGCAATCACTCCACTCTGATCAGTGTGACAGCTTATTCTGGATTGCAGCACTTTAACCAGACAACAGTCATTTTGATCGCCTGACCTGATGGTGGAGCTCGATGAAGATTCAAGCAATCCCCAAAGTCAGTAACTATTCATCTTCTGGGGATCACAGCACTCTGGTCACCACTTAGCTTCATTCCAGATGGCCGCACCGTTGTGAATAATTTGTGTATTGGAATGATCAGATGAGATGAAGACCAGAGTTTCTTCACTTACGTCTCTCTTCTCATGCACTGATTCTCTTAGGTTGAACAGAGAATCAGAGTGATTTCTCCGACCGCCAATTCAACATGCTCAATCGGCCGTAAAAGCCACCAACAAGGGCAAACTAGTTCCAACGGTTCAAGACACACCGCACAGACTAGAGGGACAGACGCTCATCTACAGGGTGATATGGTGCATCAGGGCCTTACGGTCACAGAGTAGGAAACTGTGGACCAATCAGAGAGTCCAAAATGTGGCATGTTGGTACCTGTGATCCTCGGGTCAGAACATGAAAGAACTGAATCCCAAACAATCTGGCCAGCTCGCTGGTTCTGCCGATGATGTCGCGCTGCTGAAGAAGCTGCATTGAGCCTCGCACACGGCTCACGTAGTGGTCCACCATTTTCCACCTAAAACACACGCACACGCACACGCACACGCACACACACACACACACACACACACACACACACACACACAAACCGCTTAAGCAAATTGTTTTGGTGTTAAATCTGTATTTTGATTATCATTGCTCACGTTTTTCATTTGTGATGGAGTGTGTTTGGTGTGGGCACAAACCTGTAGAGGTCGGTTTTGTGGTCGAACCAGTCAGAGAGTGTGCGGGGGCTGTAGAGGGGGAAGCGCTGGTGGAGTACATGGAAGGCCACGTTCTCAAAAGTGTAGTTGTTCAGCGTCGCCTGGGGGGAGAAAATGAAACAGAAAAAAACCTTTTACTCTTAGAGACTGTTCATCAAGACAGTCAGAGCTCGACTCCTTTGTTGATGTTGTGTAGCGAATTCAAAATCACCTAAAAGCCATTTCATACAATAACGGGTGAAAGCAGGTGGAAGATATTCAGTGAACACCTACAAAGTGTACAACTTGTAACACGATTTAGACAAGGGAAGTCTAAATCGTACTGCGGAATCTTTTTTATGGCAGTGGTTTCTATGTTTTCTTTTTGTGACCACTAATCATATCAGCATAAGCTTAAATAAAGATGTGTCTACGATCAAGACATGTTGGAGCTTCTTAGGAGGGAACGGCGTGTTTTGCCGTTCGGACCATCGATCCCCGGACTGGTGGACACCCCTATCATCGGTCATTTACCAGTCTGATAAGGGCCACATAAATCGTGAAGACAGCAATCGGTGAGATCGATTAACATTGTTTTCTTAACCATTGTTCGTTTTCCACGGTTGGCAGAGCGCTTCCGCTCTAGCTAATCGAGTGGCGGCGTGCTAACGAGAGCGTAGAGTTACGCTGACGGCCCGCCCTTCACAGTGAGCAGAGTGCTCTGCTCAGGCTAACTTGGTCATATGCTAATTCGACTACATCGACATTGTGTCCATTGGTTTTGTAGCATTACGGCTATCCCAGTTAGCAGAGTGTTCCCGCTCAGGCTAACTTGGTGAGATGCTAGCTAGACAAGCTGATACTGGGATTGTGTCCATTGATATTGTAACATTACGGCTGTCACAGTTAACAGAGTGTCCTCGCTCAGGCTAACTGGTGGGACACCAATAGTTACAGCGACTAGTGAGGAGTGTCACTAGTGTCACTCCCCTTTTTGGTCTGTTTCCACAGTGGCAGAGTGCTCTCACTCAAGCTAACTGGTGGGACAACAATATCTGCAACAACTGTCCAGGTGAAGAGAGTGTCCTCGCTCTCATCTCACTGTAAGGACTGTTTTTTGCCCTATTTCCACAGTGGCAGAGTGCTCTCGCTCAAGCTAACTGGTGGGACAACAATATCTGCAACAACTGTCCAGGTGAAGAGAGTGTCCTCGCTCTCATCTCACTGTAAGGACTGTTTTTTGCCCTATTTCCACAGTGGCAGAGTGCTCTCGCTCAAGCTAACTGGTGGGACACCAATATCTGCAGCAAATATCCTAGTGAAGAGAGTGTCCTCGCTCCCCTCTCACTGTAGGGACTGTTCTTTTTTTGGTGTGTTTTTCCCAGTAGCAGAGTGCTCTCGCTCAGGCTAACTGGTGGGACACCAATATCCGCAACGACTGTCCTAGTGAAAAGTGCCCTCACTCCCCTCTCACTGACTGTCCCCTGCTTGTTCTCGTCAGCAGAGCGCTCCCGCTCAAACTGACTTAGCAGCCCACACCAACTAGTGGGACAAGGGTTCCTCCAGAATTGCGTCCATGTTTAACTCTCCCGGCTGTAGGACCTGTATGGCTCCTCTTCAGCCGGAGGACGGCCATGACCCCTGCCCCTCTTGCCTTGGCCTCGAGCATCTGAGGGAGGGCCTCTCAGACTACATGCATACAGGCCACTCTACCAGGAGTGTCCCCACACCATGGGCAGCCCTGAGAGGTGTGCCTGTGGAGGATATAATATGTGCTGCGCCCCCATGGGCGTCACCGAGCACATTCACCAGACACTACAGAGTTAACGTTGCCACCCCTCACCCACTGGGGAGTGTTCTTTGGCCAATTTCCTCTGCCGGAGATATACGAGGTAGTTACTGTGATTCCTCGTGACTCTGTTGATATAAGTCATCCAGTGTTAAGCACTGCCTCTGGCGGTCAGTAAGGATGAAATAGAACGAAAGTTACGAATGTAACTACGGTTCTATGAATCCTGGATGACCGCTAGAGTTCTTGGTCACTCAGAATCCTGTGAACTCGCAAGAAGATTCCGTAGGATTGATCTCAGGATGACACTTAAACTTATAGACGACGGTGGTCATCCAAGGTCACAGGTGACTTTGTTGATATAAAGACTCGACCTGCGCGTGTTAAGCACTGCCTCTGGCGGTCATCCAGGATTCATAGAACCGTAGTTACATTCGTAACTCTCGTTTTATTTTTATGACTCTTTGAGGGGTCCTAAACCCACAGTTTTATGATATTCCACAAATCCCATGACTCCCCACAGGGCCCAAAATTAATTAGAAAAAATGCCCCTGAAGACTCATAAAATGTCTCTGAAATTAGGTGGAAATTCATCCAAATCATTCAAACTCTTTTGCCAACTGTTGCATTTCACACACAGTATTTTCGTTCAGCTATGACATAGTTACATATGAATTTAACTACTGGCCATAAGAGGGCCTCCCTGTGTGTTCCGAGTGAGTGATCAAAAAGCAACGGGGCCTAGCCTAAAGCTGAAGAAACGACTGGCACCATGCAGACATCAGCAGGGAATCCAAACAAACACACAGCAATCAAAGAGACTCATTGGAGGATGAGGCAAGATTTGATTTTGTAGTTTAGAGTTCAATAAAAGGATTAAATAACACCCAATATATCAAAACAAGAAAATCAAGTGGAACCAGAACAACAGTGGTGAGAATCCTGCCTGGAAGAATGAGAGAAAGTAGGTCACAAGCTAAAACTTTTAAGAACAACAGTGTGTGTGTGTGTGTGTGTGTGTGTGTGTGTGTGTGTGTGGGGGGGGGGGGGGGGGCCTGCCTCAGTCTTCATCGTCCTCCACAGGTTGAGGGTGATGCGTCCGATGATGTTGATCTCGCTCATGGTGTCGGCTCCGTACTCGTCTCTGTCTGCGGCGAAGCGGTTCTCTTTGGAGTCACCTGAGGACACGCAGAGTCAGACACAGAGCCGATTACTCTAAAATACATACGAAAAATATCTGCTTTGACCTCAGACTGTTAACTGTTAGAGGAGCAGCTGTGGTGACAGTCGACCCTACCTGGCACTCGTGACAGCTGCTGACACAGGTCCACGCCGAGCACTGCGGCGCGCTGGAGGAGGTAGCCCCAAGAGCGCATCTGCACCTCGTAGCCCACCAGGATGTCTGGGTCAAACCTGACAGAACAACAGCCATATCAGAGCCATGGCATAATTTTCCCGACCAATGAATATGTGCAGTGGCTGCTTGGGTTAGTATTTCATAACCCAAATAATGCTTTTGAGCAGTATGTGAAGGAGCTGCGTAAAAACCACGTGCTTACACACCTCCTCATGATGGTGATCAGCTCCTGAAACAGCACCTTCTCGTCGGTGGCATATGTCACCTGCAGCCCAGAGACGCCCGACCTGACCAGCAGGGGAGCTGTTCCTCTGTGACCTGCTGAGGGTGTGTAAACACAATTTTCAGTAGAGCTGCGTACTATGCGCCATACAATATTTATGGTTAAATCTAATTTTAGCAAATATGTCATTGTACAAAGAACACCTCCATATACATAAAAAGGGCACATATCTTAGAAAATGAGATAAAGTATTGGAGTTAATATTTGCATGTAAATTATTAATTCAAAGTCAAAAATGTTTTTGAGAATCTATACATTATCACAAAACATTATATTGTGATATTCAACATTTTCTTACACCTGACTGTGGGCACTGATCGTGTGACTACGAGCAACCCGTGCAAAACAATGCGGCCTACTTGGACTAAATAATTTAACATATTATTACATCTTAGTACAAATAATGTCCTCGTCAGCAGCGCTGTGAGTTATAACCTTGGTCACTGCTTTGACGGTCTTTGTCCACCACAATGGCGCCCGTCAGCTGGGTGCTGTCGACATGGGGCAGGGGAGCGTCACAACTGAGGCAGTAGAATAAGGCACATATGGGGTCGAACTCGGGGTCAGGCTCAAGGTCACGTCGGGTTCTTGCATGGAGCTCCATGCCTATCAGTGTTAGGTGCTGGACCTGAAAAAACAATGGTGTGTCAAAAGGGAAACTCAATCTGAAGCCTTTGGATTGTGTGAGAATGGTGTTTGTCAACTTGTTTGGTGTGAACACATCAGACTGTGTTGAGGTCCCAGATGTAGCGGCTTTTCTTTTAGCTCCATATACAAACAAATCTTTAGAGCGCTTGTTCTATGTTAGAACATATATAAAATGTTTTTTAATAAAATATAATATGTAATTTTGATATTGCTTATTTATAAATGTGAATGTTATGAGCAACAGAATGGAAATTAATAAATCTTGGCTGCCACTTAAAACTGTATGAACCTAATTAGATTGTATAGTACTCTAAAAGACTCAAATAGATGTTTAATAAATGCGCTTATTGAATCAAACTCCGACCTTAAATATTGGACTCTTCCACCCTAAAAGCGCCAAACCAAACCCAGACAGTCTGGGAAAAGGCTGGGGCGGCTCACCTCATGCAGAGCTTTGGCATCCTGCAGGTTTTGCATGCTGATTTTAAAACCGTAAGAGTTGGCTATGCTGGGGCCATCAATCTCAGAGTTATCATTCTTTGGCACATTCAAAGCAGCAAACTGGTTCTGTGGAAGACAAAGAGTACAAAAGAAACATCAAATGAACAGCAAAAAATACATTATGGCTAACTTCAACAAGCTGGAGGCATAATATCAGGTAGATACGACATCCATGCACAGTTCTACACTGGTATTAAAACCCTTTTCACCTAAGTTCCTTATGTGGTGAGAGGTGTTAAAAAAATCAACACTTGTGGTCTGACCTTCATCTGTGTGGTCAGCAACACTCGTCTCAGTGGGTCCGCTTGGCTCCTTCTCCTTTGCTGGAGTCTCTGAGAAATGGGATCCTCTGCAGCAGGAATAGGAAACAGGAAGACAACATGAAGAAACAATCACTGTTATCAAAGAATAAGTCAGTTATGATAAATTCCTGGCAAACAGATTAGAGGCAGAATGTTTTCTTACCCTCAGATATGGGCGTGCTGCACATGGGCTCCGGATCTTCCTGGCTTCTCCGCCTCCTCCTTAAAAAGGGGGTGCTGTGAAGGAGGTGAGAACTCGTCCTCCCCTCTTCCCTGTTACTGAGATGGAGGAGTGAAGGGCTGGGATTCTCCCCCATTCTCTCCAGGGAGTTAGAGAGCCCAGATGACAGTAGTTCTGGAGAGTTTTCACTTTGCCTGTTTCCGCTGAGCCGGTCTGGCCCTAAGGGGCTGGGCTGACAGGACTGCTGCCAGGGAGGCAGCTCTGGGGACTCTGGAGAGGTGGTTTTATCGTCGCGATCATCGTTCTCTCTGCCCTCGCGCTCAATATCCACACCACCTTCATCTGAAACCGGACTCATCACTGTGGATTTACAATAAGAGCCTGTGTTCTCCATGGGAGTTATGATTAAGGACAGGTTGCTTTTTTTCCTCCTTTGCATCCTGAAACTGGAGAGTCTCTCGCACAGCTCAACCTCCGCTGCTGGACGAATGGAAGCAGCTGGCTGCTCAGTTCTTTCTGGGTTCCCCTCCATATCCAGCCCAACCCTCCCCTTCTTCAGCAGCCCTTTTTGCAAACTCTCATACTGTTTCCTGGCTTCCAGCCACAACTGCACGCGCTCTCTGCTTGGCGGGTTTTTGCAGGGCAGCAGGATGACCTTCTTGTCACTGGCTGAGGACGGGTCAAGCTTGGCATGGTCTTTGCTGGCGTCTGAGGCCTGAGCTCCCCGGGCTTGGGATGATGAGGTAATAGTGATGGCAGGGTGTGTCATGGCTGAGAAGGCCGTCTTCCAGAAATGGAGGCCCTCCAAAGACAGGTCTCCACTGAACTCTGCCAGCTCCTTAGTCAGCCTGGTATGCACTGTTAACTTACGGCCGCCAACTTCCCTGGAGAGACGACAGAGGAATCTTTCATTAATCACTGCAATTTTACAACTTCAGAAGTGCAAAACTTTGCAAGAACACAAGTGATGTATTAAATGAAGACCTGTAGATAGTATTGATTAGAGCCTGACTAATACTGGATTTTTTAGGGTTTGATATTTGAGTGTGAGAAAAAACTGCTAGATGTATTGGTTTCCATTTGGATTCCCCTACATTTAGATACAAGACTGACCAGGTGTAGAAACCTGATTGTTCCATAGTGGTCCTAGTGGTCAGAAACTCTGCAGAATACACTTAAGTAACAACTTATCTGCCGAAATGTATGATACTGAGTGACTAAAATTGGGCGATAATATCAGTCATGCTGGTGTATCATTTTTCTTACGTGTACATTTGGTCCACACATGCATGCAAGATGCCTTAAACATAATTACTTTGTGCTGATGGTGCATAAAGCCTTACATTGGTTTCCCTGGCGCATCAGAGGGGTTGCTGCAGAAGGGCTCCTGGAATGTGGCCTCCGATATCTCCAGGTCCAGCAGAGTGCCGAGGATCTCCTCCCGACTTGGAGGGGACATGAGGGGCTTGAGGACGTGGGCTCCAGCTCCAGCTCCTCGCAGCAGCTGGCTTGCCCTCACCTGGGAGAGTGAGCTGATGGAGCGTGGAGAGCTACTGGGCGTGGTGGACGTTAGTCCATCAATGCCCTCCAGAAGATCCCCTGTTGGGGAGCCCTCGTGGTCGACAAATGACGCAGAGCTTAAAGGCAAAGGTAGGACAGAGTCGAAGACGGAAAAGAGCAGCTCTTTTCTCTCACAGTGAAAGTCTTGAAAGGGGCTGAGTGTGTGGGCTTTACCTAAAGAGAAGTCCCACTCTCTGCTCTTAGTTTTCTCTGAGTCGAGTAATGTGAGGTGATTTGATAGAGACTCCCCGTTCTTGGGTCTATCAAAGAGGTCAGGGCTGACGGGCCTTGCTTTGTGCCAGTCAGAGCCCCTTTGAAGCTCCTCCCCAGAATCAAATAGCCTATCAAGTTTCTTCTCAAAGACCAGTGCCTGAGCAGATACAGCTTCCTGGCTGACATCACTCAAGAACTTAACTGGTAAATTCTTATCAGTCAGGACAAACTGACTGCCGCTGTACAGGCTGGAGAACTCTGTCTGATCAAGGGCATTTATATCAAAGGTATAGTTGTGTGGGAGCTCTGGTGACAAGCTGTCCTCTATGTAGTTGCAGCTGTCCAGGCCTGGATCTGACAGGAAGATGGGGCAGTCATCAGACATGTTGCCCTCCTGCTTCACTGATAGATTTGGCTGAGTGCTGCTTGCTTTGCCTTTCCTGATTCTAGGCTTTTTATCCTTGGGAGTGGTAGATTTCGGAGCCCTTGGTTTGCGTGGAGCGGTGGAGGGAGCTCTTCTGGATTTGACAGGTTTAGATGTGGGATCTAGTAGTGCTGTGGCCTGAGCTATGGCAGTTGAGTGGCTGTCTGCACCAACCACTTGTAGAGGAAGAGCCTTTCCCTGCTGCCTCTTCTGAAGAAGCTGCTTGAGGACAGCCAAGCCAGAGGGGGTCTCGGAGAGAGTGGGAATCTGCCCGTTCTTAGGGCCTGAGTGTGGGGAGGCTTTGGCGTTTTTACTGTCTTCCAGTAGGGGTCTACCAGCCAGAGGAGGTGGAGGAGCAGTGCACTTCTCTTGTGAAGCCTCTAACTTTACCACAGTGGTCTGGCAACCTTGCTGCTTCAGCTGAACCGGTACTGAAAAGCTTTGGTTGACCTCCATGATGGAAGTCTCACAGTCCTCAACCTTTGGTTCTATAGACTGGGCTACTAAGGTAGAGTCTGAATTAGACACTGGCTGGGAACTGCCCTGGCTGTTGCCATCTGAGCTCATTGGCTGCTGAAATGGAGGGACGTCTTGAGAGGAACTCACAGAAGGAGGTAACTCATCCCCCAGGAAAAGAAGCTGGGAGGTGTCTTGACTTGAGTCATGGCTTTTGTGTTCCTCAGTCTTCTTTTTGCGAGACTTTTTCGGTCTAGTGGTGGCTGTAGAACTGTTGAAGATGCTTTCTGCTGTATCTTTAGCTTTCTTCCTCTGCTTTGGAGCACCACCACTCCTTGGTCTTGATTTCTCTTTTTGGGGTTCCTCTTCCGCCTGAGGCTTAATAACAGACTTGCTTACTTTCCTTTTAGTGTCTGTGGATCTCTTAGGTTTGGCAGTTTGACACTTTTTTTGTGCTCCTTTGGTTGAACACACTGTGTGTGTCTTGTGAAAAGCAGAACTAAGACATGGGTCACTGAGTGGGTTAATCAGCTGTTCTGAACTCCTGGCGTCCATGAGAGGGTCACTTGGGGACCAACAACGAGGGGGTGTTGAGTTTGCAGGACTTGGGGATCTATCAGAAAGGTAGCCCAACTCAACCATGACATCAGAATAATCACGGTCATGGTCGTCTGCTAGCTCACAGTAACATGGCATAGGGGGCGGTAGAGAGGGTAGAATTGGACCTCTCTGGAAGCCTTTAGTCCTTTTGACCCTTTCATCCTGTCTGACTGGAGGTTTGGAGGAGTTGCAGACTGTTTTCTTATTTGTGGAGGTGACCTTTGCCTTTCTTTTGGGCTGTTTTTTTGCCTTTGACTCAGGAATAGGAAACTTGACAGCAGCGGATTCTGGCACCTTGGGCCAGAAACCCTTAAGAGGGGCTAGTTTATTGTATTGGTCTAGCTTGTCTGACGTCAGCATCACCAACTGCTCCTCTGCATTTACTTTGGACATCTTCACCAGCATGTTTTTCTGTCCTTTAAACCTGTTGATGATAATGTACTTGATGATAATAGGGGGTTCCTTCTTGCGCCGTTTCTGGTGTTTTACTTCCTGCCCACTGGGGACATTGGTGTCCTTAAACCGCTCTTTGACGGAGGCTGGACTTTTAGAACGAGTGGCACCTGAGTATTCTCCATCCTCGCCATCATAGATCATCTTCCGTTTGGCCCTCAGGGTGTATTTACTACCAGGCAGCGCTGAAGGTTTAGTACAGGTGACCTTAGCTGATAAATCCTGTAATGGGCTTAAACTATCCTCTGCTGAGTCTTTAACTTCTAAGGAAAAACTGGTAAAGGTGGTGGCAGGGGGCTCTGAAAGTGGTTCTGTCTGTTCCCTCTGTCCACTTTCGGAGCTGTCCTCACTTTGTGGTTCCTCCTTTGTGATTGGCTCATCCTCCATGATTGGCACATCTTCAATTGGCTCAGCCTCTTTTATGGACTTATTCTCCAAAACTGGCATCTCTGCGTCTACAGTCACTGGACAAGCAGGCGTGGTTAAGGTGAGGACAGTGCTATCCTGGCTGTCAGAAGTAGAGCTTTCAAATATGCTTATTTTATTCCTCTGTCCTGACATTCCAAACCCTTTTTTATACATTTTTAGCCTAGACCTGCGAGGCTGGGCCTGTTCAAGCTTGCTGCAGGGATCTGCCGGCTTTTTGCTCCCTTTCTTCCTACTGAGGCAGTTGGAGAGGATGACACTTGGGAAGAACTTGTAGTGTGCTTCCTGCTGGGCCACAATAGTCCTCTCAGTCTTATTTTCCTGATAGTCCTCGTACCTGATTTTGAGTTCACCAACATCCCCCTCCTCACTGTCCTGGCCCATTTCTTCCTCCTGAGGATCAAGAAATCCATCATCCACCATCGGTGAAGGAGCTGAGGAGATGTTCCTCAGGATGGGGCTTTTACTGTCCTTCTGGCTCAGGTCCAACTCTGTCTTAGCTGAGCAGTTTCTCAGCTCTGAGTAACAGAGAGAGAAGGTCCTATGGTTCTGAAGAATGGACAGACAGTTCGTTTCTACATTCTTTATGCTGCCGTACTTCTTCCCGTTTTTGGTGACCTTTCCGTTACCAAATGGGAAACTTTCTAGGTCTGTCTTATCCAACGCTATGGAGGTTTTCTTGTCATATGTGTACAGGGGTCGTATGTTTTGTTTGTCTACGCAGATGGGAGACACCTCAGGGTGACTGGATAACTTGCAAGGGATGGGGTGTTTGACTGGCGGGATGTAGGGGATTTCTTTATTAAACTTGAACCCTGTTGAACATTCACTACTGCTGTCCTGGCTGCTTTTTGATTGAAAGTGCTTGTCAAGTGGTTGCTCCGTGTCCAGCACATGAACTGGTCTGTGCTCAGGAAAGATCTTAGCTGAAGAAGGCGGCTCCAGGTGAACCGTCTCCCCGGAAAAGGGATTCATTTTTGCGAGCATCTTCTCTGAGACTATGACAGAAGACTGGGTCCTGGAGCCACTGTCCGTTAAAGAAGAATCTATGGATACAAAAAAGGAGGCTGCTGATTAAGGGTTACCAGCAGAAACAAATTGATTTAGATATTCAGAAAACATCCTGGCTAAGTTAAGAGAAAAATAAGGGGTGTTAGTTCTAACTTTAAGGCTGCTTAGTTGTTGTTTTAAGAGTAATTCACAGCTCCTACGTATGAGAGAATGTAGAGGTCTAGAGGAGTCCTAAGTCACGAAAAAGACCTACTCAGTCTGTAATGTGCTGCAGGTAATCCATCTCAACGCTGTGAAACTAATTTTAAATCTGGCGCTTATTAAATAAGGACTGAATCTACTCACTAACAAATCAAACCAATCCATTAACACTGGAGATGATGGCTGGCACAATTCTATGCTACTTGGACACTGGACAGTTGTTTGCCAGTTCATTAAGTGCATATTAAATCATCTCCAACTGCAATTAATACATGAAAAATATGATGTTATGGACATTAGTGGATTATCCAGTAAAATTTATGCTATATGTAGAATTACCACCTCTCAAAGTAGGATGCTTTGTTTTGTCGGCTGGAAAAAATGTCATACGCTGATGGCATTTGATGCCAGAAACAATATACTTGACAAATCAATATTTTTCTTTTATGTATGAAATCTGTAAATAAATTTAGCTTATCTATCTGATCCATGTATTTATAATTTGCTCCTCAAGCTCTTGTTTACTGAATATATTTATAACAGACATACAGTAGTTCATGATGTCGTCCATAGCAACGGGGTCAACTCCCCCCACCTTTTAGTGCCTTTTAGGAGAACTAGTACAATACCATCTTTTGTGAATACAGCCCCACAAAATCTGTTTTAATCAGAACCGATTTAACAAGGTTGTTACATACACTTGTGCTGTGTCTCTCTCATCTTAAGTGCTCGGTGTAAAGTGTGCACACGGGTTCCATGTGCTCCAGCTCTGACACCAGCAGCTCTGGCAATGTTATAAAAAGACTATCTTATTAAAACAAAAGCCTGATGCCATAATAAATAACTAGAGCAAATGGCACATGCACATAAATACACAGGTGCACTCATGATGCCAAGAGTTAATTGACAATAACTCCAGGGAATCAATTACAATCCCAAAGTCTTGCACCATATTAAATCACAGTTCCCTCGCAACGAAATTAGGTCGTACAGCCGAAACCTTGTGTCAACCGAGATTGTTATTGAGCAGCTGCAGTCAGATCTGTATTCTGATATACTTGATGGAACACCAGCGGGGGGATGTAAGATAAGCATCAAAAGCAGACTGACATTCAAGTGCCGTCTCAGCACATCACAGCATGAAATGACTCACCGCTGCTCTCATCTGCGGCCCCGTCGAGCTGGGGAATGGACAGGTTGGCGAACAGAGAGCTGCTCCCACTCCACTCCATGTCTTCGTCGGAGGACTCCTGCTGCTCGTTGCTGAAGCCGTCGTCTGGCTCCTTCACACCGGGCCTGCACATGCGGGGATGAGAGGAGCACTCGTCAAACAAAGTACAAGCACACTGCTTAGTGTCTGCTGGCTCTGTCTCGCACTCAAGCAGAACACACAAACACACACACATAAATACCGTGATGCTGTATTTACTTTCACTTCTATTTCTTAAGATGGGCAGAGACTGTACAGACTAATCCAAATTTCAACCCCAAAATTGATCGCTCTGGTCTATTTACTATAAGAATCGGGCAACATTTCTGCCAGATCAGCTGTTGTTTGACATTCAGGTCCAGATTTTTTATCATGCTCTGAGTTAAGTTGTTAAAAAATACATAAAAAAAAAAACATTTAAGCGAAGAAATCCCATTTCTCCAATGTGTAAGCACAAACTAAAGTAATAGATTTGCATTTGAATATCTTCCTGATCAAAGAATAAGTAAACAAAACTACAAAGTCATTGTCAACTTTCAGTCTTTAGAATTTACAATACTCAGAGCAGCAATCACATTTCTGTTGGTACAACAAATATCCATCTCTAGTCTCTCATCTGCACTGTATACACATTACATTACAGTCATTTAGCGGACCCTTTTATCAAAAGCGACTTACAATTCAGTATCTATCTATACACCGTAGGCACAGCTACGGGAGCAATTTGGGGTTAAGTGTCTTGCTCAAGAACACATTGACATGAGAATAGCGGAGGATCGAACCGCCGATCCTCTGATTGAAGGACAAACTTGCCTTGGTGAGGGTGAGTTCTCGGGAGGCTCGTTGTCCCACCGCTGTGACATTACCACGCTGAGCTCGGCCTCCACCTTGTCCAGCTCCGGTCCCTCCTCCTCCTCGTCGCTGTTGCAGCTCCCGGCACCAGGAAGTGACTGGGACTGGGAATTCTGCCTAACGGGGGTCCTGCAGAAACCATCGTTCTCCAGCCCTGCCAGCAGATCGATGAGGGCTTGGTCCTGGCTGCTGTCTGCACAGACAACAAAAACAAAGCATTTAAAAAGACATTAAACCAATTAAATCAGAGCTATAAATGAACCCTAGACTTTTACGCCCGTTATTTACGGGCTTTCAGAATTAGTCACCACAAGTCACCACGTCTATACGGCATATATTACATTTTCCGGGGTAAGCTGAGCTATTTAGAAAGTCTATCAATTTGTCAATTATGGATGTATTTATTCACAATTTGTCAACACCTCACAAACACCTGTATGTGAATAAACATAGGAGAGAGTCAGTGTTCCAAAGACGGACCATGTTGGTGCACAGTAATGTCAGAAGTAACTTGCACTATTTTAGATTCTCCTTTGTTATTACTTGAGGGGTTTTCTTTTTAATTAGCATCGTGTGAGGGAGCTTGAGACCCAAGACTGCTTCTGAACGATCATGCTGCTCATGCAGTAGTGAGTGCAGTGGGCATCTGCTTCACCTTGATACCGGTTTCTGTTATTTCTTTACATTTTGGTGAATCTGCAACATAAAAGATCATGCTGCGTTGATTCTGTTCGGTTCTAGCTATATTTGTAGGACATCTGTGCGTTAGAGTCTTGGAACATAACTACAAAACACTGATTAATGAGCAAAAATGTGTGTATTCATGATACAGACACGGCCTCACATCAATGTAGGTTTTAAAGAGATGTGTAAACCAAATGAGTGGAGAGTTGCGCGGCTCTAAGTGGCTACGTACCTAACAGGGGAGAGTGGTTGGAGGTCTGGGAGAGCAGGAGAAAGGTCTGACTGTTCTCCAGGAGACTCAAGATGGCCTCCTCATCCACAACAGCCTCCTCTGGGATTTTATCACCGCTCCTCAAAGAGTCTGGGATGGGGGGGAGGGGGCAGGGAAACAAGAGTACTGTTAGCATCACTGAAACATCACACTTTATAACTCAGGCAGACCTTGATTAAGATCATCGAAAAAGAAGGGTCCGTCAACACACACACACACACACACACACACACACACACACACACACACACACACACACACACACACACACACACACACACACACCAGTAACACTGTGGTTCAGCATGAGGTCAATGTGTTTCTGTGCGCCTGCAGGAGCCTTGGCAGAGAGAGTGCAGGCAGATTAGGCTAATGCAAATCCCAAAATGGGCTATGGCAGCTACGGAGACGCTATGAAAAGACTGCGGGAGCTGTGATTGGTCTGCTTGTGTTTTCCCCCTACAAGTTGAGTAGTCTCCCCCTTTGAAAAAACACCAGACGTGTTCTGTGATGCAACGCAAAACATAACGAATGAACATATGCAACGATAAGCTCAGCTATCAATGATGGCAAGGCACACGTCTCTTACTCAGGGGCGAGAAAAGGCAAACCTCCGGATGGTTGCTCCGAATCATAAAGAGAATGAAAGGCTGTTAACAAAATGACTTATATCTTTGGTTCCTCCCCCTTTAGTTTTTGACAAAACAGTCACACCTCAAGGTCTATTTAACACCAACCAATACAATCGGAGGCTCCGGGCCAGAATGAAGGTGGAGGCTCAAAGACACTTGCCATAAGAAAATATATAAAATCACTCTTCGTGAGTGTGCTGGGGAAAACGATTGATTATGATTTCTGCCATATTGCTCTTTGTGTGGGATTTACTTTGGCAACTCTCCGTTACAGATACTTGATATCTATTTTCATGTATCATGAACACAGTAGGCCGGTTTTCCTCACCTGGCTGCGATTGCCCGTGCGCCTCCACAGCATTAGCCGGGGTGCACGGCAGTCCCTCGGGGATCAGCGGGTCGGAATGGAGGGTCATTTCACCCAGAAGATCCTCTTGGTCCTTCCCGTCGCTAACGGACGATCCTTGTGTCCTGAGCAGAGAGAGAGAGAAAGACAAATTGAGACCATTTCTGCATGATGAAAATTCCTGCTAAAATGACACATTATGGAAGTCTCTTCTATTTCATTGCAAACACATGAGCATCTGCAGTTCAGTCAGCTTGGCCGTTACCTGAACCACAAAGCAGAGGACCGTCTGGTATCTGGCCCCCATGCAGTCATGTTTTATTAGCATCTCTTTACTGTGGGTCTTAATCAGGAGAAGTGCTCTGTTTACTCTACGTGTATGTGTACACGGAGGTTGTGTGTGTGGCTGCACATGTGTGGAGAGCGTCTCTAGTCTGCTAAGTGCTGTGTGTGTGTGTGTGTGTGTGTGTGTCTGTGCATTAGAGAGGAAATATGAATGGAAAACGGGCAGGCAGCCAACTCTGGCTCTGTATCCCCCCAGATCGCTCTCAGCTACAAGCTGCCTATCACGCTCCCTTACCCATGCTGCCCTGCTGCATCGCCTAGCAACTCACCACTTAGTGACTCTGAAATATTGAAATGCAGACCAGCCGGGCGGCAGCCGCTCACGAGTGGAACAAATTTCTCAGGAACAGTCATAAAAAAGAAAAAGAAAAAACTAGTTCCATTTTAGGTGCTGCTTCTGGGCTGATCTAAACCTTGTGTGGAAGACGTTTTTTTCACATCTGATTTGAGATTGCAGCCTCGTGCCCATGAAGTTACAAGTTTAAATCCTACAACGAACAGTAGAAACTTAATATGTAATGCCCTCAAGCTACCAATTCAACCCCGTTGCTCCAGCGACTCAGTGGCTGTAGCCATGCATAGTCAATTTTCCCAGGATGAATTCAAGCTAATACACGTTTTCCGCCAAAATTTGCTCATATATGCAGGTTCTTTGAATATGCAAAAACCTTCTAAAAGGTGTGGACTCCTTTCCCATTGCCTTTCGGTGGTGCCTAACGTATGGTTTAGGAAAAGGAGGAACAGTGGTTCCTCCTTTTTCAAAAATATCTGTTACTTATTCCATCTCTCTTTCACACTCTCAAACCAGGGTTGGTGATTGCTGAAACAGTACTAACCAGGAGGATTTTGATGAGTCTTATTTTGTTTCTGTAGAATTTGAGTCAAATGTGTTTTACAGGTGAAAATGACTGCCTCCGTCAATGGAGTCTCATGACTTGAAGAAGCGCATATAACGGCTGTTTTTTGGGTTTACTTTGACCAAACCAGAGTTGGTGGTTGTTGGAACAGAGGAAAGACTAACCAAGATGGTTTTCATGAGTTTTATGATTTATTGTTTCTGTCAATTATGTTTGATGACCAGCGAGTTCAAATTACTATTATGTGACTGGAGTCTGGTTGATTTTTATGTTTTGTACGTTAATAAATTGTCATTTTCAAATCCCTGTTCATTTTATTTATTAAATATTCACTTCAACGTGGGTCACATAGCATTGCGGCGGAAAAGAGAGGGGTGAATATTAGCGTGTCCACCCTGGTGTCATGTTTCCATCACCGCCGATCAGAGCTATAAATCGGCGGTGATGGAAACATGATGATGGTGATGGAAACGGTGATGATAAATACCCGTGACTCACGCAGAGTCATGTTTTCCCCAAGAATGAAAGCTGATTGTAACCTTTCCCACTGATGACAAAAGCCAGATGCTAGCAGGTGTTAAGTGTTTTGTTTTTGTCCAGTGGGAAAGGGGCTTTAGAAACACACTGTGATGAAACACACTGCGAACACCAAACAGGTAAAGCTGTGTACCACAGTGTCTGAGCCCAGCAGCAAAGAGGAAGAAAGAAAGCACTGTGGAATACGTTCAGATAGACACACGGCTGCATTTAGTGAGAAGTTACAGCCAGTGAGAGAATGAAATAATGGCTTCTTGCACTAAAAACGATAAATCCAACCTGATAAATGATTTTTTTACAGAGGTGATGAATGATGAAAACACATGAAATCAATGGTTTGTTATCGGCTGGCGTCTCGCTGCAATTCCAGTGTCTGAGGCGAGGACGACAGCGAGAGAGATTTTTACTGCAGTCTCATTGTCATTCAGAGAGTTCGCTCTGCCGAGTGAGGAAAGGGCTCCAGAGAGCCAGCGTGCACGTGCCACCGTCTGGCTGTCTCTTAATTAGTCTGCTAGCTAACGACTTTAGCGGGTGACGAGGGAGCGAGGCCCGGCAGGCGTCGGGAGATTACCGCAGCGATTAACACATTTCGCCAGCGAACCACGCCCCCCCCTCGCTGTCTTTACGGGCTTTGATGTGACAGTTTTAACGGCGGGACCTAAAAGGAGAGAGAAATACAAAGAGGGTGGAGAAAGAGGAATGGAAAGATATCATTGCACTGAGGAAACAGAAACCCCTCCCATTCACAAATATTTCCATTTTTAGATGTTGTAATATTTAATGAAATGCTTCTGATGAATTAAATGAGGAGCTATCTTAGAGTGAGGACATACTTTCCATTGACTGTTTACACACATAATTTCCCCTTTGTTGCCTCATTGTCAAGTCAGGTGCATTTTGTTTATATAGCTCAATATCACAAATTTTCCTAAATAGGCTTTTCCATCTGTGCAGCATATGATACCCTTGAGCCATACGGGGGAAAAAAACGAACTGGTAAAACCTGGAGAATTGTTCAGTTAGGCTACTTTTTAGGACAATGTGCTCAATGATGGAGATGTACTATGAATTAATTGATGACCCCGGTCAAGGGGTAAACTATTGATGTGGGCTCGAAGGCAACATTGCTTTGGTTTAAGGGGTTAGGCGATACTGGATTTTCAAGGCCAAAGCCGATACAGATATGTGGAGATTTAAGAAATGTGATAATGTTTGTTCTGAACAAACAATCATGATAAACATTCCTTTGTTATATGAAAGATTGTGACCACGATACCTACCAAGCAGGACATTTTACAGTGTAAAAAACAAACTAGAATTATCCCCTGAGGTTCAATCCCTCCACCTACAATTCAAGTTGCAGTTTACGCCCATGTCAGAAAATGTCATCACTTTATTACCATCATTTTATCTTATTAGGACTAATGAAATTGTCATTATCAATTCTTGAGTTATGGCCACAGTGACCTTTGACCACCAAGTTCTGATCAGTTCATCCTTGAGTCCAGGTGGACGTTTATGCCAAATTTGAAGAAAATTACCTTCAGGCGTTTGAGATATTGCGTTCACGAGAACGGGTGGGATGGAAGAACGGACGACCCAAAAACCATAATGCCTCATAATGGTTTGGTTCTCCTCGCTCTGAGAGAGAACAGTGAGCGTGACGGCAGAGACAGGGAGGGAGACTGGATCCACCAATCGGGTTTGAGAGACGGTACTGCACTTTTTTTTAGGATCAAAAGAAACCACGCAGTCTTGGTCCTTGCTGAATTATTTTTTCCAACCAACAATGATCCATATTCACCACAGCATTTGGTGAAGGGCAGGGTGGAAGTAAGAAACGTATGAAAGGACCATATGTGCATACGTTGCTTGTTTTCACCTCATAACTTTTCCTCTGGATTCAGACTTATTTTTGTTTTTATACCCATATGGCACATTGTTGTTTCCTTTGGAAGGCAGCTGGATTCTCATGATATCACGAGAGGATCCATCTCGTCAGGTTTCAAGCAATGCGTTTGTGTCCAAACCACAAGAGGCCGGACCAATCTGTGTCCTGTGAGGAGCCACTGGCAGCTAGGGGCGTGGTTTAGATGCGTGTGACGACACAGAGAGGTGACTGCTTGTTCTAAACAACAATGGCGGCTCCTGAAGAGAGAACTTAGATGCTGCAATCAGCATCAGTTCTATCACAAGTGGAGAGTATTGAAAGAAGAGCAAAGGACGACACTGAAGGCTCTTCTCAATGGAAAAGATGTTTATCGCTCTTCTCCTGATTAGAGTTTGAAGTGTTTTTGAAAAGTATCTGCCCTTTTCTAAACACTTTCCAATCACGGCTGCTGAGATGGTTCTGTGTAGCAAACCACCAGGCAGGTCAGGTTAACATTTTTGCCCCGAGACAACCAAAAGATATTTGGTATATATTGTTGATTGATAAATCATCAAGAGCCTCCACACCAAAAAATATTTCCCCCCCTCAAAAACTCATGTATCCATGCAGTAGAGTTTTGAGAGAATAATGATGAGAAATTGTGCTGAAAATGTTTGTGTGACAGAAGGTAGGACTGAAAACATGAAACATAAAAAGAGGGTGAAAGCTGAAGAATAAATTTCCAGCAAAGCCTGCAGTGCTGAGTGAGACCTTGAGAACACAGCAGCAACAATAGCGATGCATAATAGAGCAATGGAGAGATAGTAGAGAGGAGGGTGAGTATTAACAGACAGAGGGACGGAGACAGTCGGGCAGTGAGAGAGCTGTGTGTGCGTGTGTGTGTTCCATCACTCCACACCGAGAAGCCCACCCCCTCCCCGTCTCTCCTCCACTTCTGTCTGATATCAGAGGTTAGTGAATAGAAGCCATCTGGATCCGATGCAGAGGAACGCACAGCTGCCGGGGCCCCGACTGTACTTTTATTTATAACAGGAAATACTTTCATGCCTGTACATCGTGGGAGCAAGAGGGAAGGGGAGCGTAACCTCGTCAACATTGTTTCACTCTCTCCTCTCCCTCCTTTTTCTTCTTCCGCTCTACGCCCGTTCTATCGCCGCCCCCTTCGCTACGTCGGCTCTGACTTCACTCCCTCTCTGCCCGAGAGGACAAAAGGCGCTGCCATGAAGCCGAGAGACACAGGGAAAACTGAGGACATTTCAGTTCCACACAGAGAATCAAAGACGAAAGAAATTGTGGTGATGAATGTGGTCGGACACTGCGGTCCGCTGACGTGACTGGAAGCATCTTGTGCTTATTTATAAATGCATTGTTTCATAAGTTCCTGTTTATTGCCAGCAACTCTGGCTTTCCTCAGTAAAAAAGGGACAAATGTCCAACAGTGACTTTAAAATCGAAGTTGTCCTGAAACACTCTGGTGAGCCCGTTGGTCCCGCTGCGACTTCCTGCGACAACAGAGCAGGGAGGAAGGACGAGGAACTTACACGTCAAACTCATTCTCCTTCAGGATCTCCTTGAATCTCTTCATGAAGATTTTCTCACTCTCCGTCGAAGTGACGAACCCACGATCTGGAAAACATCAGACAAATGGTTTCAACAGTGCGTTTCCTCGTTCCTGTAAAACTGTCTACTGTGAGATTCCCAGGGTTTTTCCAGACCGCAAATTCTTAGCTACATCGTGGTCGGTAATTGCCGTTTAGTATGCCGGTAGTGATCGCTGTCAGTGGAGTTATATCACTGAAGCACAACAATAAAACTGGTTCTAATCCTACATTCCATGACAGTACAACTAACTGTTTTATATATTTATTTCATATGTTTTAATCTGTATATACTTTCTGTAGAAACTGTACTCTTGGTAGACCTTGACATTAACATATCCTCTCTCCAAACCCTGTGTACCTGGATCTAGGCCCACACATGTGAAAGCAAACTTGTTTCATCATCAACAGCAGATGGGCCTGTGATTATTTATCACCCTGTTGCCATGACAGCTCCCTGTGTGTGTGTGTGTGTGTGTTGACGGACCCTTCTTTTCCGATGATCTTAATCAAGGTCTGCCTGAGTTATAAAGTGTGATGTTTCAGTGATGCTAACAGTACTCTTGTTTCCCTGCCCCCTCCCCCCCTCCCCCAGACTCTTTGAGGAGCGGTGATAAAATCCCAGAGGAGGCTGTTGTGGATGAGGAGGCCATCTTGAGGTGGTGGTGGTGGTGGTGGTGGGGGGGGGGGGGGGGGCAAGATTACAGCTCTCATTTGTGGTTAGAGGATAAAGTTGTTAGGAGGGTTCCTAACTGAGTGAAATGGCCTGTAAGTATTTAAGAGACGATGAGAGCTGGTTGAATCCTCTAAATGCTGAGAAAAGGTGCTTCAGTGCCTCCTTTCTTATAGCCTTTAGCAGAGGAGACACTGGACCACCCTATCGGAAAGGAAAGCAGATGATGCCGTCCCACAGTTCTTTGCGGCGGCAACATTTAAAGCTAAGCACCATACGGCATAGGATAAATTGAAATCTTAGGAGGTGTGATTCTGTCTTGGACAGGAATTCTTAATTGAATTGAACAATTCAATTAAGGTGTCAAAAATAAAAGCGGCGGATTCTCCTAGCATCGTGGTTGGAAGGAGGACATCACACTGCAGCCCAGCTCACTTTAAATTTGAACATTTTGAATTTGAAGCGTTTTATATACCTACATGTTTCAAAACCTCCACTCATTTTTGGTTCTCCAACCCATAAGGTAATTACAATTTCTTACAACTTGGATGTTGTTTTCATAGTTTTTGGCCATCATTGCTAGGTACAATAGCATTGAGAAGAAAGAAGAAAAGTAAAGTTTCTTTAGAATAGTTTCCACTGAGGATCTGCTCACCTTGTGACTCGGGGGTTTCTATCTGGGAGACCTGGTTTTTCTCTCTCCTCCTCTGCTTCTCGTCCTCCCAGATGGCCTGCAGGCCCGGGTTCCTGCCGATCTGATCTGGGAACAGAGGAGAGTCACAGCACAGTGGGTCAGCTAACAATACCATCACGCTCTATTGCTGTTCATATGAGGAGTTTTTAGCCTACAACACAGAAGGATTTTTTTTATGTCCAAGCAGACCTTATGAATCAAAGCGACGCCAGAGCGAACTGTAAAACTCAACCCATTCATACTGTAGGTACAACAGTGCGGGTTTAATTCACAGCTATAGAGCAGATGGAAAAGTACGAGTCAGAACACTGTCCTGGAGAGGCCTCTCCTCTCCTTGTTCACTCAGACAGATGCTTGTTGTGGTTTACGGTTCTGCGTCCAGCCTGATTTAAATCGTAAGCACTAACTGTGTACTTACAGCCTCCATGCAAGTTAACGGAGAAAGAAAAAAAAAAACATCCAGCAGAACTTGAGGGCCCTCATACTGACAAGGACATGTTTACTGAGCTGCTCTTTTAAAGCTGCACCATCAAACTCTGCACACGTATGGCTTTGAATGCCAGCGAGAATGTACCCGCTGGTGAAATGTTCGACTTTAATACCAAGAAACTATGTGTCACCGTCGCGTTTACCAGCACAGCTGTGGTTGGCTTCAGGATAAGAAAAAAGGCGAAAAATCCAATTTGGTCAAAAAAAACTTGACATATTGAAAAAAGCAGCAAAGAGCCCAAAGACAAAGTCACTAAATCCTGAGATTTAAGCACATTCTGCAGAAAGATGCATAACCAAACACGAGCAATAGTTGCATGTGTTCTGGGTGTGCGTGGCTTTGTCAGATAATGCCATCCGGCTTTATGGGTTTTGTTCAGTTCTGTGAAATATCTCTCCATCCTGGAGTCCCTCGTCTGTTCCCCTCTCCGCTCCCCTGTGACAGGAGGCGTTAGCTCGGCTCCACGGCGTTTATATTTAGGGCTGCTAATGGATACGATGTGTGGAGATCGTCGGAGGGAAGTGCTCCGAGCAGCTGTGTTCTGTCGGTCAGCTCAGCCAAACTTGCGTCATCTTCGGCGCTGATGAGTCAGCAGACGACCTTCCACCTTTATGTCCCCCTTATTGCGTTCCTATGACTGTGTCGGAGTGGCCTGGAATACTAGCAAAGGCTGTTGGAGGGGTGCGGTGGGTGCGGACGTTGCCCCGAGTGGTCTTACTTTCAATTTCCAGGCGGTTGAGCACGTCTACAGCCACAGCGTCGACCTCCAGCTCACAGGTGCTCTGCTTCTCCACCTCGTCCAGGACAAGGGAGCTGTGGGAAGATGGAAACAAGTGCTATTAAAACACTTCAAGAGGTGCTACAGTAAATCATGTTGTACTGCTGGGTAAGAATTAATGTAAAGAATAAAGAAAGTTGGACTTTTGTGGCTTTTTTTTTTGTCAGGCACTATTTTATTTTACAGACATGTGAAGCTCAATGACGATGGGGTAATTAAAGTGTGATTATTGTTATTACATTTTATGATTAACATAATGAGACAGAAGGATTGGTGAGAACAGGGGAAAAACATATCTTCCAAAATGATGGAAAAATTACATTAATAACAATACAAAAAATAGAAAAGAGTACTCAAGAGTGCACATCGCCGTAAGAAGATACTTCCTGGAGTTAAACGCATGCGCAATAGATTGCTATGCCACCACTTGTAGTGTAGTGGCGGCATGGACAAGTCCGTACGATCACAACAGAATAAAGGTACGTGGACGTCTGCACAGAGTCGATGTGTCAGCCCTCTGATGACCAACTTTAAGTCACGTGGACTCTAGCAGACCCTTGTGTTACGTTTACAGTCAAGATGGCGGCAAAGATTACGAGAGCTGAGTTATTCATCTCGAATCGAGCCTTACCTTAGTGGATCATAACATATCGGGTATGGAATTGATCTTCAGATAACAAACTTTTCTAGGGTGCAGGCGGGACTCACCAGGGTATGACATTCTCCTCCCAGCGGACAAACGTGCCCCCCAGGGTGCTGTCGTTGAGCTTGGAGGTGCAAGGGCTCTTCCAGGGGCTGATGCTGGGCCTGTCTGGGACCGCCGCTGAGCCTTCTAGAAAAACAAACACGGCAGAAAACACAGTACTGTGAGCTCTGTCTGTGTGACACGACGGCAGCAAAAACTACAATCCTCACTTGCTTTTCACATGGGGAAATATTCAACATATACATCTTTGTGGCAAATATGAGCGCGAATATAAGTGAGGTTAGTTGATCACCTGCAACGGAAGAATGAGATGAAGAGAAGAAGCATGAAAGGCAGGAGCTTAAGATTTCTAATTAAATCAAAGCCGGCTCAGGTGTCGCCATGTTGAGAGGCAACAGAAATGCGTACTTTGTCCCTTTAAATATAAATACAATCATTTGATTCCTATTCATTTGAACTGTGTGTTTTTATGCACATAACCACTATAGATGACTATGACAAAGAAAAAGGTTAACAGTCAGAACTTCTGACAGCTTACACCAACTTCGGAAAGGTTTAAATTAGTTTTTGGGACGATGGTGAAAAAAGTTAGTCTGCAACCTTGCTATCAATTAAAAAAATGCAAAAAAAACCCAATCTGAATAGAAATCTGTAGGTCAGACAAAAAAAGAAAACTCAATTGGCCAATAAATTGCAATCTGTGCATCTCTATAATAAACCCTAGTTGTTGATAGAAACAGTGTGTGCTCATCCCTACAGCGAGTATAGGAGGTCAAAGTGTGATTGGAGTTTACAACGGACAGCTTGGCTAATCATTTCAATGGTTTTTTTTGGCTAACCTGGGGTTTTGGACTTATTATCGATGATACCACAGTTTGCCAGAACTACTAAAAAAAAGAGTAACAATATGTTAAGGTATAGTTAGGTACAATGAGAAGCCCTCGTTACCATCGCTTTGTCACGTGGGTCATTTCAAGGATACATTCTACTTGTACTTTAGACACTTGGAACAGTTTTAAAGCGGAGTGTTCAAGCTGTGCAGTGGACTTCAAAACACACTAAAGGCTTCTATTCATCTTCAACAAGCCCTTTTTACCAGTCCAAACCCTTTTATCATTCCTCCACTTTATCCCAGATTAACTTGCTTTCAAGTTCGAGCTCGAGGGGAGCAGCAAATGTAAACAGGTGTACCTATTATTGGGGTGTTTTAGTTTCTTTGTTGCACGGCGCATTGATCCCATTGATTGCATCATCGTAGAGGTGGATCAAACATGGGAACTCTGCTTTAGTTGGAGGGGAGTCAAGCGTGAGGATTTAAAAAAAAGAACTTTATTAAAGTCAAGAGTGGAATTTCCTGCCCTGAATCATTAACGCCCTCACATGTGACGGTGGCCCTGCTGAGCTGGATGCTTCCTCTGGGAGCGAGGTGGGGGAGGGGGAAGAAAAGAGGTCTGATTGGCAATGATGAGCAGGGGTACTCGTCTGACTTTAGGACTAAGCTGTGATCAAACAGAGTCGGCAATCAGGGGGGAAGAAGGGGAGACGGACGGGAGAGGGGAGATCTGAGGAGGAATCCCCTCAGTCTGCCACTCCCACTTTGAGGCCCAGGGACTGTTGGGTTCACCGGCCAGAGAGCAGAAACCTGGGTCCCCACTTTTAATTAAAGAGGCAGTACGCAATTGAAACATCATCTGCTGGCTAAGGACGAGCTAAATGAAGGATCTGCTGCCCACCCTGAGAACAGAGAGAATGTGACGGGACATGGATGCACTGTGACGGATCCCTAATGCAGCTGCTTTGCAGCGTCAATGTTTCTTGAATTGAGAACTTTCGCTGAACAGCAGCTACCGTGGCCATGAATGACAATGACTTGATAACGGAACATTATGCTTCAATTCATTCAAGAGTCAGTTGCTTTAAATACATTTGTTGTTAGGAAACCTTTGATAGATAGATTCAATTTACTTATTCGTGCTGAGGAAATTAATCGGTTAGCTTGCTATAGACTGAGAAAATAAATAATTTCATTCACTGTGACGCTCAAAGGTGTGAGCTATTGCTTAAGTGCATGAATTTCAACCAGATTATGCAAACTGCAAATATTCCACATCCTTACTTGAAAAAAAAAAAAAAAGTGGCATTGCATTCACACCGATGACCATCGAGCAATCGGATCTCAATGCATCCTCAATGCATCCCCCAAGACAAACATGTGCTCTTATGACATACAGCGTGTTAACTTATCATCCTATTTCTGTCATAAAGCAATCGGAGTGTTTATCTGACACACGTTTCATTACAGTGTAAAAGTAGCACAAGTTACACAACGACACCCATCTACTTTAGCCAACATTAGCCACTATTAGCTGCGTCGTGGGCGATCTGCAACTTCAATAGTTTACTTAACTCTCACCGCTCTTGGTAAAATACTTACCGGCAACATTATGCAGCTGTTTCTAGTGAAAGAGCTCCGACATAATTTTTTTAATATTAATTTATTTTTTAACTTACGGATGCAGTATTTGTACCTACATCTCCAGTAATAAAAACACTTTTGAGAGAACGCTCTGATGTGCGCTTCCTGCATGGCTAGCTAATGTGCATGGTGGAACTTTTAGCAGCTACAGAGTCAAACATTTGCCATAGGGAAGTTAAATAAGAGTGAATATTGGTCCTACATTCTCCAGATTGACAGAAACACGTGTCTCTGTGTCTGCTGGACGTATGAAGGCACCTGTTTGCTAACCAGTTACAGATAAGATGGTAAACAAGAACATGACATTACCGTTTGTTCTACAGGGAAGACGAAAATGTATTTTTATAAAGCTGGGTACAGAGTTGCTAAAATTAAACATCCGCCTGACAAGCACTCCCAATGTTTTGTTCACATTACACAAAGTGACGCATTCGACTTTAGCCTGCTGTCAGCAGGAACCTGTGGAAAATGCAGCTCTTCTGTATCGTTAGTCTGCGTCACTCAGGCAAACACAAGACAGAGTGCCTGCTACATACACAATACACAATATCTGTGTGTTTGTTCTGACATCATTTGATTCTGTCTTTTTCTTTTAACAATCTGATGTTTCTGTAGCAGCTCCCTGGACTGATTTCCAGGAGACAGTGTGCTTCCACTAGATTTGACTTTTGCCTCCTTGATGAGTAGCAATGAAAACAGCAAATAAAATGGACCAGAGACAGAAATTGGGGGTAACCAAAGTGAGAAAAGACTATGCAAGGAAAATAGAGACAGAAATTCAAAGAGGTCAGAGACCCGTGAGTAAAGCGAGAGAGAGAGAGAGAGAGAGAATGAAGATGAAAACAGAGAGAGCTGCCAAAAGACAACAGAGGCATCCTGAGGCTGAGGTGAGCTCGGGACTAATTGGATATGACACAAGGCATGGCGGCGTTCCCTGGCCTGGATGGGGGGGGGGGGGGGGGGGGGGCGCGACGCAGTCCAGCAAGAGACAGTCCCTGTGATGACAGAAGTGGGCAGCAGCCAAATGTATTTTATCATGATGACAATGAACTATCCTTGAGTTGAGGGACAAGTGGTGCCCTTGCTCCTTACCTTTGTTCTGGCCCCTGCGGAACTTGACGGCCCCCAAGTTAAGCAGGTTCATGCCGTACAGGTTATAGTCTATGAAGAGCTGCAGCAGGTAGGGGATGTGGCCTTCGTGAGGCTGGTAGCTCTTGTTCATCACCGCTCCGCTTTGTAACAGCTCGCACACCCTGCAACACACAGACGAGATTCTATCATGAAACACTTCTGACACCCTGGGGAGAAAAAAACCCAAAAAAACACACGCTTACTTACCAAAGACAATTACACAAAAGCCACCGTTTTTAACACAGGATTCCTGTTTCTGTTTCTATTTTTAGTTTCCAAGCATGAGTAGTTTTCTCAGATTTGACAAAGCTGATCTTTTTGCATTTTTGTGTGGTTTATTTTCTATTTTTCAGTCCCAATAACGATTACCATTACCGATCCAATACCAGTGTTTAATTCATAAAATGCACTCCTCACTGTGTGGAATAGACTGGGGTTATCTTAAGTGAACCTTGTGTGACAAAATGTGAATGTAAAAGCTTCCTTCTTGCCTCCCTAAATCTCTCTTCATTGCTCTTTACCTTGGTCCCATGTTCTTTCTCATGTCTCTCTCTCATCATATATACTGTTTATCGTCCTCCCCTCAAGCCTCTTTCCCTTCCCTCTCTCCCTGTGAGTCACTCGGCTCTCTGCCAAGGAACCAATTCAGCTGCACAACTCCACTCACCTTGTCACCACTAACGCCGATCGCTCTGGCAAATAATTCAGTCGTCCTGTGTGCTTCCACGCACATTACACACACACACACACACACACACACACACACACACACACACACACACTTTGTACAACTGAATACGCAGCGATTGATTTCTGTTTAGTGAGCCGGCGGAGTCGTGCGCACGCCGTGTGGCGTTCAGCGACATCAAACAAGCTTGGGATGATCTCCTTTCACATTAGAGTGCATCGATTTGACGTAACCTTACCTTTTGACCATTTGGGGATTGTACAGATAGATCTTCATAAAGTGCTTCTCCTTAGCGTGGTAGCCATAGAAAGGCCTGGAAGACAAGAGACGGACCACATTAGCATGTAAACCTGGATCATTCAGTGTTATAAGGATCTTCCCCTTTGTTATTTTATGAATTTCAATAACAAGCTTTCTGCAGTCAGAAAATCAGAAAATCAGGAGTCACTTACATGCCGGAGACCAGCACCACCTTGAACACGTGCTGGGCGCTGGAGGCGGGGTTTCCCATAGCCACGTTGAGGGCCCGGTCGATGCTGAAGGCCACCTGCCGCAGGTAGCGCTCCGGCTGCTGTCTGAGGCCATCGTACGGCACGTAGATGTAGGGGAACACGCCATGGAGGTGGAGACACGTTTTCTGGCCTGCAACACAACAACAAATCCATTGAACATCCAGATTAATCTTATTTCATTCATCTACTTCCCATTGCTGCTCTCAAATCCAACAGATGCATTTTGCACGTCACTGAATTCACAACTTGTAGCTTAAATATTCAGACTTTTTTAGAATAACTTGGACTAATACAGTTTATGACATTTATTAACATACACTGTGGCTCAGTAATGTGACCAGTAGGGCTGGAAGGTGTCGTGAACAAAACTTTTTTCTGTTATTCTTTTTTTTGATGCACTGTAACAAGGAAAGACCCATTTTTGTGAGTTACAGTAACACAAGCACCAACACATTTTTTTCATTTGCACAATAGATAGTCCATATATGATTATCAAAATCACACACTGGCATCTAATGAGAAAATAATTTTACAAAATATTCATTCAAGACCAAAGAATGTATAAGACATATAGGCCATAGTCACTGTGACTACGTCCACTTCGTCGACTACAGTTTTGAAGCCTTGAGTTTGGCATTTGGGCCATCGCCATCTTGTTTTTTTGGAACCAGAGGTGACAAAGGAGGGTGGAGCTAATCGAGATTGAGACCATAAACTCATGTTTACAATGTTTACTGAGGTAATAAATTAAGTGAGAAGTAGAGTCATTTTCTCAAAGATTTCTGTACAATCAATGTATTTATGCTTGACAAACCAGCCAACCTGGTCTGACTTCATGGAGCCAAAAATTATATAACATCTGTGTATGCTCAGTAAATGAGCTCACACGACAGACATGTTTTTCGCACAGTTGGCCAAAGTGCATACCAAAGCACAACCCTGCAAATAGTCTTTTGTTCTGGGAACCAAAAGGCTGGATTGCAGGTTGCTATACCACTGGCATTGGGTTATTTCGGTCGATACCTTATAAAAGGTATCACGTACTGATCTCAGCCCCGTTCCCACTATTACAGAACAATATGAATCAACTCACTGTACTCTTATTCCCAGCATGCAGTGACACACACAGCCGAGCAGCCTTAGATGCTAGTACATCTACTGACAGGGTGCAAGTGAGATGGATGAAGTGTGCAGAGGGTCCAATAACCCCCCCCCCAGTACACTTTCTGATCAATCACTGCAAGTCACCGGCGACACAGATGGATGAGTGCGACAACAAGCCCGTAACATCACAAAGCAGCCCATTAGCTAAATAACACTAGAAACAGAGCGGGAGAGCGACGCTGGGAATTGTGGGTGTAGCGGATTCAGGTCTCAAGCGGTGTGAAGTGAGGTCAGCACGGCGCAGCGCGCGCAAGAGAGAGAGAGAGAGCGAGAGAGAGAGCGAGCGAGAGAGAGAGATGCAATATTTAACAGGCGTGACGTCATCACTCCCATGACACGCACACTGCTGAGAGTCATCTGAGGTGAGACTGCGCTGCAGACGGTGCACTCCGATTCAATATCGGCCCAGGCCGGCGCTTTCATCCGCAGGCTGCCGGAGGACGTTTAATCGGGTTACATAAAGGATAATAACGGCAGTGTAAAAATGAAGACAATAAAGAAGGCTGATGCTCACAGAAGTCTCTCTCTCACTGACTGCTGGACGAGAGGAGGCGGTGTCGAGCAGGAGGACTGACTCTTGCCCTGGACGTGTCTGCACATGCCCGGGGACGGACGGACGGACGGGGTGCGCGCGCGCACACACACACACACACACACACACACACACACACACACACACACACAATCCAACACTGTGTGTGTGTGTGTGTGTGTGTGTGTGTGTGTGTGTGTGTGTGTGTGTGAGAAACACACCACAGATTAGGGCCATCATTATGAAATAACGCGGGAAATTTTCATTTGTTATTCTGTCCATGGAATGGAAATATCAATTTGAATGGCGTGTGCTGCAGTATGAAATGTTAAACCTGTCAAAAACTTTAAAGCAACACTGAACAATCCAGCACCCAATCCCTGAAGTCCACAGTAATTAAAAAGGCCGAAAAGGTTGTGATAAATTATAAAATTTAAATTAAATTCTGAAATATGCTTTGACAAATGTGTCTCTGCAGGACAGAAGTTTGCGTGGACAGAAACGGTGACAGACATGCCAGGGGAATTTCAAAATCATCATTGAATCCATATATCGATCCACATCAACCTAACGTCATTGACCCCTGTAACGAGTTGAGTTGTGAAGGTGACAAATTTATTTTGTCACTAGATTTGACCTGTATACCTGTAATACATCATACATTTGAATGCAACCATTCACATAAGATAACTCTTCACTCAGACAGTTACTCAGGAAGCCTTCATGACTAGACAGGGAATTGAAAAAGAAAAAAATGAACGGATTATGGTAGAGAGACGGTGGGATCAACAGGTCTGTGTCAAGTCTGGAGTGTGTGTGTGTGTGTGTGTGTGTGTGTGTGTGTGTGTGTGTGTGTGTGTGTGTGTGTGTCTCAAGATGAACAATGCCAAGGTGTGTAGTGCCACTCCGGTGGTGGGGGGAGTCTGTCTGTCCTCAGCTTGCCGTGTCAACATGGAGTCTCACTCTCGCGCACACGGACGAACGCACACGCACGCACGCACGCACGCACGCACGCACGCACGCACGCACGCACATGGACGAAACGCACGCGCACGCACGAGCAGTCTGCTTCGGCTGCAGTTGCTAAGCAATGGCAAAGCAAAAGCCCCTGACGGACAGCGGGGGAGATAAACAAGTGATTCTTTCTGCCCAGCTGGTCAGGCAACAAAGAGAGAGAGAGACAGAGAAAGAGAGAGAGACAGAGAGAAGAATAGTGATGAGAGAGAAAGTGTGAGTGTGTGTCTGCATGAGAAGGAGAATAGGATGGGGGGGGGCACACAGTGTGTGCAGCCTATTTGTGATGTGAGAGTACGATGTTGGACTGTCTGCCAGGACGTTGTGTTTCAGATAGAAGGAGCATCTGCTGCTTCAGCTGGATGTGGGCTCATTACTGGGATGTAGTCAGACTGAGGACCGGGGGCAATGCAGTACTGCAGGAGTGAGTCCTAAACCTGGATGAGTCAGCATTATTAAATGTGCACTTTTTTTTAGTTAGATGCCGGAAATAAGGTCTGCGGTGAACACAAGCCTGAGAGATTTTAACATTTAGTTTTCTACGATATTAAAATGCATCAATAAAGGCAATAAAACAAAAATGTTTCACATTAATGATACATCTATGGGATATATTCTCGATAAAGTCTGCATCTGTTTTCCTCCACCAACAAAAACACTTAACTAACAACCAATAGGTTTTTACGCCGTTGCTGCCGAGTTGGCTATACAATTGTGGGAACATTGTTTTGAGCGTCATATCCCCTCGCAAAATGACTAGTTTTACCATAAGAATGGCATCAATTCAGTCCGATTACTGAATTAGTTTATTCCCATTCAAGTTAACAATGAGCCAAACTGGAACTCGCGTGTGAATGCTCAAGGGCAGTGTGCAGCAGTGAAGCGGCTTTATAAATGTCTTTATACTGCTGGAATGAGGAAGGTGTCATCTTCTCATTAACTGATAACTTCAGTGGTGGCAAACCAGTATTTGATTGGAAATTTTGAGAGACTACAAAAACAAAGAGAAAATCTCACCCTGAAGAATATTAAGAAGAGTTACAGGGCTATAAATAACAATTAATTTAATAATCAAACAATGTTATTTTATGGTGATTAAAAAATGGTTTACTTGTAAGAGCAAATCGTCACATTGGAGAAGACAGAACCATTTTTACTTGATAAATGACTCGACAGAAAATGAATCGACACAACAACAATTTGACAATTGCGTGTTTCGGGCTCCTACACACCTCTTGTCGCTTTCCTCACTATTCCCCTGCCACATGTGCAGTTTCCTGTCTAGCCTACCACTGGAGGATTTGTGAATGAGGATATCCCCCCCCCCCCCCTCACCCTCATTGTTATCTACGCTCCATGACTCAGCAGCAGCCCCACAACACCACTGGGTCAGTAAGGCCGTGAACGCCAGCAGTTTAGTCATAAAACCAGCCAGTGAGTCTGTCTGTCGGGCAGAACTTCTGACACTTGGCCGAGCAGAACGCTATTAACCTGTTGTTGGCCATGCCGAACCCCCAGTTGTTGGCTCAAATTCAGCCAGTGCAAACCCCAGCACCAGGTGTCTGATCCTGGAGGACTGAATTACAGTTGATGCGTCAGCCGACTCGGGGTCCATCTCTGGAGTTGCTGAGCGCCAAGCCGGGGGGAAGACGAGACCAAAGTCCCAGTCGTTTCATCCTGCTGTTGCCACTTAGGATGCAATCCAAAGAAACAAACTATCCGACCGTACAGCCCTCGGTGAGTGTCACAGCAAACACCGGTCTGTGTTGCAGACATCACTGCTGGTTCGGAGAACAGCGACAGCTGAACTGAGTATTGAGGCAACAAATGTGCGCCTTGTGGTAGCACTTACATCTCTGTTGGTGTCTACATTTCTGCTTCATCAACACTGTAGGCCTTAGGCTTCAGCCTGCAGACCCATGAGGCACCCACACTGGTGATTAATTGATTAGCTAATTATCTCTGCTGATTAGAACTCATCTCAGGATTGTGTGGAGATTGGCTGTGATTGACATTGCACCCTAATAAAAAGGACAAGCTTTATCATTTGTATTCGTACATGGAGTTCAGTGACTTTACGTAATCCCAGCATTGCTCCACCCACCTTCAACTTTGAGCAGAGGCCTAATCAGCCGGATTAAGTGACCTGTGTGTGTGTGCAGGGCCTTTTTTAAAAAGGGGTTTCAAGTGTGTTCATGTAGACACGACACACTGCTCTGATGAAGCAGGGTTCCCTTCGGGGGTGAGACCAGCGAGTCGGCGCTGGCCATTGGTCGTCAGCCATGCTGGTAACTTTTTCCTTGGCAGTCGGGTCTGTTTACTCTGTCAGCCACTCTGCCTGGTAACCAGCCAGGGTTTTAAAAAGCTTCAATACAGTTTGGGAGCCCGACTTGCTACGAGGAAAAAACAGTCACATTTCCTGGCGAACATTAAAAATCAGTCGGCGGTGGCTTCCTGCTCAGGAGCTGGGAAAAAGAATATGCAAATAAACTTAAGTTGTTGAAGCAGGAAATCCTCATTCCTGATGCCAGCTTTATTTCTCTGAGATTACCATACATGACAGCCCACTGGAACACAGAGGCAGACATCTTTATTGGTCCGAGGCAAGTTCCCCCGAGAACAAATGATCATTTTACGTAAAAACTCATTCACACAAACCTGGAAATTGCCAGAAAAAAAGCCCCGGTCTTAACTGACATCCATAAGTGAGGCATTTGGGGACACCAATTATCCTCAAGCTCACACTGTGTACTGAACTGTACAGGAAAATACATACACTCATGTGTGGTCTACTGTACATTTGAGTAGAGTGCATTGAGTTATTTTTCCTCCTTAAACTCTCAGAGGTTCGGGGGAGCATTCAGACTGTAATCAGATAGACCGTTGCCACGGAAAAGAGTGGATGAGGATATTAATTAAACCAGTGTTGGTATTAATTTAAAAAAGGCCCAGGGAGAGCTGCGTGAAATCTAGGCCCGAGCACTCCCACCGGCTGGAGAGGGGAAGTCAGAGTATGCGCTACCAACGCACAGCTGTCAAGGTGGTGGTGAGAAATGAGTGATACACCTTTTTATTTGCCAGTAAATAAAATAAATGCTCCACGAGACCCGAAGCCAAGCTCCCGCGTCTTTGCTTGCCAGCTAGCTGCTGATTAAAGTGGAAGGAGGTTAGCCCTGAAGTTACCTTTTAAGGTGGACCAGCTGTTCTTTAAATGCACACAGAAAGCACACACGCTAGAAGATTCAGAGTGTGTCTCACTGTGCAGCCTGTCAGAGCACCATGAGATGGTGAGAGGTCTGGAGGAGGAGGAAGAGGAAGAGGAAGAGAAAAACATGTATCTGGCTGGCTATTATTGGAAACAAATAACCACATAGTTGGTCAGGCAATAATAACAACTACCCATGAACTAACAGAGACATAGAAACACGTTCTTGTCTGCATTGGCACTAACCTGTGAGTATCACACACACAGAGAAATCCATAAATGGTTGCACTGATCAGGGATCAGATAAGCACTACAGCAGTATATTGTGTTAAAGTTGCTGGAGTCTCTCTCTCCGACGAGGAGACAGGTAGTCGATTTCAGTGTCACTTTAGCTGCCTTTATCTCGGGGGGGGGGGCTGCTTCCAAAAGATTGCTCGCTGATGTAGTCACACACAAAGATAGCATGAGCGTCTTGAAGAGACGTGGTGCATTAACAGTTTTGAAACATCAAGCTTAAATGTGTCTCAACACAACTGAACACATGTCACGTGCTACCCGATCCGTACATCTTGAATAAATACAGTTGTTTGAAGGTGTTTTCACAACAATGTGAAATGGATATTAGAGAGGGAGTTTAACTTTTTTGTTTTTTTTATGCACTGGTATCGGATCAGTACTCGGTAACAGCCAATGCACACGTTCAGGTAACAAGAAGGAAAGAAATGGAACATCGCTGCATATAAATGAATAAATCTAAAGTGGAGACACGCATCGCTGCGTGCTTGGCTGACATCTCGAAGTGGATGACGACACACCAACTCAAGCTCAACCTGGACAAAACCAAGCTACTGTTCCTCCCGGGGAAGGGTTGCTCGCACCGGGACCTGTCCATCACCATTGATGATACCGTGGTGACGCCGACTCGGACTGCGAGGAACCTGGGTGTGACCCTTGGTGTGGCCCTGGATGACCAACTGTCATTCTCAGCAAACATTGCATCGGTTACACGCACCTGAAGATTCCTGCTCTACAACATCAGGAGGATTCGCCCCGTCCTCACTGACGAGACGGCGCAGGTGCTTATCCAGGCTCTTGTCATCTCCTGCCTGGACTACTGCAACTCTCTACTCGCCGGAGCCCCGGCGTCGGCCATCAGACCTCTGGAGCTTGTCCAGAAAGCTGCAGCTCGCCTGGTGTTCAATCGCTCCAAGTTCTCCCACACAACTTCCTTTCTCCGTTCTCTACACTGGCTACCTGTAAGAGCTCACATCCAGTTTAATACTCTAGTGCTAGCCTACAGGGCAGTGAAAGGAACAGCTCCTTCCTATCTCCAGACCATGGTCAAGCCCTACACCCCCGCCCGACCACTTCGCTCTGCTACCTTGGGGCAATTTGTTGCCCCGTCGCTCAGAGGTCTCTGCGGCCGATCGACCCGGTCACGTCTGTTTTCTGTCCTGGCCCCACAATGGTGGAATGAACTTCCCACTCACGTCAGGACAGCAGAGTCGCTGCCCATCTTTCGGCGCAGGCTGAAAACCCACCTCTTCAGGAAGTGCTACCCTGAGCCTTCCACTTAGCACTTATTGTTTTCATACTAGCTTGTTGCACTTATTGTATTCGTATTACTTTTTTTTCCTTTACTGTTTTTGTTTGTTTCTGCACTGTACTTTGGCTCTGAGTTATGCTCTGCTTCATGCTCTTAGATGCTTGTTTGGAAAAGGAGATGTACTTATGACTTCTGGTGACTAGTAGTTCTCTTGAATACCTATGTTGAATGCACTTATTGTAAGTCGCTTTAGATAAAAGCGTCTGCTAAATGACTGTAATGTAATGTAAAGAACATGATATGAGCTTCTTTTCAAAAATGTATGGAATGCAGAGCATTTCAATGCAGAGCCAGTGACATTAACCATTCTCAATATTCTTTTGGTAAGGACAGGCGGGAAAGAGAGGAAAGGAGAAGGTCCCAGGCCAGATTTGAGCCCACACGATTATACTCACATTTTTGTGTCATTTTGACAGCTCACGGTGTAAATATAGACAGAAAATATAGGGAGAGAGAGACAGTTATGCGGTGCAATAAAGGTCAGAGGATGAGAGAGAGGAGGAACTCTCTACGAAATTGGAAGCGCTGGTGTGTTGTGCTTCACCCAGCAAAATAAATAAATGCAGTCAATTCCACACAGAAATAAGTAATCGGCGCGATGAAACCGGCCGATCAATACCTCCTCAGCTCGGGTAGCAACGCTGGCACCGCTCTCTGTGTTCGCTGCCACTGACCTAATGAGTCGCTGGCCGTGCCTATGCTCCTTCATCATGTCGGGTCATTCCAATGGCTTCCAGCAAACGCTAGCGCAGCCACCACAGGGCTCGCAAGATCTGTATGCATCAGAATGTTTTTCTAAAGAAAGGAAGAGAAAAAAAGAAAAACACACGCCACACACTCTTCCTTTCTTTTCCATGTTGTTGTACAGCACGTACAACAACGGCTACAGAAAAGTTTTAACAAAGATGCATCAACTTCGACAGCAGTAGACGTTGTCGTCTACAGCGCTCACTACAGTGTCGGAGAGCAAGTGGCGACTCCAAAGGAGGTAGAGAAAAGACCATCGGAGAGATCTGTAACGTTGTTCTGAAACACATGGCGGAGGCAGAGAAATCAGTACGACCTAAGTCATCCAAGGTGTGGGAGCATTTCAGACTAAATAAATCGAAAAAGTGTGTTAATTGCAAGATATGCAAAAGCGACATGGCATGGCACGGGAGCACCACGGCGATGATTCAGCACCTCGTTATCCAGCTGACAAGCATGACAAGTTAGCATTAGCTCGTTAATAACAGTAGTAAAGCAGGGGTGGTATAGTTTGCAAGACTAAAGAATCGACAGATTAATCGATTATTAAAATAATCGTTAGTTGCAGCCCTAATTGAAGTGCTGTATTTGAACTCAAGCGATCAGAAAAACACTTGGGCTGAGGAGGAAACCACTCGGGTTTTGGCAGTAATGACGGTTGTGGCATTGAATGTTTTAAGGTTGATCACATACACGCCGTCGGTCACGTAATACAAGAATTGAAACCTTAGTGGATAGGAGGTATTTCTGCATATATTTAGAGGTGAGTAAGAAGTAGAGATCTGACATGAAGTTAGGGGAGAAAGAGAGGGAATGAAACCAGCAATCAGATCATGTGGTCTGCACTTTAGTAGGGCTGTGTATGGGCAAGAATTGTGGCTATACAATACGTATCATTACAAGATTCCATACATTGCGATACTGTAGGCAAAGAGATATATTGGGATTTTTTTAAATCTAAATTTTAGTTTAAAAACATTGTCATTGTAAAAAGAACAAACCACCATATGCATAAAATCTTTCTTTTTTTTAAAACAGTCCCGTAACATCCAACATCATAGGACTACTTTTTGTGCAATCTGAGCCACTGTTACAAACCTTCAAATGAATCAAAATCAAATATCGATTCAGTGTTTTTGAGAACGGATACAGTATCACAAAACATAATACTCAAGTGCATGAATATTTTCTTACACCCATACACCCTTCAGCACGAGGCCACCTCTGTTTCTTTATGAATGTCTGGACAAGGCTGCGCTGCCAGAACAGACCTCCTTCACTCTTCTCAACATCTGCAGGTCACTGCATAAACACCAAACACATGGCAGAACAACTCACTTGTTCTCTCAAACATACACACACGCACACAACATAAACTGTAGAGCTTGAATCAGTCCACTTTGCTCTAAACAGCAGTCCCTCATCTTCTGAACTCTCCCAATCTATAAACAGAGCTGCTCTGAGGCTTTTAAACAAGCCCTATGAATGTGTCAGCAGAGCAGCACGGTCCTGCTTGGCTAACTAACAAAGCTAACAGCTAACATCAACAGAGGTCGCATTGAGTTTCAGTAAAATGAGTATTAGGTGAAGGTAAATTATAAGTGTTATGTGTTCAAATGTAATTATCCATTTTATACTACAGTGAAAACTGTTTTTGTTTTTAACACACTGGTATCATATCCGTACTTGTTACTGGCCAGTGTTAGCGATGGGGCTACATCATTACTCAATGAAAATAAAGAAATAAGACGATTTTCCGCACTCTCAATTAGGGCTGGGCGGTATACCGGTTGAACCAATTGACCAGTATACCAGTTTAATTTCCCGTATGATATGAATTTTTCATATACCGTCATACAGCCGAAATAACTGCTGTTACTGTTCAACAGGAAGCAAAATACCTTGTTCGCCGGGAAGAGCGCTACGGTTGGAGCTAGTTATGTAGTGAGAGGGACCCCTAAATTATGGGTTTAACTTTATAAAACAACAATTAATAACCCACAACTAACACTCTTTAACAAGGCAACACCACGGCACACAACAGTTTGTGACACATAAACAATTTGTGACACTAATAATTGTACATTTCTAAAATTTCACCGCCAAACAGCATGCTGGGTACAGCTCGCTAGCTACCCCGGTAGCACAACAGTCTGCTAACTGCTGGGAGAGGCTCTGTTGCGTTACTTAAAGAACAGAAAAGAGCGATGCAGGAGGAACAAAGAGAGACCGGAGATGCACCAATAGAGTCTGTGCCCAAGAGAGGAGCTGTGTCTGCTGTTTGGACGTGTTTTGGTTTTAAAAAATCTGACGTTTTGCGAGTTTGGAGCCACTGTTGATGCCGCTGGTGGTAACACAAGCAACTTACATCACCTCAGCAGAAAATGTGAGTTATTTTCATGTGTGTAATAGATGCAATCTGAAATGTACACCTTGAAAACTGCAAACCTATCTACGTCATATTTTTATCTTTGTTAAATGATCAGTAACGATAACTAAATTATATGCTTATTATACATATTACAAACACTATAACAAAAACACTTTAAAATGTAAATGATTTTTTTTTGCTTTTTGGGGTATTTTGGTTAGACACATATGCAACGCTGATTAGACTGTAATACGTGTGGTATTTGTTATAAATGTAACGCTACGTTGGTACATAGAGGGTGATAAGAAAGTGTACTTGGAGGGACTTAGGACCCAGGGGAATGTAGATGATGGAAGCAGGAAGAGACGGAAGTGACGCCACACAAACAGCTGTTCACTGCTTGCTACCGGCCGGAAGGCCGGCCGTTGGCGGTTGGTGGTTCTTGTGTTAAAAATGTCGGCTTAATAATGAAACGCTCAATAAAATAATTTTCGGCATTAATTAGTTAATGCGTTAACGCAAAAAAAAATACTGTGACTTATCTTACAAAATACCGTGATATACATTTTTGGTCATACTGCCCAGCCTTCAAAGGTCTTCTCGTTCTTAATAGTTGAGGCTGAAGTTCATTTCTAGAACTTGGGAGACAGAAGTTGACAGAACAATCTTGCTTCATGGTCCATCTAATTTGTTGGTTTGGTCCGTTCTGGAGCTGAGCAGAAGGAGTCCTCAGAAGATGCTTTAAATATTTCAAGGGAGGAAAGGTAAAATAAGCAGCAGCCGGAGTGACCTGGATAGAAGAGGAGCTCCAGGCAAAAAGTGTTCATTGCAGTCTGGGCAAACCTCCGACACATCACAGTCATGACTGCTTGCAATACGGCATGGCAGGTGTGCTATTTGGGGAAGTGCATGAATGCAAAAATCATTCCCAACAATCTGACTCAGTTTTAATTATTTAATTGTTAATGCAAAGCAAACTGTGTTTGAATCCTACTTCTTGTAATATAAAATATATATTCCCAGTTTCAATCCTGTATCTGTGTGTTAAGTGTTTATTTTTCGCTTGTTATATACCAAATATATGTAGAAAAATCCCCGTCTTTTCTCTTTTGTAAAATGGTTTTAAATGTTTGATGACTCATCCTGCACTCAGGAGAGTTTCCAAAAAGTCATCCAATCAAATGAGACTTTGACAGATAAAACAGATAAGATATATACGTGGACAAAAACTTTTGCTTTCATTTCCAAAAACAATGCTCATCCTGTGAGTGACAAAAGCAACAAAACGGCCAATCAATGGCTAGTCAATTCACTGTAATTTTGAGTTTAATCTGAATCCAGTCACCTGTGTCCAACGTAATAGCTGTGATGGCAGCGAGCAAATAACGGCGACCAATGCATTGTCTCCCTGTCCCAGTTTCATGACATGGAACGGAATCAGCTCCCACATTTTTCCTTAATGACCGCTTTGTAGCCAGCATGTCCCCACCGCTCAAACTGAGCCTGCTGGAGGACAGGCATGGATGGGCCTCGGTGCTAGCTATCCCCCCCCCGACGTCTCTCTGGCCGAGGAGACAGAAGGCACAGCGGAGCCAGTCGTCTGAGGCAGACAGGACGAGGCTGACCAGATGGAAGGCGCTCCGTGCCAGAACCTTCTTCGTCAGGCAGACAAAGTAACAATGCATCAATCTTCATAAACGCTAAACGCCGAAATCGAGGTTGGCCGCCACGCGGTGGTGGCCCGGCCAACGCCAAGACTGTGTGTGCCGGACTTCCTGTCGTTACCTCCGTGGGTGAGATTCCTGTGCGTCTGCCTGGCTGGCGAGGACAGAGCGCAGCAGACTCAGACAGACCGGGTCAGGGATGAATCAAAATCAAATAATGGGAGAAAATCTGGCCTCCTCCTCTGGCAATGAATCAAAGAGCAGAACTTGTTGCATTATTAGATTTCAAAAGCAAGTGTCTCAAAATAATTAACAGATTTGATATAAAACCGCAGCGACAGTACAAAATAAAAATAACTTTGCATCGACACAGCAGATGAAGTAATCCGTCATCTCTTAGGGCAGACAAACACAGGGCTGTGCTGCTGGGGCCGATGTGAGACAAGGACTGTAGATTCAAAGAGGTTTCGTAAAACGTCCAAATCACACCATGTGATTGGTCGTCTGTTTTCAGGGTTGATAGGAGGAACATGGTCCAACCTGAGCTGGTCCAACCCAGATCCACTGTTACCAGGGCTGCTATTCATCCTGTGTGTGTCAGACGTTCTCCACCTCAGTGAAGTCATCTCTCTCTCTCTCTCTCTCTCTCTCTCTCTCACTCTCACTCTCACTCTCACACACACACACACACACACACACACACACACACACACACACACACACACACACACACACACGAGGGAGGCTCAAGACTTCTGACAGACAAATGGAAATCTGGGAGGCTGTCAACGATCTCCCACAGAGTAAAAAAACCCATCTCCATGCACAAAACTGCATCAGTCACATAAATCACAACACAGTGTGTGTGTGTGTGTGTGTGTGTGTGTGTGTGTGTGTGTGTGTGTGTGTGTGTGTGTGTGTGTGTGTGTGTGTGTGTGTGTATGCAGAGTGAGACATGGCCTGCATGAGTAGCAGAGTGCTGCCTAACCAAAGAAGGCAGAGCGAAATCAGAGCACTTCTAGCTTTGCAGGTCACACTAAAGGTGGCAGCCCTTAAACTAGACATCTGTCATTCACAATGTGTGACACTTTTGTCACAATATGCGATAAATAAAGAGGACATTTACTTTCAGTCTGAAAATTAATCGTACGACTGGATTGGAAGAAATGATGAGCCCCGAGAGCGAGGTCGATTTCCGGTTATGACGGTCCGGTCCGGTCCGGTGTGTGAGATCCAGCACCAACTAGATTTCATGTAAACAGGCTGAACCTGCAATTGTCATTATGACACTTCTGGCAAATTTAAAAGGTATCGACATCAGCACCCTGTGCAGGCGGCACCGCAGCAGTAAATCCACCTTGTATAGAGTGCTGAAGGAATGAGTCCTAAATCCCAGAAATGAGTCTTCCGGTTCCCTCATCTCAAAGTCAATTGTTGTTTTTTATGTGTTTTTGGTTAGATGCCTGAAATAAGGTTTGTGACGAGCTAAAAAAGTCATGTGACTGTGGTGTAGTTCGTTCATAGCCTAACGTTAGCTTTTTATTTTTGGCAAGTGAATTTATGTTTCAAAAATCATAAATGTGAAGATTATCTTGCTGAACAAAACGTGTAAATATAAAAGTTTGTTTGCCAGAGAGCTTGTTTTCTTCAGAATCCAATGGAAAAGTTCCATTGGCTTTTTGTCAGGGGAACCAGTACGATGCTAACTTCCACGTTGGTTGTCCTTTCAGCGCTCTATTACATTAGTAAAAAGCAGTATGATGACAACTTGATAAACATAATATTATGTTTGCTTCTAAACAGAGCCACTAGTATCTGAAAGGCTGAGAGCATTTGCCGAGCCAAGGCCTGCATCATGAAATAGATTGAATTTCAGTAGAGGTGGGAAGGAGAAGAGGCACACAGCACTCGTGTTTGTTTACCAGTAAATTCAGGTTGTAATAAACCAGAATGATCCTTTACACATGTTTTTACAGTTTGAGCGGCCATGTCTCCCCAAGACACCACGAGAAGACTGTTTTACATTCAAGGACACAAGCATGAGCTTTGCTTCCTTCAATGTAATATCCACATGCTGACTAATACCCTTCCACTGCTCAACAACTGCCGAGGGGCCCTCGAGCAAGGCATGTCAGTCTCTCTGGCTCGAACGAGTGACAGCAAAAATGAGTAGAGCAGGTCACACATGCTCAGTCCTATCCAGGGATAAAAGAAGGGAAAAAAGAGGGTCGAAAAAAATCTAATCACGTCAAAAAGATCAAAAGCCGTCAGTCACCTGAGCGGGAGTCAGAGGAAGGGCAGACGAGATAGGAATCGCTCACAGTCGATGCAGAGGGGTGTGCAAGAGGTAAGCAGACGAACTGTTTCCTGGTGACTCAGGGATTTCTTGAAAATGTGAATCAAACATCCTGTGTTTTCTAACAAGACAACCCCACGTCCGAGCGGCATTCTCCAGCATGTGGAGAAGGATGAAGAGAGAAGCCACTTGTTCATCCACTCCTATTATCCACATGTGATTTGGTGGCCTCTCTGCTGATCTCTGCTGGTGTGAAACCAGACACCATCACTAGACATGTATACAGTCGGTGAGAGCGAGGAGTGGAGAAAGAAATCTGTTTTCTGTCCTATTCTGTCACCCTTTTGGTGTGCATATTAAATATGTTCATTTCGTCTGCCCTGTTTATTTCAATGAGGGTGGGCTACGTAACGGAAACACTTCTCCATATATATAGAGTTAAGACATTTTGTTTTGAGCAATATTTGGGTGGAAACAGCTGGTGGAGAGCAAAGAGACGGAAGGTCCGGGGAGAACGACAGATAACTGGCTTTTGCTACAGTGTGTACGGAAACGGACAAAGAGAAAACAGAGAGGGCATGAGAGGGAAAAGCTGAGAGGAGATAAGAAAAAGCAAGCGAGAGAGAGAGAGAGAAGGTAGAGAGAAAGAGAGGGAGGCTAGAGAGAGCGGGTCTGAAAGCAGCAGTCCATCCACTGAGAGTGTAATTAGCAGGCCGAGGGTTTACAGGAAGAACCCTGTGAACTAGGATGCTTTATTCCCACATGACCTGGAAAGAACTTCTTCTCGGAGCAGACAGAGAGGGGGGAGGAAAAAAAAGCTGGACTGTTATGGCCCGAGCATGAATACATGGAGCATCAGCGTAGACCACGAAGCATGAGGAGGAGGAGAGACAGCAACGAGGGAAGAGGAGACGAGAGTAGTGCAGATGCAGTGAGGTGTAGTAGGACAGAAGGGCTGGAAGAGTGAGCTGGAGTAGGAGTTTAATTAAATTAAGTGAAATATTGCTCCAAAATAAAAAGGTAGGTTTGCTGCACACATGAAAACCTACAGACTGGCCTGTTTCAATTATTTTATTTGATCTGTGCAGTGGAGCCGGGTAGTTGCCGGCCACTGCTGCGCTGTGATTGGCCAGTCTGTGTCAGAGGGGCGGGACTTAGCGAAGAAACAATTGTGTTGGTGAACTTCTATAAAAGGAAGGTTTTCTTTTCCTGATGTCTTCGCAAAGAAATGCATCATGGTGCCACAATACTCCACCAGAGCCACTTCTAGGACGGATAAATAGTTTGGATGTCTTAATTACAACCCGGGACCTTGTTGCATGTCACACACCCCCTCGGTATGTCCCCTTGTTTCCTGTATTAGATCTCCACCGTGGAACGTCTAACGTAGGCAAACAAAAATGCACACGAAAAAGAAATGTCTGCGGGAAAAGGTGCAAGTGGAGTTCAAACAGACCACAGCTACAACTCTACATAAAAAATAAACCCTGGACTTCCACAGCCACACTACTTGAACCCCCCTCTCTTTATTTGCCCCCACTAATGACTGCCGCCATGTTAATGTTCAGGCATGTGAGTGTGTGGGTCTACAAGATAAGAAGACCAGGTGGGTGTAGAGAGCCGAGAGGGATTGAGAGGGTGTGTGAGGCTTTGACAATCTGAGGGCAGGAGAGAGTGAGGAGGAGGAGGAGGAGGAGGAGGGACGGCGGGGTGAGATGAAACCCGATGTGATTCAAGGAGAGAAAAGTGAAAACCCTCGAAACTGGAACGGCATGTCGAGGAAAACAAAGGAATGTGGAAGACAGAAGGAGGAGGAGGAGATGAGGGGAGGCCCAGTACAGCAGAACACAGAGGCACTGAGTGTGACCAGTGGAGGGGAAAACCTCAGAGTGCCTGCAGCACATATGCAGGTATATTCTCTCTTGGGGGCACTTATTAAGCTAATTTACCATTCTCATGAAGGTGCGTTCATTCACACATAGGTGGCATGCATCATGTTTACGCTGGTCATTTTAAATCTGAGGTGGCACACTTGTGCTTGCCAACCGTATGGGGAAAAAAGGAAGAGAAAGTTAGGATAAGAATCTGGATATGTTCTCGCGCGAGGTCCAATGACCGTCCATCCAGATTGTAAATAAATAAATCCTGAGGTTTCATAACGGGGAGGCAGGAGCCGAGCGCCGAAGACGCTGCGCTCTCTTATGTAACGCATTATGTAAAGCTCTTCTCCCCTCATTATGGCAGACATTTAGTGTAATAATGTGCGCCCCCATTTTAAGCAGCCTTAATGAATGCAGATCCTCCTCGGTTACTGCAGATATATATCAGTGGGACTGGCAGATCAAATATGGAACACCTTGAGAGGAAGAGGGGGAGGAAAAAAAGAAAAAACGAGGATGATGGGGAAAAACAGGAGTCAATAAGAAACAAGGAATGATGAAAGATGTTCATTTAAAAGGAATGGGATCAAATAGAGCAAAACAAAAGGAAATGCCCTTATAAAAAACATGACATGCCATGACGTGACACATTTCATAATGAGTGTGAGGAGCATTGGTTGGAGCAGAGTGGTTGCCACGGCGCTAGCGGATGCTGCGCGCGTCTCTGGTAGGGTGTGTGGGAAGGGGGGGACGTCTCGCCAGACAGCGGGTGAGATTTCAGAGCTCTGCCTGCTCTCCTTCTCTGAGCTCCCGACACAATTTGATATTCACGACGCGTCCCGCTCGCCGCCACACATCACAAGGATCGGAGACGGCGGCTTGGCTGGTGCATTGGGGCGAGCGAGACTCACTCACTTGCGCGCGCGCACACACGCACACACGCACACACACACACACACACACGCTCTTCCCCGGCAACCCCACCCCCCCCCCAACCGTCCGCTCTCAATCAGACACAGGGACGGCCGTAGACGCAGCTGAGATATTGCTGTGACTGGAGCAGATTACAGTGGTGAGAGAGGCGGACACGAAGAGAACCGAGCACGTCTAGACAGAATGAAAAGGTTTCTTTTAGTTCTGACGTCAGAGGTGGTAAATGTCTCCCAAATATAAAAAAATATATTAAAAATATTTTAAAAAACGCTCATCAGACCGTTCTCAAGAGCCGGTGGTCTGTTAAGTAGTGGCAACAACAACCCCACCAGCCACCAAACACAAGCCTGCTTCCATTAAAAAACACACACACACACACACACACACACACACACACACACACACACACACACACACACACACACACACACACACACACACACACACACACAGCTGTGCTTCCAGAATATCCCCCCCCTCCCCTTTTTAATAAGCCTGCCCTCACAACTCACTATACCCTGCTACCGAATTAAAAATGTATCAAAAAAAGACCCTTTGGTTCCCACCGCAGTCTCAGATTTGAAAATAAATAATAAAATAAAAACAGCAGCAGAAGGAGGAGTGAAGGGTGTTGGTCTGCAGCTTTTGAAAAGAAAAGGTGGACTTTGTCCAAGTGAAGGAATGTACCAACTTTACGCAAATATGCCGTGAGGCTGAAAGCATGAAGAAAGGTTTGGTAAAATCCAGAGCTTATGAGAGACCGAAGCATATTTGTTTCACTGCATTGCAATTTGAGATGTGATCAACCATCCCTTTAATAACTAATAAATGATAGATCTGTGGCGATGTTCAGCAAAGGGACAATTGTGGCACAACTGAGTGAGACAGGAAATGTACCTTTAACAGTCAGCCCGGTCTACACTAGAACATTTTTTCGGTAACTGTTATGAAGTCTAGTTGCTCCCTTGCTGTGAGAGGGTCACAAGGCTGTCATTGCCCTTCTAAACAGCTGAAACTTGACCGTGCTCATTAATAGACATGGTGGATGTTTCCATCAGCTGTCTTTGAGTGTGGAGTACTCAAACAAGCCAAGGTGTCACTCTGCCCAGTCTCACAGGGGAAGATATTGAGCAATATAAGGTTGTGTTTCGAAGGTAAAGATGTGCCCATTCAAGTTGAAAATGTTCAACTGTCATAAAGACGAGACACCGTGCACACATTGCGAGCTAACTAGCTCGTTAGCTATAGCAAACTTTTGGTATAGTTGGCCGTTTGTTACAAATAAACGTGGGCTGCACAAACATTCCAGCAGTCGAAACTTGCACTGGCAAACATTCAATTTGCATTCAATCCGACCAAATAATACGAGGTGCTCCAATGAAATGGAATGTATCGAGCATCAGCACATGGCAATTATTGTACGTTTGTGCATATGCTTGTTGCCGCATGTGAACAATGTGTTTGCTATCAAAATTAGAACTTGAGTTAGCACATCATGTTTAATAAGGTCTGATCTCCGGCTTTAAAAAAAAAAAAGGTCAAGCAAAGAGTAAGACGCCTGGTTTCACGTCAACAGCAAAATAAGAAGACTTCACATGCAGAGGCAAGAATCCTGTGAATCCAATTATTGCACAACAATGCATTAATCAGAAAGCTCATGTGCTGGAGTATTAGTGCATTCCTATAATAACAGGAAGCAGTGCTACTCCACCCTAATTTGCAGATATACCCAATGCCACAGATGAAAACTTAATAGCTTTGTTTGTCTTTGCGCGCGCACGCACGCACGCACGCACGCACGCACGCACGCACGCACGCACACACGCACAACTCATTAACATCCATGCTGAATGGCACAGCATGGCAGGTTCAAAGTGTTCTCTCCCTCCAGCAGTGATTTCAGCTTTCCTCGGCCTGCCAAATCCTCTCATTCTTCTTAAACAAGGTCTTAATCTGCTTTGAAACACTGCGGAGTTCTCCTGCAGCACTGCTAACGGCCCTGGGGGAACGCAGAGTGGGAAGTCTCCCTCCCTCGCCAGCTCGCTGGACAAAGTGGGGCCCCTCCTCTTTCTCTCTGTGGGGACAGTGGTGCAGGAGGCGAGGGGAGGAGCCCCCAACACTGCGCGCGCGCACGGGGGGGGGGGGGGGGGGGGGGGGGTGCTGAGGTCCTGAAATGACCCCAGCACCACGTGCCAACGCGGGCCCTCTCTCTTCGGACCACACAGAACCACATTGCAGGAGCCTGATTTGTGGGGAAAAAGAATGAGGTGGTGCCAGAATGGAGGACAAATCTCTAGCAGGCACTTCACATCAAACACTAGCTTCTTACACAGCGGCAAGATAAATACTTCCCGTTATCCCCAAGTCCCTCCTCATCAATCCATCTCACCATGGCAATGAACTAAATCATATCACCTGATTGGCAATGCCATCTAGCATACAGCTACTAGAGAGAAACAACTGCAACTGGTATCAGAGGAAAAAAACAAAAAGTTAAGTTTGTATCCCAACCATGACTCAAAACCGTGTCAATATGCCCCCAACCCCCCTTATTTACATCACACTGATGGAAGGCTCACTCTGGACTGAAAAATATGTAAACCGAACAACAGCTCTATGGTCCTGAATGTGTGTGTGTGTGTGTGTGTGTGTGTGTGTGTGTGTGTGTGTGTGTGTGTGTGTGTGTGTGTGTGTGTGTAACTACTTATAACTCGATAACAATGCCACAGTCTGGTGACGGTAATGAATCTGACATCCAGGAGTCTAGCCAACATTTCCCCACATCCAAGTCTCTCTTTTGCAAAGACAAGAATGTGGAGTTTCTTAAAATAAAACAGGGGGCGGTGCGGTTCATGAGCGGTTCTCGCACGACGACCTCAAAGCCTGGTCGACCTGGTGAGCAGAGCCGAGTCCCTGCAGCTCGGGAGCTGAGAGGACGTGCTGGTTCAGAGGACAGTCAATGCAGCATCACGAAAAAAAGTGAACACTTCAGGCCAAGCCTGCACGACAATGAATGGGCTTTCAACAGTAGGAAAAAAAGACTAACCAGCCTAGTTAACGTGAGGTCACCCGTCGCACCTGACGCTGACAGGAAGTGCATTGGAGACGAGGACTGCTGCAGTGTCAGGCTAGTCACGCATTCTGATACCCACTGAGGAGCCTGAGGGAGCTATTATAACCATCAATCACACCAACTGCAGCAGCAGCAGCAGCAGCAAGGACACCGAGGCAGCTGCTGTGAACTCACAGCTCCTTCAAGACAAAAGGAAATCTCCACCATCCACCAGGTATTGGCTTCTAAGTCCTCATCTGCTCTCGCAAACCGCAGTGTGTGGCCGTGGAGTTTAGGACACGGCATCCGCAAGGAGCCGAAAAGGTTAACCAGACTGAGGGTCACCAACTTGTATGCGATCTACCTGCTGAGGTCAAAATCAGAATCGCAAAGCATTTCAATCGAGGGGAGATTCAAAAGCTTTCTATTGGCAAAGGATATGCAGGTTTGTTTCAAGAGGATGACAGTGTGCGAGACAGACAAAGGCTGGTATCGAACCAGAGACCTTGTTGGTATATGCCTTAACCGTTTGGATAACTTCATCAGCACAACAAAATAAAAACACTTTCAGTGCTTTTTCCCCACCCAGTGGATTTCTTTTAAATACTGGAAGAATGTTAAAAGATAAAACCGACACAATGAGCAGGTTGGATGACAAGTTGCAGATATCTGCAGCCCCACAATCACCTCTCTATGGCTTTGACACCATTAAAAAGCACACGTTTTGAGTTGTATACTGGCAATTGCTTGCAGCGTTGCATTCAATTACAGTTCGACAACACAACAAATGAGCAAATTCCTGGTAGACTTCTGATAGTATAGATCTCAGATAATTGGCAACGGAGACGTGAAGGAAATGGTACCGCTGCCAGCACGGCAGCACCTGAGAGGTGAGAGTGCCAGCTGTCAATCATACAGGATTCGTATATGTTGAGTAATATGTACACCTTGATGCTTCCAGTTGACAGCCCCTAATCCCCCATGCACATTTTGGTTCACTTCTTGCAATTGGGGTCGGATTATGTTCTCACTGTAATTGAACCGATCTAGGGTTGGTTTAGAAACATTCTGGGAACACCACCCGCGAGCAGTCTCCAACTGGTTGTTTTGGGGTTGTGGTCCTTATCAGAGTACGACTACTTTGTTCATGACTGCCCAAACAAACCACGCGAGTTTGATTTAAAGGGACTAAATGTTGGCCTGTGATAGCGGCCTTCTTCAAGAGAGAGCAATAAAAGTAGGGATATACCAGCTACTGTAACATCTGACAGAACGCATCACCCCTCTATGCTAAAACTTCAACAAGCTGCCGGGACTTCGGAACAAAAAAAACCAAAAAGCTTGAAAACGCATCGCTGAATTATTAAACTACTTTGTGGATTTTTTTTTTTATTACTTACTCTCGGTTGATAAGATGCAGCGATCCAAATTATTTTCCAATATCAATTGTGATACATCAACTCTGGGCGTCTGCCGATAGAGTTGTGTTCCAAAAACACTTTTTCTTATGACACTGGTATAGAAACATCATGGCCTGACCTGTGTCCTCTGCCTTTATGTCCCTGACCAACTCCTCATAACAATGGAAGCCTCGGCATCGCCACAGCCAAAATCCTGTAACATTCTGGTTTGACTTCTATAAAAAAGCCCTGACAAGAAGCTGAGCTATCTGTGTGCAAAAACATCAGAGGATAAGGATTAGCATGGAGCAGCGTTGGCCTCTCTTTGTGACGCTCCTCTATCGCCAACATGGCTCCCCCTCTATCTGGTAAATCTGCATGTTTCCAACACACGCTAAACCAAACACCCCACTGGAATGTTACATTTAAAAAAAAATTATAAACAAAAAGCAAATCCAAAGACACCATTCCATCAAATGGGCATCTCACTCAATTACAGTGTGATTAGAAGCAACCGGAGCAGCAGACTGGGAGAGAGAGGACAGTAAACAGTTAAGGGGACGATGACCTTCTGCCTAATGAGCCACAGAGTCTTTTGAATCCGCCTATTATCCTATTAATGGAGCCGGGAGGAATTCCTTCAGATGGCATTAAGGGCTCCCCTGGAGAGAGCTCAACGTGGGGGGTGGGAGGGGGAGGAAGAGGCCCCTCGGGTTTTACTCCTCCATACGCTTCATGCCTGGCCCCCTCTCATTCAGGTCAATTGGTCATGCACTTCCTCCCTCAATAAACACTCAAGTGCACATGTCCAAAGCAAGGAACCAAAACAGTGTGGCTCCTGCTGTCGTGGGGCCTCCGGGGTCCAAGCTCGCTGGCATGAGGGGGAGATCAATGCTGTCAAAACCTGAAAAGGTTGAAGCCGCCTCAACCGCTACTCTTCGCGGTGTGAGAAAAAGGCTCAAAGTTTACCTCCCTGGGAGATTTTTCAACCGCAAGCACACGAATACAGTCGGTGATTAGATGCTGATCACGAGTGCGATTTTCACAACAAAGGGATCCCCCCTCCCCTCCCTATTCCAGAAATGGATGCATGTACAGTATGTGTGCGGCACAGGCAGGCCAGCCACCGAATGCTAACAATGAGGGGAGGGAAAAAAGAAGGAGAAAAAAGGCAGGAAGCGTGGCATCGAATTACACAGGGCTGATTGGGGGCAGTGTGCGTGGCTTGGGTCAGGGAAGGACAGCGACTAAGAGGCCTGGGGGTTGTAGCCAGAGCCACATGGCACAGATGCACTGCTGACCGCCTACACCAGGGTAAACGCCGCGATGAGCTAAAAGCCGACACACATTAGGAAAGAGCTGCTTGTCAATTCCTCCCCTCGGGGCAGACAACACAAATCACCACGGAGGGCAATAGGAAATATTGAAAAGTAGCTCCTTTTGAGTGGGCGTGGTCTGTTCCTGAGCTCCAGAGAGAGAGAGGAAAAAAAACGTACGCCTCTCCGCCTCAATGTGTTTCCAGATGGTGATGTAATTTTATTTCTGGAAACGCAGAGCTAACTCGGGACTCCGGCTCACCCCGAGTGATATGTGAGCAGAGACAAAAAATACACACACACACACACACACACACACACACACACACACACACACACACACACACACACATATCATTACTGCAACACAAAGTCTGATTCAAACCACATTTATAACAAAGAAACAATGCCAACTACTGTGTTTGTGTACATACTCGCCCTGGTATCGTGCGTGCTGGCTCATTTGGATGGAAAAAAAAACAACAGACTCGTGCAAAAGTAGTCCCGCTCAATCATCTCTTATGACCCGCTAGAACTGTATCTGCAGAGGCCTTGCCCCCTGCCTGTAGTTTCTTATTTTTCTGTTGTCGGGGTGTTTCTGGGCATTAAACTTTGGGCAGGAAGCTAAAAACATGGTGGACACAACGGCGAATATAACAAGGTGGACTAAGTGGTAGGGTTAGGGTTGCTGAAATCAAACAAATACATTATCTATGACATTTTTTGGGGAAAACTGTTGGTGATGTCAGCAGGGATTTACACACAAGATGGGTAAGACAATGGTTAATGGATAAACTACTGTAATTAACCAAGGGCAACCAGCCACCCTAAATGCAAAGTCACCAGGACCCAGTCAGAACCAGTACAATTATGAGATGACCTGGTTTGAAAAATACCAGAATTGACCTTTAAAGTGGACATGGGCTGAAATGATGTTGATATTAAACAACTGTTTGATGGGCAGACAGTTAATCGCCTGCAATTTGTACCATCAATTAATCATAATAATCATGTATTGTCCTTTATTTCATTGTAGATTGCAATGATATTTTGGTTATAGTCTATAATTCCCATTTAGACAATCAACTAAGTTATAAGTTGTCTGATTGACCAAATAGACCAAAGTTAATCAGTATAGTTGCACTGAGCCTAAAATGCAACGCCGTGTTCACAGGGTTTACTGAACTTGAATCAGTGTTGACGAATTGCTCCTCAACATTTATTCTCTGACAAGATACCTCGGCTGCCTCTGCTGCAATGTGCGTGTGTGTGTAGCCCCCTCATATCCGCACAACCGCATGCGAACGTGCAGGTTTATGACAGAACCAAATTAGACCCGACACCCTAACCCTGACCCACAGTCCCTTCATTTCTCCGCTCCAAATCCTTTAATCCTCACTGAGCTGCACCGTGTTGGACACTGCTCCAGGTCGTCCCTGGGAGGAGCACCGCCACAGCCCTGTGGGGGGGAAGACAAGTTTGACTCCCATTTTCCCCCCACTAGGAGACTGGCAAGCCCTGCTAAACAAATATATATATAAAAAAAACACAGCCACTGTACCGCAATGGTGTTTGTTTGTTTTTTACCTGGCAAATAGGGTTGAAGAGAGGGCACAGCATTCGCAGGAGGGTTTGGCTGGGTTTTAGTGCGTGCCATTGTGCAGGAAATGGTTCTATTGTTTAGCGCCGTGGGGATTAAGGTACCCAGAGTGCTCGGCTATAATGGGTTTATTAGAGAGCAGGGCATGTGGCAAATCTCAAAGAAATACACAAATATGCTCTTTTTTTCATAGTATATATATATATATATATATATATATATATATATATATATAGATAGATAGATAGATATTTTTTTTACATCAGCAATCTCTCTCCATATAAAAGTCTTGTACTGTCAATATGCACAGCACATTGATTTTCACACAATGAAGGATTCTGTTTTCATGGACAGCGTGTGTCTCATTGTTATATCCTGCATATCAATGTGCTGTCATGATGTCTTTTCACACTGTACTGTTTTCCATACCACATTGACACCAGGGTTGCATTTACAGAACCCCTCTATGCATCTGAATCTCTGCAACCGGTATATCGCGCCATTTATCGAGCTGCTAATCTTGCTGCAGTCACTCGATCCTCCCGTTTCGCTCCTTTTTTTAAACTGTCGTTTTACTTGTAGTCCACTGAAAAATGAATAAATAAATAAAAAATAAAGCTCAAAGAGGAGGCAGCATGATGTAGTCTAGACTGTCCACGCTCCACAGGTTGCTATAAACACAATAGAAACCAGCATAAAAGGGAGGTATACAAACTGTCCCTGAATGCCACATGTGGCAGGTAGAGACACAAGTCGAGCCCTTATAGACCAGAGCCTCCACCACCACCATGCCACGATGGAGCAGGGGAGCGAAAACAAAGCAGAGCCGTGTGCGGAGGGAGGGGGAGCAGAGGAAGGACTCCCACCGCAGCGGGCAGAGCCGTATGCAAAGCAACAGCGGCACAGACCGCGTTAGTACAATGTGTCAACACCCTACATCATCTTCCTGTTGACATTTTGCATACTAGACCCGTTAGGTTTCCTCTAAACAACACGTATACGTGCGCGCGCGCAACCAAAACCAGGTTTAACGTGCTGCTGTGCTGCAAGAAGCACAGCCACCATTAGCTTCCTTTAATAATGAAGAGAAAATACCACACACACACACACACACACACACACACACACACACACACACACACACACACACACACACACACACACACACACACACATAATAGTTGGCTAACCTGCAGGTGTTGCTCCAAATATCCGGACCACCGGCACTTTCTTCACGCCGCTCTCCCTGAATTCAGAATAGCAGACGTCCAGGTCTTTAATGGGACTTGCCAAATAGAAGTCCGCGGTGACGATACGCACGGCAAACATGACTGTCGCGTCCGCCAAGAGAGGTACCGAGCGCTAGAAAAGCCCAAACAAACTACTGTTAGGGGTCCATGCGACGCGGGCACCGCTGCGGCCAGTCGACACCGGCTGAGAGGAGCGCTGTCACGGCGGTAAAACAACGACAAAGCGGAGGGGAAGCCCGGTTGTGTCCCATGAAAAAGACGTGAACAAAGATTCCCGCGGCTCCAGCGCGTCCCGAGGTGCCGCCGTTGGAGGCTCCACCGCGGCCAGGGAGAGCTAAACTCGACGGCGGAGAGTGATTACTGGACGCTCTGCAGTTGTCAGGTCCATGTTGTACTTGTACTTGTATTTGTGGCTGTCCCTTGATTCCAGCTCTCTCTCTCTTCGTGGTGTTTTTGTTTATCAGCCAGGAAGACGTCCCCCAGGCTTCCGGTATGTAGCGTTATCTTTCCAAATCACGCCTCAGAACTAGTCCCAGACAGCCCCTCTGATGTGCTCCTTCTTCTTCCATAACAGGCTAGCCCGAGTTAGCTAACATATGAGGGGAGGTAAGCCCGTTAGAAAGCACGATAATGGTACTTCCGACTACGTTTTTTCAGAATAAAAGCGGCGTCGAAGAGTCACCAGCGCAGTAACACAAAAGCACACAGAGAAATGAAAACGACGGATTTATTTTGGAGGAATCACATCTGGCACATTTGTTTATGGCCACCAGTTATATATTGGGAGGCATCGCTGATTTGATCGACTGCCTGACCGGATAACACGGTGACGTTGGTGCGCTGACATTTATTTTTGCCAGAAGGAGACAGTTCATATTCGTGTTGCACGTCTTCCTTCGACATATTCGCTAAAAGAGTAGGGCGGAAGCAACACCGGGTGCTTGAGGTGTTGTCCTCAAGCACCCGTCTACTATAAACGGTGCAAGTAAAAATAAACTACATGAATTTACCATTATCACCCAGAATTGTAGTGTTTGGTATTTCAAAATAATAGCATACAAATCTGAACAATGAAACTGAAATATTCATTCAGATTCACAAACACAGTTTTCACAATTCGCATACAAGGAATTTGCATTGATAGTTTGGTGACTAACGGTAACAATTACACATAGTAAGATAAGGTAATTAAAAGTAATGCAAGTCAAGACTCCTAAATATAAAAAAGAAATTCACAAAAAACATGTTAAAATATATATATCTGTTTTAATTAAAAGATGTATACAGTGTTTAAAATGAAAAAGGACAGAATGTGCAATAATAGTGACTAAGGATGTGTAAATGTTCACTGGAGACGAAAACTAAGGGACATTTTTTCAGACGAAACATGAAGTGCCAAAGTATGAACACAAAGAGCACGTCCCTCATATATGTACAGTACATGAGCATACATCTTGTCCAGCATGGAAAAGTAGTCCGAGCTGGTCAGACCAACTGACGCCCCTGGCGGACTTTTATTTTGTAACTAAACGCGCTTCCAGAGGGAAACAGGAAACAGCATTGTGGGAACTTTACCCGAGGCTTGAGACGTTTCACCTCATTTGCCACTGCAGCAGCAAAAATAAGGATCAGATGAGATCAGAGAGCTGGGAAGCAGCATTTCCTCATTGGTAAGGAGCACGTTTCTCATTGGCTGATGTGTTTCCTGTGTTTGGGGAAGAAAAAAAACAACCTATCCTAGAATATATCTAACAAAAAGGATATCACACAAGGAAACATCGAATCCATAAAAAAAATGCTACAAAAATATTTTAGGCCTATTCAAAAATTATATTAAGAGCAATTGGGTTACTTTAGCACCATAGATGCACTGTGAGCTTATATGGGAACATTACATGGATACAAAAGATTTCAATTACCATAAAATACACATAAAATACAATATAATTTATATTTATTATAGACTAGGGCTTTAGTGATTTTCAATGAAGGCAGCTTTTACGGACAGCACGAGCATTAATATTTCAGACAGGTCGACACTGTCTTATGCTGTATACTGTATCTCCTCTTCAGGGTCGTAGCTGCCATTGAGTACAGTGTCTTGTCTTTTTGTGGTGGGATTTATATTCCACAATCACACATTAATTGTGGCATTTGGTATAAGCAGTATTCATAAATTTGACTGTTAAATTTAGACCCAGGAAAAAGGCACTAAAGCTTACAAAATTACAGGAAAATATGATTTGACAGTTCAAAATAAATACGGTTAGAAATACAGAAAATGTGAAAAAGACATTTTTTTGGCTCGAGACAGTGGGTGGCACAGGGGAATTATCATAATCCAATGAAACTAGTCGTCTTCATGTGTGATGTGTTTTCACACAGTGAGAACATTTTGTGGAACTTGACGTCACTGAATAAAACGACCTGCTGTGACCTCTTGGATAATCGCAGCCTCGTGAAACTTTACAACCACCCACTAGAGACCCGGGACACTCTAAAGGGATGCATGGTTTTTCAAAGTAATGGGACAACACAGGGTTCCTGAGCAGTTTGCAGAACAGAAGAGCTCGCCATCCAATTGATGACAAATGTGGCAAATCACGCCATTTTTTTCTTTTGTTTTCCTCAAGTTCTTTGTGATGTGCTATTCTGAAGGTATTTATGACCTTTTTATTTATTTTTAAATACCGTAGTGGTCAAAAATGGTTAAATTTAGCACCAAATCTGCGTAACAAACGGTATCAACCACAAAAATGTGCTGCAACACATTTTTGAGACATAATAGAGCACAGGAATGACCATCATCTACCTCCATTATAATGTTCTTAGCCCTTATTATACCAAAACACAGTGCTCATTACGGATTAATGACTGTAGAAACGTAATCAAATTAATCTGCAGGTTTCCAACCTTAAGGCGATGCACACCACTTCTATGTGGCATGTACTGTTGCGCTGCTATCTTCCCCTAGAGATCCCCTGTCCCCTTTTTTCAATCTTTCAGAATCTCTAGAGCACACTTTGTTTCCTTTCTCCCCACCACCCGTTGGTGATGCTTGTCTGGCTCCTACATATCTCTGCTCAGTATTCTGCTCAGATTCCTATAATGGTCCATACATGGCGGGGGGGGGGGGGGGGGGGGGGGGGGGGGGGGGGGGGGTCGTGCTGAGCTCACTGCTTTTCCCCTCTCTGCTGAAGGAGCCATAAACCCTTCTCCAAACAGCTGGTTCCATCCGGTCCACGCCGGGGACATCGCAGTCGAGGATGAAAAATGTTTCATTAGCATTTTCATCCAGATGAATGTGTGTGTGTGTGTGTGTGTGTGTGTGTGTGTGTGTGTGTGTGTGTGTGTGTGTGTGTGTGTGTGCGTGTGGGGGGGGGGGGGGGCTCTGTCTGCTGACCTTGAGCGAGAGACTGACCCTCTTAATGAGCCCATCAGCAGACATCTGCTTACGCCCAAGGTCTACGAGTGCATGCAAGGGACAAATTTAACACTAAAACTAATCCAGACTTATTATACATGCCATATTTAATGCAGTGTTTGGTCTAAAGTGCTTTACAGTACACTGAGCGCATACATTTTTAGTATGGATGTCCTCAGTGGGAGCGGAATATCAGTCTGAGCTGCGGAAAGGGACATTTCCTGCTCATGTCCATCATGAAAACCCATCTGTGTTCCCTGAAGTAAAGAAAGTACTTAAAGGGTCACCCAGAAATACACATTATGACAACATCATGTCAGTCAAGATCGGTAGGGGTACGCAGAGGTCTGATCCCACTAACTATTAATATCCAGACAGTGTAATCAGCATGACCTAGTAGTTTGATAAAAAAAAATCCTAACTCAAGGTCTACTTACTTGCTTTTTCCATGAGCTTCCAACCATCTCACACAAGCGGCGAAATGAACGTTTAAGTGCCAAAAACTGCAGTTCCTCAAATGGCCACTTGAGGTTGGCTACAGAAGCGAGTCGATAGCATGAATGAGTCCTAAAACCCGAGTAGGAGTCAGCGTTTTTGCACTTCTGATTCCCTCATCTGGAGGTCAATGGCTTTTTAAAAAAAAATGTTTTTTTGGTTAAATGCCTGAAATAAGGTCTGTGGTAAACACAAGCTTCAGAGATTTTAACGTTTTGTTCTGCGATATAAAATACTTCACTTAAATATTTCACTCGTGAATTGTGAAGTTTTTACGTGTTTTATAAAAGGTGGTTGCTAACAGGTGGCTTATCGAGACCACGCAACGTCATCGCACGGACTAGTCCGCCCTTTAGTTTCATGGTGGTGATGTGAAGTCATGTGACCCGGTGGTACTTGGTTTATAGCCTACGTTAGCTTTTTACTTCTGGCGATTGCGTTCACTTTCGGAAAAAAAAATCATGAAAGCGGTGTTTGTGACAAATATCTTGCCGAACAAAGTGTCATATATGTTTGATTGCTACCGAGCTTATTTTCTGCAAGAATACAAAATCTAAAATCACATTGGCCTTTTGTCAAAAAAACAAACCAAAAAAAGCGATGCTAACTTCCAGGTTGGCCTACAAAAATACGTCATCCCCGTAGACACCCATGTTAAAATGCCCAGCATTACTGCAGAAATAAACATGTTTACAACCTGGTACAAAGAAACAGTTTGGAGTTTTTATATTACTCACCTGTTAAGATTATATTAAGGCTTGATGTTGTGCATAATTAAGGGCGGGGCAGCTTTGACATCTCCACCAACGACCCACCTCTTTGACCATTTTTGGAGTTCGACTGTGTAGTCATTGCCAAGATGGCAGATCCATATTTATCACAGTCTATGACATCATCATATCCTCACCCAGTGGAGTTTGCGTAGTGGTCGTAAGAATGACTCGTAGAACTCTGGTCATGTGATGACGGAGGGTCGTACATGGGAGGGCGATGGTAACCCGTGACCTTTGACCTCATCCCAGTAGTTGCGGTTCCTCCATACTGGAGACAGGACTGATGCATATCAGTGTCTGAGTCATCGTGTCCCGGACGTGTCAATGTAGATAGGACAAAAACAAAACAAGCAGGAGATACCAGGACAATAGCCCTTGAGATGGACTGATTTCATGGATATACTGTAGATGAAGAAATAAATTATGTTGAAGGTATTTCTATACGAGCAGCAGGGCAGATGGACAAGGGCACCCAGGGCCTTTTTCGGGGGGGTAAATATCTGCGCCTGGTTGCTTTGGGCTCACCAGATAAGGCAGAGTCAAGTGGCGCGCAGGTCCTGGAACAATAACAAGCAGTGGATTTATTGGTACTGGCAGCCCCGTTGTTTACAGACAGCACCCTCCTGCAGGCGCTGATACGAGCCTGGACATCAACGGGTTCGGTAAACAGGTTGACAGAATGGTGCTGCAGTCTGTGCTCACTGATGATGAAGCTCAGGGGGAGAGCTGGCAGTTGGAGGTTTACGACACAATAAGTAGGGAGTAAGTGTTCGACACTTTCTCAACAGGTCCTTTCTCACAATGTTGCTCTCGTGACCCTCAAGAACAACTTTCTTAAAATTGGTCAGATTTCCTCACTGGTTAGTTAAAACAAACAGCATTTATTCAAAAGTAATACGAAAACAGAATGTCAATAACATCAACTAATATTGAATGGAAATTAGAGCTGTTGCTATGAAGAAGTAACCGGGAGTGATTATTTGGGACATGCTGCCATCTTCTGGTCAGACATAGGCCCTACCAAGAAATACAACGTGGAGCCCATTGTATGCCACTGGAATAATTATAGGCTTTTACAGTGTTTATTATGATCTTTTCAACAATAAAAAATAAAAAAGTGAATATAAATTATGCATTTTATTTTATCATATTATCATACTGTATTCTAAATAATAAAACATTAAGATAATAAAATCAATAAGTCTGTAATGGTGTTTTTAAAATTACATTTTAAAGCGGCATTGCAAAATTAAAGCTAGGGTTGGTAATCTTTAGAAACAAGCAAGAGTGAGCTAGCTTCTGAACGTACACCACCAAAAAAAAAGCCAGCCCAATGTTGCTAACTCTTTTCCAAGGAAAGCAGCTGGCAGCACTAGCTCCAAAAGTCGCTAGATCTGTTGAGAAAGGTTTTTTTCTCTTGTTTTGTCAGAGCATTTGATTTAACTAATTGCTGTCAGGATGTAGCCTAATACGAATTTCAACAAAAAAATAACACAGAATGTTTTTCTTATTACATTTAATTTCACGATACATTTGTCTTCTGCTTTTAGCATTTACAACTTCCATTTCATGGTCGCTCTAATTAAAGTTGTCTCTCTTCAAAGCTGCACCAATTAATACTTTCATATTAACAGTGTGGGCTGAATGACTGCGTGGAATGTGAACAGGATTGCTCACAGTGTCAAACCCACAGAGACGCTGGAAATAAATAGGGAACTTTGTATAGTGATATGTTAATAATGCAATGTCCTGCTGCCCCAAATCAAACTTTTCTATCGAATTTCAGATTTTATCCTCAAAGAAGAGGATTGATTGGTATTCAGAGTATGTACTGGGATTAGAAACACTGTTCAAATAAATCATGAATCAAAACGAAACGGCAACAAGCGACAAAAGGAAAACACTTCAGAACTAAACTGCCTCCTTGAGGCATATGAGACAAAGCGGCTCTGACAGAATGAACAATGTTCTTTTAAAAATGTGTCTGTTCTTTTTTCAGAGTTTTTCAGAGGGGACGGACGGTGAGGGTGAGGTCAGCCCCCCGCTGTGGGATGATGTAGCGCTCCTCCCTGAGCAGGCGCAGCAGCAGGTCCTGGGTGTCTTGGGGCCAGCGGTAGATCCTGGTGTTCTGGAGCCAGTTGGGGACATGTCCCTGCAAACACAGACGGACAGCACCGGGGGTCAGCGGATAGAGCGCTACAAGCGCGGCAAGGCGAGACACGCAGGATGATATGTTGCTATGCTGATGGAATAAAACATTAATTTGTGTCTACCATTTTATGTAATTATTCCAGAAATGCATATAGCTATATAAAAATGCAGCTTTCTCTTGATATTCTAATGCAAACTTCAACAACTTTCTCCTCGTCGCAGAGGACGGCACAAAGTTTTTCATTTGGACGACAATGCTTAGCTTCCCTCACCTAATTTTACCCTCCCGCTCTCGTCCACTAAAATGACATCTGGTTTGTCGTCTACATAATGCTACATGAATGCAGCGTGACTGGGGCACTTGAATAGCACAGAGCCATTGGTAAAGTTATTAGTAACACCTGTGTCTTTCCTACATTAAAAGGCCCGTCTACTGCTACAATTCCTAGGCTTTAATGGAATAATTTTCCTACTGTGACTTGTCAAAACTGTGAAAAAGGCCCTCATGTGGTCTGTGCTTTCTTTTTTTGTGACTTGGGCGAGCCGACCCTTTCAGTGTGTTTGCCGTTCGTTGCTTGTTACTTGCCTTGGATGCGTTGGGAAACAGCACGGGTACCAATCTGAAGTTCAGGCAGCCTTGTTGGATGTACTCATTTTGGATCTGTACCGACAGGAACACATGATTATCAATGCTTATAGTTCTCCATAAGCTTACCGGCTGGGTTAGGAGCAGCGAGGAGTCAGCGGTTAATTACCGTATAAAACAGTCAATAAAAAAACTTAAAAAAAAAAAAAAAAAGTGTGAATCGCTTCACCCATGGGTGCTCCTTGAGCACACAGTCAGAAATGCACACAAAAGATATTCGGCCGATGGGTCCAGCAGCATGTGAGATTAGCTGTGGACAGACGGACACCGAGATGCACAAACACACTCACATGGACACACAACAGAACAGAATTTCCCGACGGAGCCTTTTTTTCTTTTCTTTTTTCTTTCTTAAATATAATGCATTTAAAAAAAATACACAACAGGCTTCACAGAGAGTTGCAGTAAGCATCATTGAGCTGCTGGGCCAGGTTGCCTCAGCACCTGTGACACACTAACACTGTGGGACTGTGGGGTCAGTGATTGGAGCTGGCAAATAAAATGCCCTGTCACATGCCCCGTCTCTATTACCATTTGGGAGGAGGGCGTTTAATGACACAAACTTGCCACCAGAGGGTGATATTTCCCACAGTCCTCAGTTGCTGGCAGCTGCCCTGACAGTTGCATGAGCTCTCACCTGATTGTGAATGTACTTGGTGTGCAGCCCATGCTCGTCGTCTCCGTCTCCCTCCACGTCCTCCTTGTACTTGGGGCTGATGACCACGATGATGAGCACCGATTTCTGTGAAACGACAGCTCACCGTCGGCCTTTGCAGAAGACTTATATTACAAATCGGATTCCGACTCGACAGTTTAGACTTACGTCGTTCAAAAAGCTGTCCATCCATTTGTTGATGCCCATTCTTCGGATCGGGTTGTCAAAGATGTCAATCTGCCAGCAGACACACGTGTTAGTGTGAGTGTTTGTATGGAACGTCACGGAGAGTCAAAGGTGACAAAGACATGGCGCAACATACCGCTGGTTTGAACCCCTGATCAGTCAGAAATTTGGTGAAAGGAAGGATTTCTGCTGCTGTGTCCACTGAATATGTGATGAACACATTCCCTGTTGACAAAAAAAGTCAGTAAACCATCTTTATCTATGTCGTCACTACATTTCCTAAGAGGAAGAGCACAGGTTCATGCAGGGACACTGATGGGACTTACTATACTCCTCAGACAGGCTGATGGTCTTCCTGATCTCCCTCGTGTTCGGCCCTGGACCGGCCTGGAGGGAGCCGTACACGCCGACCTCGTGCATCACTTCTCTAGGAGGGCCCACACGCTGGTTAGGCACAGATCCACAGTGGGGATTTGGACCATCTTTAAGTAGCAGCCTATCGTAGGGGGGATTCCTGTGGGAGGGAATAATCAGAAACAAGTTGAGATTTATGCATGACATCTGTGAAAAATTAAGGCGTTGAAAATATCAGATCGTAATGACAAAACGGGACAGGAATCACCCTCCTACCGTGACTGTTGGTAGCGGTGAGACTCGTTGCATGGATCTGCTGGGTAGTCACGCTTATAGTGATAATTATTATTATTGTGACGTGGCGGATTTGCTGGAGGGCAGCACGCACACCGTCTGAGATGACTCCCCTGTGTTGGATTGGGGCCTGCAGAGAGATAAGGAGGAGAAGCAGACATTAAAAAAAAGAAAAAAAGTTTCCAATTCAGCAGTAATGAGGTCATGCAGACTCAACAGAAACAGGGTTGGAGAGGCCACTTTTAAAAAAAATCCATCCCAGATGTAGTGAATACCGGATCTGTGCATGGCATGCGGTTGTATCGTTTGTCCTAGTTTTGTTATTCAATAATATTCAATATCTGTAAAATAATATAGTATAATATCCCAAAACGACCTACTACTACTACTGACACTAGTTATTACATAAATGGGTCATCCTCATGTCCCCAGGATCCTCATAGTAAGAGATCGGTGAGGACTATCACAGCAGTTCTAAAAGATAAAGATGTTTCAAATCTTAGTTTGAACGGTAAAAATCAATCTAGCCACTCTGGAAATATTGAAAAATTACATAAATATGAAATATCAGCAGACATGTCAGCCACCAACCAAACAGTAAAATCTTATAGTCAAAGATATGATTCATCTGCTGTGTTTAAGTTAACACAAGTGTTTAAATTCTTGCTCGTCTAAAAACAAATACGACCTCATGTTGTGTCAAACATGTCAACACACCGACTCCAAAACGTTTTAGGACAGGTTCAATTTCCTGCATTTTTTTCCAAATTGTCAGAGTTGTTTGAGCACTCGTATTGAGAACGTCATCATCCAAAATGGCTTCTGATAAGCTGGTTCACTTCCTGGGGAATTTAAATGTAGATTGTGGTGATTGCATAACTGTTTGGAATCTGGGATGGTCACAAAACAAAGTATGTACAAAAGATTAGACAGTGCTCTAGGCTGGTGGTTCTCAACCAGTAGTTCCCGTCCCCAAGTGGGTCGCGAGACAATTTCGAGCCAGTTGGTTGTGGAGAAAAAAAAAAAATCAAAGAACAAATTAAAAACAAATTTATTTCTGGATTTCCTGCAGCTCAGAGGTAGAAAAAAAGTTATGGATCAGCCGAATTTGGGACTAGCACCATCTGTTGCATCCACATAATTAATTCAGTTTTGTCTCATATTGCAAATTGTCGCAACAAGTCAAATAATAAAACGAATCAAACCCAGTACGCAAGGTTTAGGTTTTAAACAGGCTTTATGGGGTTACGGATTAAAAAAAAATACACAGACAATAAGGTGTGAAAAAGGCCTTAACACCAGGCGCCTACAGTGTAATGTGTCAATAATAATACAACACTGACACTGACCGTTCATACGTGGTGCTGGGCATTGTGATGGGACATAGCGGTTGTAGTTAACTTCAGTCTGGAGAGAGAAAGGAGCCTCCAAGGGTTCTGTCTCCTCCACAGAGTGACCCTGGGGCCAGTCTGAAGGGCCAGCAAAGCCTCTATGGTCACCCATGGGATCCTGTTCATACAGCGGCGCCTGCTTTCTGAGACCACAAAGCCAAACATCTGCAGGGAGGAGGCTGTTCATCTGTCCCTGACATGTAGGGGTGATGATACAAGGTTGGGGGGCAACGTACCGGCCCTCAGGGAGTCTCCACTGGCCGACGTTGTGTGCTGCTTGTCCTAAGCCAGGTTCCTGCAGGCTGGTCCTTGTAGGTCCACTACACTGTTTGCAAGCAGGAGGCCAGGCCAAGTCCAGACTGGAGGATGTCATGCTCTCATCCGTCTCAACAGGAACCCTCTGATGAGGGCACGGTACTGAGAAAAAGAGCGAACAGAAAAAAACTGGTTCACTCGGAAAGACATTGTGATCGGATAGACAGATTTATGACCGCAGCGAGTCTGATGGTGTATTTTCTTACCTTTAAAAGAGTCCATTTTGACAGAGGAAGCAGTGTCTGTTGCCTCTGGTGAAGTGAAAATGAAAACATTAAAGGAATTTAACAGAGCACGACAACTTAAAGAGACAGTCACTTACATGTTCAAAGCTAGAGGACAAGTGTAGTTTCAACTGAGAGATTCAAAGAAGCAAAAACAATGATCACAACTGAAAATTAATCTTACAGAGTAAATATGGGATAGAAAAGTGTTACAATGAACATGATCAAGTATAAACAGTTCTCAGGAGTAGTATTACACATTCCTGTTTCTTCCCCACTGAATAGGTGTGACACACTACATGTACCTGTAGGTACACATCAACACGATCGCTGCAAACTAGTACAAAGGTCAAAATCACGGATCTAAAGGTATGCCAAGTATGTCTCCTTGATAAAAAAAACTGAAAAGTTTTCAGTATGTTTTCCGTAGACATTTACATATAGAGAATAAAGCAAAACACGATAGTCCCACACCTACCTTCTCTTAGGTCTGCTTATCCCTCAGGCACAGCACAAACCTGTTCTGAGGGAAACAGGAAATATTCCCACTATGCAAAGCAGAGAGGCCTCGTGACCCATTTATGCAAATAATGCCAGGCATTAAAGACTGCAACTGGCCTAGTTGTTTCTTCAGCAAGGTAGACTTTCTGACAAGGCTTAACTGTAACTGTGAGAGGTGGCAGGTCAGATTTACATCCAGCCCTTATAAAAGAGGACATGTAAATCTTCAAGCAACACATTGAAATCTGTCAAAGTACACGATTGACTTGACATGTACATGAATTGCACTGCAGCGCTGCTCATATGTATACACATTTTCATCTGGAACAAACCATTAAGCTAATTAGTTTTGGATGACATTTGCAAGACTAAAAAACAACTACAGTTGCTTTCTTCACCCACATTCATTTTGTATATTTGATGACAAATGCTAACATGCAGATGTTTAGCAGAAAATAATGTGTACCATTTCCCCCCAATGTTAGCATGCTAACATATGCTAATCAACACTAAACACGAAGCAAAGCAGAAGGCTGTGATTAGTTCAGCAGTTATTTCATCACAAACCAACAAGTACTTGATTTATTAAAATATTCACCCGATGCTGGCACAAGAGAAAGAGTTAAAGGGTTAAAGTCATGAAGGTATATCATCTGGGAACCATGAATGCCTGTATCAAAATTTGTGCCAATCCGTGTATTTTATGGGATGAGTGAAAATGTTGTTGTTGGACACCGTGTCACGTGACTGGACATCAGCTGGACCACCAGAATGATCAGGATTCATCCTCTGGGGTCCATGAACGTCTGTACAAAATTTCATAGAAACACATCGAAAAGTTTTTTAGATATTTCAGTTTGGACTAAAAGAATGACTGACTGACCACCTAATGACTCTAGGTGGCTAAAAACAAAAACAAAAATGAAAGGTGCTAAATTCCAAATTCAGAGCATATCTGTGATTGTGGGATTGCCTCCACACTGCCCTCAATATGGTGATGGCGGCTAGTAGCTAACAGTGCTAACAGTACGAACAGCGCAAACAACAGAAACGGTGGTGATGGAGCTTACAGTGTTTATCTGGGGGGGAATTTATCTTATCTAAGATTCTCTAAGATTATTTTGTCAAACTACAATTTCCATGTTCAAGGATGAACGTTTATGCGTAAAGGTAAAAGTCTGATCTTTGTCCATTCTTCCAGATCCTTTCTACTTTGTCAGTTTGAGATTGGTTAGCACCACAGTCACAGGGTCACTGGATGGCGAGGCCTTATGATCTACCACTGAGAAGACTTTCATGGTGGTGTGGGTGAGGACTGAGCCCCGCTCGAGGGCCTTCCCCTTGCACGTTGCCACCTGGACGAGCTCCCGCCGGAAGCGGCGGCTGACCATGCAGTAGAGCAGGAAGTTGGTGGTGGAGTTGAGGTTCTGCAGCATATTGGCCAAGTCTCCGGCCACATTGATGGGGATGCTGTAGTCATTCCTGTCAAAGTTCTCGTCGTTATACTTGGTCCTGAGGATGCAGTACGTGACAAAGCGGGGCAGGCTGAGGACGACGAAGGCCACGGAGACGGTGCCCAGCAGCAGGATGGTCCTCCTCAGCATTCCCCTGGTGCTCCTTCCATGCATGACGCGACGCTCTTCCTTGGTGAACAGGTTTGTGGCACGGCACAGATGGTGCCCGATGAGGTAGTTGAAGATGATGACCAACACGATGGGGATTCCCCCCGAGAGGAAGGTAGTTATCCACACAATAACTGTAGTGTACACCTTATCGCGGTAGTGACACCTGGGCAGCGTCATATTCTCCCCGTGCACGGTGAGGTTGACCGGTGTGACAGTGTTGATCCAGCCCAATGGCACAGAGACGAGATGCGACACCAGGACGATTGCAACACAGGTCAGTTTAGTGACCCAGGCCTGGGAAAAGTGCTGCTTGGCCGCCGTGCTGCGAAGAACGAGGTAGCGCTCGATGGTGAACACCACCACGATCCAGGAGGAGCTGTAGAGCGAGCCATACTGCAGGAATCCCAGGATGCCACACCAGGGATGGGAGTGCCAGAAGGGCTGCAGTAGCCAGAAGGTGAGGGTCAAGTCAACAAGGATCACCCACACCAGGTAGAAGGTGTCCACTATGGCCAGACAGCTCAGGTAAATGATGGCTGTGTTGGACATCCCGCATTTACGGAAGCAGATCATGTAGAATGTGAAGAGGTTGGCTGGAAGACAGGAACACAAGCGCTCAGATGGATACATTTGCCGCAAGGTGGTACTTTATACCACTAACTTTATAAATGAATTGTATTCTGGCCACTTTGGGGCATCAGCAAAATAATTTGAAAGCTGTTCTCATTCCAAGGGTGTCAAAATATACTGACCCTTTGTCACGCCCCCTTGGCGTCTGATACCAACGCACAAGGCACCCTTTAGCATCTGTATGAGATGCACCGGGCTTTCAAGTAACTACAATGTAAACCCATTTTTGCCATTATTAGATGCTCAGAGAATATGATCCAGGAGCGTGATGGCATACTATAAATATGGTTGACACCAGTATTAGTGTTCCAAAGTGTAGTTAAGCTATTTTGAAGTTACGTTGTTTTCCGTACTTACGTTGTTTACGTTTTACTTAGTTTACGTTCTTATTTTAAGCCCAACCATGATGTGTATTCTTTGACAATACCACTTAGCTAGGTTAGCAACTTAGCCACATAGCTAACAAATATGCTAAAACAGAATGAAGCCCTGACGGGATTTGCAGAGTTGGGCGATCTCTCTGCAGGTTTGTCACTATGACTGACGCTTTCACCTTAGACATAGACATTGATTTCATTTTTAATGAATAGTATTTTGGCTAGTGCCAACAAAGTATTTTAATGCTTAATAAATCAGTAATAATCGGTTTCAGTGTATAAATCAAAGGACATTTTTGGGTTTGAAATATAGCTCTTTCTAAAACCATAAGGTGACATTTCCAGTTATACATGTCAAAAACATACTAACTGTAACTAGGACAGTGTTTGTTTCTGGAAGTGTATTTTTAACTCGTCAGAGTTCGGCTATCTATATCTGCAACGAACATGCAGAAATTGACAACCTCATTCTCTGAATGTGGGTTTGAAAGCCAGTGTGTATCCCAAATTACGGGACTATTCTTTAATATATAGAATTATTGCATTAATGTTAGTGATTAATAAAAAAATGGTGATTGACCAGGATGCTTTGTGGGTGTGCAAGGGAAGGAGGCATTTCCGATTATTGCCCGCAGGACAAATTGAGCAAAAGAGGATTGCTTTAACAACAATAATGTCATTAATAACATATAAACTTATGACTTTTCTGATTAAAACGATGCAAGCGTTGTCCAGTCAAAGACCAAACAAGATGGGGGAGAAGACACAAACCTGGAATACCCATGAGGCAAAGCAACGGGTAGTAGATCTTCTGGACGGTGACAAAGAAGGTGACGCCGGCTCCCTCCATAGTTCATTCACAGCCAGGCGAAAGCTCACATGCTAATACCTGCAATAAAGCCATTAGAGAGGTGGAGGAGAAGAGGAGTCACAGTAGACAAACACTGCTGAGGAGCTATGTCACAGATTAGAGATTATTTACGCTTTAAAGCACCGGAGCTTTAGAGCTTTTATTACTTTGAACTACTTACAACATATTTAGGTGAAAGTGACATGATTATAAATGTCAGTTTCATGAATGCGACGCTGTGATTACAATTATCACAGAAATGAGTAAAATGCACAATGTAATGTCAGGGAGAAAAAGAAACCTACTAAAACACTACACATTAACAACATGCATTACTTAAGCTTTGGATATGGATCTAAGCAATAACTAGTATTCTATTTACTTTTGGTTGTAAATCAGATGCCATTATTCACACCTCTTTAGCTCATTTGTTTGCACGTAACCTCTTTTTTTTGTGGTTCAACTAGTAAAAAGAACTTGATTCGGCTCCACAGTTAAACTGTGCCATTCAGCCGATGACTAACAGTAAACACTGGATGAAAGCTGATCGCTCTGCTTTAGGGTGGGTCTCACAAGGGAGTCGCTGGAGAGAAGGAAGCAGTGGTGGGTTCTGTACAAAGAAGTTTTTTTTCTTCTTCTTTCAGTCTAACTACCTGAAAAACGACACTAATCCACTGTTGATCACACACAGAACCCTATAGCTCTCTGTCTAATGCTTGTTTTATTAAGGCGTACTTAACATTGATAACCTTTTTTGAAATTAAGGAAAGCTAATACAAATGTTTAATCTGGACCGATACAGGTCAGAAGTATAAAATGAGACATACCTGGTGTCTGTAGATCCTCCGTGTTCTATGTTTGCTCTGAAGATGTCACACAGAAGGGACTTCTTCAACAGAGGGTCATATCAGCTTAGTTATGTCTCCTCAAGGACAAGACCATCACTGATATGAGGAGGGGTGGGTGAGACAGCTCCAGCTGCTGCCGCTATAAAGCTTCAGGAGGAGGGAGTCACACCGGCTGACCGACAGCTGGTGTTCAGATACTCAATGATGCAAACGAAAAATAAAGTACAAAATAGCACAAAACGACACAAAATCAACACATCGTTTGATCTTTTTTGGATGTTCTATACTCCTGTAAAGTTAAAGCAGTCATTTGTGTTGCACAGGTCAAACTCATCAGTTTTATAGTGCTTCCAGCCAGTAAGCCGTCACCTTATCGATCCTCTCCTAAGGACACAGGTTTGAGTGTATTTTTCCACTGGATAGCTGCAACTAAAATCAAACTTACATGAATGAAAGAAAGATTTTTAGAGGAATTAAAAAGGTTACAAAAGGGGGCAAATGGTCCATAAAAAAAAAAATGTAATTGACAAATGCAAATCTTCCAGCTGTTGGGAAACAATGACGCTGCACAATACTGTCCTGCATGGGAAACAGTATGGATGATGTGCCCCTGACCTCTAAGGGCCCCAAAAATCCCAGGTTCACTGCATGTCAGTCAGTCTTGGTATTTTTATGAAAGTGCCAATTCATCAGGGAATATGCGCCACAAACGTACAGTATCAACTAAGGGGAGTCTGGCATTATTAATGTCTTTTTTAGGATGCAAAATATATGGACTACAAATGTACTTTGATACAATATTCACTGTTTGTGCTCAAAGATACAAAAAGTAATGTCCTGTAATTTCATTGTGAGACAGGAAGTGCATTACTAAATAGCCGGAATTCCCCTTTATAAAGTCTTAACTCGCCTAGATTTCACAGCACGCACGCACGCACGCACGCACGCACGCACGCACGCACGCACGCACGCACACACAGAAAAGGAAGTGTCTTGGAAAGAGTGTAAAATGTTTATTGTTCTTTTCTGAATTCCAACCGCCAAGTCACTGAATTAAGGAAACAACTTATGTTAAAAAATGGAAATGAAAAGCAATAAGGAAGGGAAGTTAGCGACACTTAAAAACAATTAGCTGTACGACTAAAATGTACTAAAAATGTTTCCATTGGCCACGAAACCGTCTGCATTAAGACCAGATGAGGGCTGCATTCCACTCCTTTTTCATATTGAGCTGGTTTCTTTGCGAAATTCAACCCTTAAAATCTTCCACATTTAATCCACAACATGAATTGGCCCCGAAGCTTCCTCTGAACATACAGTTGTGACTTCTTAAGGGATCACTTAAAAAGGTTAAATAAAAACATACTCTGTAAAAAACAAAAGACTCAAATACTGATGGACTACAACCTTATCAGTAAAAGATAAAAAAAAAAAAGAAGGAAGTGAGCTGGTCCAGGATCAGCTGCAGGTCGGCGCTCAACGAACGGACCGCTCGAATAAGACATACATACTCTCTTCTTAAATTAACTTTCTCTCTTCAAGTTCAACAAAAACCAACACTTTTTCTCAAAACTATAAGTGAGGGAGGGATATGTTCAAAATCCTTATGCGCTCAGCTGTAATTTACAAAAACATGTGACATATATAATTTGTAAAAGAACCTTGAGCCATAGAGCAGCAGCCTGACCACTCAGAGAAAGCTCTGTGGGGGAAAGGCTGATGGAGGACTGCGTCATGCTCGTCTCAAGTTGCTGGAATACTACTAACGGAAAAGAATAAAGAAAGAATAAAGCAATAATCTGGGGTAGATCTTTTTTTTTTTCTTTTTTTTATACACATTATGGAAAATTAGAAAAAAATATATATGGAGGCTTCCGATCCGATCTCTAGAAAATAATACAGGAGCTACGGTATAATACACGTACAGGTTAACTGTGCCTGCTTCTGAAATGGTTCTCTTTGTTTGCCTTCATTATTTTTATCCTTATTATTTTTGAGCAGGAGAAAATATTTTTTTTAAAGCAAACAAATAAACTAAAACGAGCCTTTCTTATTTACACTGAATACATTGCATTATCACGATCCTGTTTAACTCCGGTCCGTCGTACACCACCTCCTCAACCTCCCCACTTATGGCATTCGCTGAGGGGGGGGAGGGGTGGGGGGGGGGGGTGGGGGTTGTGTTTTAGGGGTTTTGGAGCTTGAGGAAGCTGTACAGATCCCTAAAATAAAAAAAGGCCTGGCTGGGAAGGCTCCAGAGTTTTGTAACAGCGCCGATTCGGCCAGTCCTGCTCCCAGCCCAGCGGGGGGGGGCGGGAGTCTAGAGGTTGTCCCCGGGCTGGTACTGAGGCTCGGTGGCCGTGAAATAGTCCTCCAGGAAGGCTTGCAGGTACTCGAAGGTGGGCCGCTCCTCGGCGTCCTTCTTCCAGCACTGCAGCATCAGCTCGTGCAGCGAGATAGGGCAGTCCTGGGGGCACGGCATCCTGTAGCCCCGCTCCACCTGCTCCAGCACCTCGCGGTTGTTCATGCCTGGAGGTGAAGACACACGCACGGGGTGATGGAGGTGCTGACCCCTTAAAACAGATCGACACGAGAGACCCGCTACGCTCGCGCCGAGCCTCTGCTCCGTTTAACCCACCCCAGCCCTCCACCACTCACCTGGGTAAGGCACCCGACCCTTGGTGACCAGCTCCGTCAGCAAGATGCCGAACGACCACACGTCCGACTTGATGGTGAACTTCCCGTACAGCGCAGCCTCCGGGGCCGTCCACTTGATGGGGAACTTTGCGCCTGCAGGAGAGCAGAGATGAGAGAAGCGTTGGTGAAGAAAGAGCCTCCGCAGATGAAGTCACATGACTTATGAGAGTCTCCCTATATATTTCAATAAAGTTTCACAACACAAACAAACTAAATGATCCGTGAATTTGAGGAGAGCCACTCTGATATCAGCGGTGTACATTTATGTAAGGTATAGGCCCGTCAACGTGACTAACGTTGTTGGATGACATATTGTCTTTTTATTATTGAAATAATTGCGCTAAACGATAATATTGTCATTTACATTTTTTGCTACTGAAAATGCAATGGCATAATAATGCACGTTCACCCCTTCAAAGAGCAATGAACTCACTGACTATTGTCAAGAATATTCAGACATTGGAATTGGAATGAGAAAAAAATAAAACCACCCAACCAAAACCACAAACAAATTGCCTAAATGTATTATAATTGTATTATAAAAGTGTTATAATTGTGGGGAAAAAGCTGTTTATTCTGGTATCATGTTGGTAAAATGTTGGTGACATTCTTATGTAAACAAACCCACATGTAAACCCAATGTCGCGGTCAGCAAAAATGATCGAGGTCATGTTTCATCTGAACTTGTTGACATACAAATTAAACAGATGTCACACGTGAGCATCAGCATTACACTCTGGTGTATTGTGGGTATTATTACCTCTTCAGTTCTATCTGACCCACTGCTGGATCCCAAATATACTTGCGATCGTATAAGCTACTCAATGGAACAAGCTACTCAAACGATGGGAAAACGTTTTGACGTTAAGAACACTGCTACACCTTGGGTCATGTTAGGCTGAATGACAACTTTCAGCATCTGCCAGCTATAACAAAGGTTTGACTTTTTAAAGAAAACATGTGTGTGGAAAAATGATTTTGCATGTCAAAAGGAGAAGAAAAATCCTCAAAAATGATGGCAGCGTCTTTATGAGCACAAACAAACTGCATCATCAGGAACGGCTGTTATGACCTCAAGCTCAGTGGCGTTCATGGTGTACTGGGTGACGACTAATACTGAAGGTGGGGTCGGTAACTTTGGATAAACCAGCTAGTACACTCCTTCTTTAATATAGAAGGAAAAACTCAACCAATATGCAAATAGCTTCTGAAATCTAATCTAAATTTTTGCTTTTAATCTGATGAAAGAAAGAAAAAAAATCTCTTAAGAGTGAAGCTGTGGAACTCAGGTTCCTGAATGGATGGTTAGAAAAGCAAACTGAGCGTGTTTGAGAAGGATATTTAAATAAATAAGAACCCTTGAAACATCTTCAGGTTCATTCTTGCATTTTGGCTTTCTATTTAAACATATTTAGATGATTTAAAGTAAAAAAAACCACATTATTTTCCTATTAACGTCTGTCTGAATTTACCTGTATAAACACTCTGTTTTTAAGCTCATGTCTCTTTAAGCCCCTCTTCCCGAAAAAACCCCCGTTCTGCTCTGATTTGTCAGCATTTTCACATCTCACTTTTTACAATATGGGACCTTCAACTCTACGGCCACCTCCACAACATTTCTTCATCGGCGAACGGAGTCGTCATGACGGCCGAGCAACTTCCGTCTCCTGACAAAAGCCCAGGAGATGTAGCTGAAAAGCCCTAAAAGAAATCCTGTTAGGTGCACACGGAGAATTGGAATCCTATTTCCAAAGGTCATGAATGAAACCTTGGAACTTGAAAATAGGGTGGATGCACCAATCAAATAACACCCCTAACTAAACAAAGCAGAAACACTCTGGGCAGCTTCAAAGAGTCAATACTATAGCAGCCATGGCTTCTAAACTCTTTGTCTCTCTGGAGCAGGGAGTGTCTTCTTTCTGTTTCACTGTTACAATGAGCAAATCATCTGGACCCGATTGCTTCACAGCTGACTATTTGTTGACTCATTTTGATGTGGGCATGTTGCAAATTTAGCCGTTCTCTCCCGCTGACAGAATTTTCCTCCATGACCTCATGCAGTCACACGGTACGTGAATGTGCGTGAACGGTAGCTCACGCACAGAAACTCTGTACGTGCATTTAACATTGTGTGTGTGTGTGTGTGTGTGTGTGTGTGTGTGTGTGTGTGTGTGTGTGTGTGTTGGGGGGGGAGGGGGGGGAGCCCCACCTTGCCGAGCCGTATATTCGTTGTCCTCGATGAGCCTGGCCAGGCCGAAGTCGGCAATCTTGCACACCTGGTTGTCTCCCACCAGGATGTTGGCGGAGCGCAGGTCTCTGTGGATGTAGTTCATCCTCTCGATGTAGGCCATGCCCGCCGCCACCTGGATGGAGAACATAGAGCTGAGGACGCCAGCCTGGGATCGTTTCTCGCTGAAGGCTGCGAGTGTGCTTTTGCCTCACATGGCAAGAAAAGCACTACTTTATGTGTGACTTTTAAGCGCATTAAGAAAATGTTTGGAGAGAAAACATGTCAATCCAACCCCACTCCCCCCCAAAAAAAGATCTGTAGGCAAGTGATTCTTGAGCTAAAACAGGTTTGGTTGAGGAATAAAACCTCCTGCATGCCCTTGGGCTTTAGAAATAGTTGATGGTAGTTGTAGCTCATACAGATATTTTCCATTCAGCATGCAGGCCTAAAAAATACCTCTCTGTCGTTTCGATGCAGAAAACAGAAAATCAAGTTTAAGGAAGTTTAATTCCTATTACAGAAAATTTGGGTCAGAATAGGATGCTCTGGCATGGACTGAATATATCACGTTAAAAAAGCCTACCAAGTTAAGTATAATGTCCACTGAGCTGCTGGAAGGCTATGTTTTCCATTCATGTATTGTTTATGCATGTTAAAAAAGCTGTATGGAAACAGCTATATTTAATTAAGACTTCAATTGCGCAATTACGTTTTATGGTCGCTTGAGGTGATTTTTGCCTTTCGTCAAAAAAAAGAGTTGAGGCACTAAATTGGACATTGAAACGATTTTGCCAAATGATTTCTGACGTAGCAAACATTTAGTTCAATATCTCCAAACCAGTTGATTGAAATGCGCCAAATTCTAATTTCTGTTTTTTAAATTATTATGCTTTGGGTAGATCTGAAACAAATAGCAGACTAATCAATTAGTTTGATTAACAGACAAATAATTGGCAGTTATTTTGGGAGGATTTGACATTTTGACTTGCCATATATT
>NW_027176307.1:5135030-5137530 GCF_023349555.1 Cebidichthys violaceus | reverse complement strand
ATGCCCCAAACTGAGAATTATCGTAATTTCCTGCCCCATTTTCTCATTTCATCCCCTGCCTTCCCGGGGCCAGATTATTGGCTTGGCGTTTTGGAGTCAGTCTGGTGTCTCTGCTGGCTCAGGCTCGGCCTCTTCCATGCGGCCCTCCTCTACCGGAGGCGACTGGATCCGTACCCATCCAGACCTCCCCAAACTGCCCGTTCCCAAGACGCTTGATGAGCTGTAGCGACTCCCGCGGGATCTCCCACACGTCTTTGGTTTTAACGGACAGGTCGGCGAGGCGTGGCATCCCTTTGTGGCAGGGAACCACCAAGCGACAGCAGAGCCCGGCGGCTCGGTCTGCACGCGTCCCGCACGGCAATGCACAGATAAAAGCATAGACAGAGACGTGGAGAGCGTTAGCAGAGCGTCCCGCAGGAGAGCGAGGAAATCCTCAAAGCAACACAAGAAATTGGACACAAGGAGGACGAAGAGCCAGCTGGAAATCAGGCTGCTTTCAGGTCAGGCCATCCAGGAGCGATCAGTCTAATGTGGTCTCCATGACCCTTAGTGATGTCATCAGGGTTATTTTAATGATGTCATGTTTTGGGTATTTTTGGCTTGGAATCTACAAATTTCTAAAAGAAAAGCCTGCGTTAAAAAACGGGGGTATTTATCAGACAGGGAGGCACTATTGAGCTGCATTATGGGAAGTTTAGGATCCGGTACTTAGTAGTTTAATTTAAAAAGAAGAGACATTCAGTGCCAGATGTGTAAGCTTCCTCACCAGTAACTCATACTACTGCTTAAGCAGCAAGTGTGGGTACGGGGTTATAGGAAAAGCAAGGCTCCGTGATATGGGTCACTTTGGCTAATGGCATCTACGACTCGCATACACTTTACGATAATGACGGTAATTTACGCAGAGAGATAGCTCCGGCACGTCGGTCACCCATCTGGGAAATGTACGCCACACAGTTGCGGTCAAACACGGGGACTTCATGCTACCCGAGACGCATTAAGCCCCGTGCTTGTTTAGGCAACTGAATGGCGCTCCAGTTGCTCCCACTTTGACTCCTCCGCGGCCGCAAATGGTTGTCACTTTAGCCGATGACACTGTGTTCTCTGTGTCACGAAATCAAACAACTTTGAATCTGAGAGGAAGCTCTCTTGTTTGCCCGTGATTGATTAGGCCAGTGGATTACGGGCAGAGTTTCCGTTGGTACCTCCATGCTGATATCTAGTGAGACCCCCCCCCCCCCTCCTCCCTGCCAGCGATAAGGCCCCAGGTTGTTTGCACGAGGCAGTAAATACGAGATAAAGGCCCGCGTCCCCCCCCCCCTGCAACTTGACCATCAAAGCCCATCTGGGCCACCCACCTGCTGCCTCAGCGGCTCTACTCAAGACGTCAATACAGCTCGATGTTCGCCCTGCTGGCTGTCATAAAAGCTGTCGATGTGCGGACCGCAGCCACACACCTCGCATCACAACAGGCTTTCCTAGAAAGACGTGGAAGCTTCAAATGATCTGAGTCAATAAATTCCATCCATTACTCCCCTGATGAAATGTAATTTTTATTTTAAAGAATCTGTCAGCGAGGATGCGGTTATTCAACTTGCTAAACCAGATTTGGTCTGACTTTCCATTTTTGGTTTCATTTCTTTTCTAACTTTGGCGCCTCCGAGTCACTGATCCAACCTGGCGACAAAGGCTTCATGGACATAGACTGCACCAGTTGTCACCAGAACCAAGACTTACTAAGTCAACATTGGTAAATTACTGAGATAAAACGTAAACATTTTGACGTGCAATTGCCATCTCAAAAATTTGACTTAGTATCTCCTAAACTAGACTTAGTAAGTCATTATTATAAGATAATAAGTCAACATTTTGGACATGACAACAGAGGAAAGCAGAAAGCAATTAAAGCAAACGTCCTGAAAAGACGCGTCGTCGGCTCTGTACGTCATCTGGGATGGTGATGAATAAATGGTGATGATGTAGACAGGGCGGTTATTGCGCAATGACACAAACACAGAAAAACAACATGGTGTTGATTTTAGAGCTTAAACGTTGATACGTCAATGTGCCAACCAGAGCGTGACAGGGAAAAAAATAACCGTTTCTCAGTGAGAGACAGAGGATGAGAGAGGTGAAACAGAACATGGCGACAAATGAGAACACAGAAATCGTTACGCCCTAGACGTAGAGTAAGAGAGGAACAAATGAGAAGAAAGTGAATAAAGAAGGAAAAACTGACAACAAAGTGAATAAAGAAGGAAAAACTGACAACAAGTGCAATAATTACCGTCTCATTTTGTAAATCAGATTATCAAATATGTGCGTCAGTGGCACAGATGCAGCGGGTCATCTACTGACAGCACCGGCAGGAACAAGCTCAACACACACATCTGGATGATGTGATGCAAACCTAGTCTCCCTTTGCTCAAGAAGAGTGCTAAATAAGTGGCTATCCACGATGACATCATGTTTCTCACATTGAAAAATGAATGCGAATCTA
>NW_027176307.1:4902530-5130030 GCF_023349555.1 Cebidichthys violaceus | reverse complement strand
GAGGAAGGCCGACCGCCGCTGGACCGAAGGCAGAGGTGATAAGGCAGCCATGTACAGTGGAGAGCTTTAATAGCATTCAGATTTCAAACAGTGTATTTTGGTGTGAAAACACAGTTTGTGCTCGTTTAGAGGAAGACATCAGTGAATGCAGTGAAGTAAACACTCGCCCTGCATAATATTGACTAATAGCAGAACTACATGCATTGACACTTATTTATTCATCATTCATGCGTGTACATTTTTTTCGTCATACATGTTGAATTATATGCTTGACTCTCTACTGTTGGCTTTAATTACAATTTATGGGTCGTTTTAACTGAGATGGATTGCTAGGCAACAGCTTGGGTCCATGTTTACTTACACTGCAACAGGAAGTAAACTGGGACACATCTGCAATGTTTACAACTTTGAAATGGTCTATTGCGTGCATACCAGTTGACACAGTTTATCCTCTTTCCCCCATAATTCCAAATCACATTGTTCATTAATATTTGTTTTTATTTATATTACATGTATTCAGTTAACTGCTGAATTCTATTTTCCTGGAATGTTGTATTTCCCAACATGAAGGGAATCCAAACGCTGTTTCTCCACACTTCAGGTTGGGAATTAACTGGATCTTATATTTTTGTTTGCCAAATTGAAACACATTAAATCCCAAAATACTAAAATCAACCTATAACATGTCCACCATGTGTTGATTCTTTAAATTGTAGAATGTAAACTCCTCCTAGGAGTAAAGCACCAATATATAATACTATATTATTGTTACTTAGCTACTATTAACTACTTAACGCTCCGGAAAATAAAGTGGCATGCGAAATTGATGATGGAATTAGCTAATGAGTGGGCGATCTAGTGAGAGTCGAACACGCGCAGTACGGATCAGTCCATCAGCTCATTTCTGAAACAGTAGAGTCACTTGCCGTCCCTCTGCAGTGATGCACAGTGCACGCAGAGAGCAGCATAATCACCCCAAAATCTAACGGAGAATAGTGTCGAAGCACAGACCTAGCAGCCCCCCTCACTCCCTCCCTCCCTCCCTCCCCCGCCTCCTCACATGTCACTGCAGCGCTCCAGAAACCCAAACAAACAGAGAGGCAGTTCCAAGCAGCCTCATGCAGACGGAAACAAAATATGAATCCGCAGAGCCGAGGCCATGATGGTTAAAGAGCTGGAAAACACACACACACACACACACACACACACACACACACACACACACACACACACACACACACACACACACACACACACACACACACACACACGTGCACACAGGCAGGCAGGCTGTACGTCTGCATTTCTGCTGACCGGAAAGAAAGACCAGCCAACATCACTGTGGGTGCAGCAGGGGCCCTTCCAGTCCAAGCTCAGAGGGGACGTCTTCATGGAACACTCCAGTAGGCTGGAGTCCCTGCTCGTCTTAAATGAACGGTGTTTACCGCTCGTTGTCACATTGCATGCTCGAGCCAACACCTTTACCTCATTTGAAATGCTTTGCACCCTTTGCACTTTCCTTTCACGCGTAAATTAATTCAGTTGATAATGTTGGGGCTCCCTGGTTGGTTGTAACAACCACAACTGAGCAGCAGATTATATTTTGGGTTTTGGCTTGCTCCAGATTATGAAACCACAAGCACTTCTTTTTTCCATGTAAGCACTTATTACCCATAGCCGACTTACGTGCTGTTGATAATCTGGAACCTCTCTCCTTTCCTGAAGCTGAGGTCGTCCTCCGTCCGAGCCTCGTAGTCGTAAAGTGCCACGAAGAGGGTGACTCCTGCGGGAGAGACGGAAAGCACAGAAAATGAGGATCAATCACAGGTTTTGCAACGCCGGTCGCGTTACCTACATCATATTGCTTGAATTACAATGACATTCAGAAATGTTTTTCATGGTCCCCACAGGATGAACCTGAATAACTAAATAACCCCCTAACTTTTTATCTGGTGCCACCAGCATGTCAAACTTTTCAATCATCCAGCGACGCATTTGATAAGATTTCTGGTCGCGTGTGTTGCACTCTGGAGCCCTGCTACATTCTACAAACTACTGTGCAAGTGAGTCAGCTTGGCCCTAATTCTTTTTGCCGGTACGGCGTTCCTGAGGTTGAACCGGCTTCGTAATGGCAGAATAACCTTTGCAGAATCATTCTCACAAAGTAACCCGAAGTCACCTTCTTCTCCCCACTGAGTCTTATCCCCTCTCCAATATCTCCCCTCCATTAATCCTACTAATTTCTGCACTCGTCCTAGCGGAGAATAGCAGCACTCATTTGAATATCTCACAGCGGCACTTTCTCTCACAGGAACGACTCCCCAGCTCATTGCTTGCTTGTGGCGAACGTGACGAAAGGAATTCGGGCTGGTTGCAGGATGTGTTAACAGATCGCAGTGGGAGGTGAGCAATACAAATGAAGATGGGAGGTGGAGGAAAAGCGCTAACTGTTAAACTGCCCTTTTAGGGGTGCCGGGTAAAAAAAACATAAATAGAACAAATAGTCCACGATTAGGAGACGACAAAGAAACAACAGAGGAAAACATTTAATAAAGATATAAACTCAAGACAAACTAAACCAGATAATAGGGCTCACATCTCAATACGGCTTCAATTGAGTGAACACAAAATGTGAAATTACACTCTGAAAAGATGAATCACTCATTCTCGCTTACTTTTAATTGGGGTTACAGGGTTATATAGTAGTTTGAGAGCTCCGTCTGTAAATGGATTCACTTTCCAACAATTGAATAAGACGCTGAGCTCTTTGCCAGTTGACTCGCTGTGTGTTTCTCTTAATGACAGCATCAGCTATATCCCTATAACAAGTTTCAGGGGGCATGGGAATGCCAGTGTGAAGCAGAATGCGTGAACCGTCAGTAATGTGAATCCAGCCGGGCGTGGGTAGAGCCACAAACATCGAACGGTCTAGTGACAGGAGCTGGGATTTGGGGATTCCTCAGTCCAGTTCGACTCATGAGGCCGGCTAAAAACCTCGCTAGATAAAAGCCAGTGGCCTGAAAACCATTATCATTCCATTATCTCGCCTGCAACCGACTCTACTGACGTACAAGACTGGCAGCATCACAGTGGCTGAAACAGAGAAGAATTTGTTTGCACAATAGCTACCGAAAAGTGTTTGTAGTGTAAATAAAAGTTTTTGCAGTTTCGATAACGCTTAAATCTGTAGTGTTCCTCAGAAAATTTGGTTCTATTTGTGGTGGTAAACTTGGGAATTGGGAATCACGGTAAAAACATGTGAAATTAAATTATGAAATGAGTTTATGAAATTGTGAACAGTGTTATAAACTGGAATTCTCCTTTAAGAGGTCTGTCTCTCCATCACCATCGCTCACTGTCTTATTTTGAATGGTCTTGCCTCATAACAGCACAGGAGTGCAGCGATCAGACGGCAGCACTCAAGAGTGTTTCGCTCCGGTCTGAGGCGACTGCAGCTATTAAGCTGTTTCATGCCTCTGAGTGTTTGACAAATGGAAGTCGAATAGGCACTTCTTCAAAGCCCACTTAAACTCTCTTGATCACATTTTATTTTTTTCACTTCAGATGCTCTCACTGGGACTGAGGCTCTCTGGGAAACCGTGTTGATATGAAGAAGAGGGTGTGTGAGGCATCTCTCTGTCACAGATGGAGAGGACCCGTCGCCATTTATGTGTCAACAAACAGAGAGAACAGAGGGCACACTGTTCAGAAGAGTGTGTCTGAACGCGTCACAGCTGTGGTTTCGCACTGCTCGAATGTTCCATTAATTCAGTAGAGGTGGGCGTCAGGTATAAATTGACGTATTGATTCACCCTGGAGCTGTCTGCGGGGATCCCACACAATGAGTTACATAAGGTCAGAGGAATTTCCATTTTGCAAACAGACATCAGCAAAAGATCAACAGATAATCGATAAGATTTCCGATGCCAACCGCAATTTAGCGGTGCGACGGAGGGGGTTGATTATGGCCGTCAGAGCAAACTGACGGCCATAATCGGCAGCTGTGTTATCAGGGGTTGAGAGGAAAGGGCTGGCTTATGTCCACATTTTCCCCCACCAGGAGAAAATTTAAAAGCTAAAACCCCCCTCTTTGCTCCTCTGCCCGCCGAGTGGATTTGGATTATGCGGCGCGGAAAATAATCCGCACTTTGAGGGAAAGGGCTCTTGCTAGGTCGAGTGGAAACGCAGAGTTCCTCTGCAGAGCCCGCCCGGGGTTCAATCCAAACATAAAGGATATCCTGAGTAGGAATATTCCCCTACATAAACACGGATCCCCGGCACACAAAGCCAGCCGGACGTTCCTGACCGGGGGCGGGCTGGGGTCAGCGGTGGGGCTGCACGAGGGGCTGTGGGGTGACGAAGGCAGTCTTTAAGCGCACAAGGCTCCCCAAAGAGTTTTGCAAACGGAGGTGCGTGTGTATGTGTCACTGGGTGTGTAGGATGCTATAACTGCGTGGGAATGCAGTCAAAAGAAATGACCTTTACACTCCACGGCTGCAGATACTTTCCCTGTTCCGACAAAACAATAAAGACGCACTGAAGTACCCCTTCAAATGAGTTACTTCCTCTCTATTCTTTCTGTCAATCAAAAACAAGACAGGGACACGCCCTCACAGTCGGCTGACACGTGAAGGCGCCTTTCTTTTACTTTCATTTAAATAATAAAAAAGAAAAAAAGAATATATATAATATATATTATATATTACATAAAATATATATTAAAAACCCACAGCATTATTTTTGAGTGCAAAAAGCATGGGCTAAGTGTGATTTCAGTGACCAATCAGAGAGATTTATATTTGTTCCGTGGTCGTCATATATTTCTTATGGCGACTCTTCCTAACTAGCTGTGAACATCCCTCACCTGTCCCACCACGGGTCCTCAGGGTTCCGGTGTGAGAGGAGGTGCTGACTCCCCCGAAGACGGTCATTCCCTGTCCGACGGGGGCGTGGAAGTTGTTGTAGTTGGGGATGGCGGTGACCCCAAAGCTGGGGTAGTGCTGCGGCGTGGGGTCGGCCCCATAACGGTAGCCCGCTCCCTGGGAGATGCCGGTGTCTCGGTCGTCCGTGAGTTTGGTTGCTTCCTTATCCTTGCATTGCACACAGCCCATTATCTATAATCTGTGGACGACAGGAGGAGGAAAAAAGGGGGGTTGGTTTATGTTTGTTTATAAAAGACAGCAGGAAGATTACATGTTGATAAAGTGGCGGGAGAAATAAAAACACAAACTAAAAAGAGCATTAATGCAGGCAATGAATTTAACTTATGTACTATGAGCTGGACGAGTGGATTGATGAGATGAAATGAGTCTGTCTGGCTGCGCTCAGCACACCCGAACATAGCTGAACTCATCTCGCTCCGCTCAAGGTTCTCCCCTCACACTGCTTTCTCTGTGGATGACATCCTTCCGCTGATCGGCACTCTGGTCGGGCAGGTAGGGACATTGAGTTTATAGCGCCACACACACACACACACACACACACACACACACACACACACACACACACACACACAGTCCCCGGATGACTCACACAAACAACCAGTGTGTCTTTTTCACGGTCAGGGAATAACGGGCGTCGGAGAGCGGCGCGAGGATGGAGTGTCAGCGGATGGACGCTGGTGTTCGCCATGGAGACAGCGTTGGACTCTATTCTTTACTGTGCAGTCTACCGAGAAATCCTCACCCATAAGCCTACTTATGTAAAAGTTATCTTGCATTGCACGTTAAGCTGCAAGTCCAGGCCCCCTTTCTAGGGTCTGGGATCAAACCCACAATGGACCAGCCCCCTCCTTAAAAGGGTCTGGGAGGCGACCCAAAGCTGGACCAATCAGTCAAAAAAAAAAAAAAAAAAAGACAATTAAAAACAATAAATAAATAAATAAATAAATAATATTTCTTATTTCTTCTTCAGTTTTTAAATTTGATTTAACCCAGTTAAAACACATATGTTTATGAATGTTATTTTGTAATTTATTTATTTACTTTCTTATTGTCTTTTCTATAATTTCACATAACTCACATGTTTTGCACATTTGTAATAGAAAGGTTTCTGTAGCACTCGTGTGTTTGTAGGCAAAAAATGTAGATAACGCTCCAAACTAGTTTTAAAAACACTTTATAATAACTACACACTATGAAGCATTAGTTAAGTATGAGTAAACACTTAATTAATTATTTATAAAGCATTGTTCACTCATTAACACTCATTAGTATGCAATTTCTAACATATGTAAATGTTTTATTCTTGATTAATAAGCTGGTTTATTATGTGTTTGGAGATTATGTTTTCATACTTTATAAATGATGGATTCCCCATTTGTAAATTAAGTATTATATATATTACAAACCAATTAAGGAGTTGTAGATGATTATTAAGATAATTTATAAAGTGTTAGTAAATGATTAAGAACTTCTTTAGATGTACATTATTCATGCACTTATGTATGCATTTGCTTTGTAAAGCATAGATAGTCCACACTTTAGATGAGGTCACACAAAATATTTAATAAATGACTAGTTACTACCTGAATTAATCATGAATTGCAGTATTAATACGCATTTATAAAGCATATATTAACATAGTCCCTAACCATTAGTGCATATCTAAATCATTATATATATAAATGCATGAATAATGCACATCTAAATAAGTTCTTAATCATTTACTAACACTTTATAAATGATCTTAATAATCATCTACAACTCCTTAATAATTGGTTTGTAATATATATAATACTTAATTTACAAATGGGGAATCCATCATTTATAAAGTATGAAAACATAATCTCCAAACACATAATAAACCAGCTTATTAATCAAGAATAAAACATTTACAACTGTTAGAAATTGCATACTAATGAGTGTTAATGAATGAACAATGCTTTATGAATGATGAATTAAGTGTTTACTCATACTCAACTAATGCTTCATAGTGTGAAATTATTATAAAGTGTTACCAAAAAACATCTTGAAATACTTTCTCAGTAGTATATTTATAACTAAACTGGGATGGTCTTTCCCTCTACAAAATTAATTTCTGAGATTTGAAAAATGACGCACCGCAGCGGGGGCACAAGATTACCCTTGGACAATGCTGCGTACCCCCAGAGGAATTAACGCCGTCTAATTGTTTCTCTGCAACAACAAGGACGAAAATACCAGCATCGGGCACGGAGACACAACGGGCCATAAATCCAGGCTCTCCTCTGAAGACAAAGTGTCGGTCTGGCCTTCAGCCAGTCTGTCCTCAGAATGTGTCACTTGAGAATATATTTCACTCCCTCTCTCTCCCTCCCCCCCGCCTTCTCTCTGTCTCAGTCGCCTCATCTGACTGCGGAGAGAAGCAGCATTCACTTGTGACACATCGTGAGGACAGAGCGGAGAATGATGAATGAGGAGCGTGGGCTTCCCCTTTTCTTAGGAGCGGCGATGAGCAAGTGGAGGACCGTAGAGGAGGAATCTCACTCCTCAGTGCGGCTGACAAACAACAAACCATCACAACCTGATCTAATGAGTAGCTGACGGAAACAAGAGGCTGAAAAGTCGAAAGACAGGCGGTAACCGAACAGCAACACCAGCACACAATATCTATCATCCATCAATGAGAAATATGCTGTGGGCATTCATGTTTCCCAGAGGATGGTCCATAAGGTTTGTTTTTGCTTTTTGTCTAGTGCCACCATAGAGCATCATCGATCTACCCTTTCTATTTGAGATTTTCTCCTTTTTACATCATGAAGTCACCAAGGACTCGGACATGTAACGGTTATTTTTCACTATTTTCTGACATTTTATAGACCAAACAAAGAAAAATACGATGACCCACCCACGGTTATATGCCTCCGCCAACCAGTCAGGTTGCAGTTTACATCCACACCTGTCCAAAATGTCACCACTGTGTCATTTTATCCGATCAGACATTTGTGTGAAATTGCCATGATAAGCGTATGACTTCTTGTCACGTGTCATGTGAGGACATTGGTGGGAGTAGGAGAGAGGAGTGCAGGTGTTGTTGGAATAGAGAAAACGTAGCTTAGTTGTTTTCAATGTCATGGCTGAATATTTAGACGATATCAACAATGTGGATGAGAACACAACATTTCTGAATGAGACTCCTCGAGCGAGATGTGGTTAGACACAATAACAAGCAGACTGGATGAAGCTAAACGTAAAAAAAAATTAATTTCTCTGTTAGGTCCTTAAATTAATATTATTATACTATATAGGCCTATTTATGTTTATATAAGACAAGTGTACGGTAGGTGACATGGCAGATTTGCACGGAATTCCCCAGGTGATCCTAGTCTTGTGTGTCTACAGTTATAGACTCAAAGGGTTGAACAATACAAAAGTTACCCTTTAAGCAACATGTCATCATAATTCTTCCATCACTGATCAAAAAAGGATACTTGAGCATGTAAAAGTACCCATTCTTAGACTACGGTACTTCATTATATTTACATGTGCTTCTTTCCATCCAAGACTTCCATATTGATAATCGTAATAAACACAGCCACGTCTAGGATCCTGCTAGCAGGTCTTTAACCGACATTCAATGTAACTTTTACCACTTTAGAATGACGGTCTTTGTTGTTGCCGGCGCCGAGAGCAGCCCTCTACTCCGCCAATTTAGAACACTGACTGACACACTGTGACCGCTCTCTTTCAGCATAATTACAGGCCCATCCCTCAGATGGCACATGGAGGCCGAAACGCCCGTCAGCAACAATAAGAGGTTGTCACAGGAAGTGAGAAATTACCGTATTATTTGTGTTTTCTTGTTTTTTTCAAACCCAAACAAGAAAACATGTCTACACCAAGGACCAGCCTTTTCAAACTGAATGCCCGTGTCTTCTCTCTTATGTGTTCATCGTGTGTTTTGTTTTTAATGTTAGCCTCTTTCAAGAGTTAAAATGAAATTGCCCCAATATGGGTAACTAAAGGCAACAACAGCGGCAATGCCACGCTCAGCGCCAGACTGCCAAGCGTCTCTAATCGTGTATGTGCTCACAGCGGACGGCTGAGACCAGAAATTGCTCGGTGTTCTGACTCTTTACATAACCCCCGTGACCGGCAGAGGCAGACTGAGTCAGCTTTTGGAAGGGATACAAATGTATTGATCCCTCTGAGCCGGCCGGACAGCATTTCCTGTGCAGTGGTTACAATGATAATCTTTGGAGTAGGGGTGTGTGTTTTCGGGGTGAGGTATGGCTTAGCATCACAGCTGGTCGTACTGAGCCGTCACGTACAGTAGGTAAGTGTCTCTGATGGATTTTTGGGCAGATCATCTCTCACCGCTGCGATGTGTCAAGCAAATGAAAGGGAAAAAAATAACAAAAAGTGTCTCAGTAAGCAAGTCTGATTGAGTCCAAAGACAGCCGTTTGTCCGACGTCTTCCTCAGCAGAGCTCTCTGCAGGCCCAGCAAAGGGCCGAGCTCATTGCCAATTGCTCTCTTTGAACTGAAGGCTTTTTCATCTCTTTATTTCCCTCTTCCTTCCCTCCTTTTCACACGGCCCTCTCTGCAGATTAATTATTCCTCCTTCGCATAAAAAAAAGCTGCCACCTACTTGCCATAGGGCCTGTTTTCGTTTTTTCAATCCCAGAGGGCTGCAGGAAATGGCTCTTAACTGAAGCTGCATCTGTCGTTTCACTAAAATGAAAATTTTTCCAAATAGTTTCTAAAATGTATATGCTTTCATATAATATGGAATTAATTATTCTCCTTTTGTTGGCTTACAGCTTTCAGTATGCCGTCATGAGTCGGGCCGACCGCCTCCTCCAATGTTTCAGCTGCTTTCAACATGAAATCGATGAACCCCCCGGGGGAAAATCCAATTTCAGGGAAGGACGTGACCAGCGGTGGAGTGGGATCTATAAATAGTTAACGCAAAAAGGCTATTCATAGAACACTGGATGGACAACGTTCATTAGGTGCTTTAATTGGTGCCAAAGACTGAAAGCATGTGCACGTGTAAAGAGAGTGATTTGAGGAGTGAATGGGGTGAAGACCGGTTAACTCAACATGAAACAAGGTGGCGTCCAACGAACTGAGAAAAGATAGGCGGATAAAGAAGGGTGTTGGGGGGGGGGGGGGGGGGTTTCATCCAGCACGTACCACTCTGAGTAAATAATTTATGGCAAGGTTGCGTGGAGCTGAAGGTATGTCAATGCATTCAGGGGCAGCCGTCCTGAATTTACATTTGATGGAGAGGTGATGGGGCTGATGGGGCGGGGGTTCTGATGCTCTGGGTGGTTGCTGACGGAGGTCTTACTATCACGGTTTAACCCCTTGGAGAAGGCTTTTTCCATCCCATCGGTCATTGGAGGTGTGAAGCCTGTCTGGGCTCTGAATTTGTTTTCGCATGGATTGGGACTTACATGTGGCTGAATATATATATATATATATATATATATATATATATATATATATATATCCCTGACAAGGACGCATTTATTATTATACAACTCTTCACAATTTTAGACTGTGCCGCTGGAAACAGAGAGCTCTAGGCTCGGGACCCATCTCCAGGACTTATGGTGCAAAAAACCCTGAGCTATCACATGTGTTAAGGTGGACAATCACGCACTTCCTCCTCAATAAATAAAATGTAAATGCCACTGTATTATTTTGCGCAGTGTATTGGTCGATTGCGGGGACCGTTAATAAATAAAGTAGCCTACTGAGTGAATTTAATACCTTGTATCACGTCCATGCAGCATGACCGCCAGCAATAATGCAAAGGTAAACATTACAACCTTAATATTTCAATATAACTGTAACTTGTAGAGTGTGGTAACGCACCGTGGAGCAGCAAATAATTTGTACTAATGTGCTTACGTAAGCTAGCTAGCAAACTAACGTTAACACAACAACAACGGAGGGGGGGGCAGCACAGAGTGATTTGTGGGTTTGTCACTCTGAGGAAAACTTTCACACTACACACACTCTTGACCACAAAGGGGAAGCTATCTGTTTGGAAAGTGAAGCCAATTAATGCCTTAAAGTTGAAGTCTTTCTAATGGCCAGCCGGGGGCGACTGATTACAAAAAGATCTGTCTGATTGTATAGAAGTCTATGTGAAAATGACTCCTTCTCACTTGATTTATTACCTCAGTAAACATTATAAACATAAGTTTCTGGTCTCAATCTTTAGTTTCAAGTCTTCTTCAATACACCATGATGTTCATTTAGTAAACTTTTGTCCATTTAGAGTCTGGGAGTTGTCTTTTTTTTCGTCTCACAACTTTAACCCTTTCACAGTGTGATTTCAGTTCTTGAAAGGTAAGTGTAACATTTTGGTCGCCTAAAAATGTCCTTTTTCAGTGTTCAGTTGTAATTAGCTCCACACTGTCGTGCCACTAAAACACGGGAAAAAAATGGTGAAGGCCACAAACCAAGATGGCAACGGCCAAAATTCCAGAAGTCGAGGCTTCAAAACCATAGTCCCCAAATCAATGGGTGACATAACAGTGACTATGTCCACAATATATTTACAGTCTCTGCTCGACCCGCTGATAATATAAAAATATGGTTTAATGCAGCTTTAAATATTTAACTGCTGTACTTCTTAGTCATTGCAGTTTATGTTACAGTTTATAGTAAAATGAGTTTATGTGCATTAATGCAGGGTGACATGCATGAATACAAATGTAGCCCACTGTTATGCTGCTATGGCTCAGTGACACCAGCATTCATAACAGAAACATTTCAACAAAATCTAATTAATCTCGACCAGTAATCAGTAACCATATCAAAACACAAAGCTTGCAGCACCTATTTCTACTACCGACCCTGCTGTCTCTCACTGTGTTGTTGTACGGGCAACTCATCATGATAATAATCCTTCACTTTACACCGTCCTCGTGCTGTGCCCTTCATCAGGGGGAACACCAAAATAGACAGACAGAGACAGAGGGGTCGACACGGAGTCATAATGAGGTAGAAAACCATTACAGGGGAGGCAGAACAGTGGCTGATAGAGAGGAGGAGGAGGAAGAGTGAGATGGAGCTGAAACATAAAGGCGAGGGTGGATGGACAGGAAGATGGGAAGGGGAAGAATGAGCCCCCCCCCCCCGACTTGTCAAAGGGAGGGGATAATGATGGGCTCCGGGTTGTCACATGCTGCGCCTGCTTCTCTGCCAGAGGGAAGGCCCTCGTCTCAACACTCCCAGCATGCCATCCTGCCGGTGTCATGCCGAGAAGAGGAGGAGGAGGCCCGTGCCAGTCAGGGTTATCTCTCACACTTCATCGCTTCCTCTTGTATTTAGTCATGTGATGCATGAGCTACGAGCACGCAGCCAGCATCCTGACTCAGTTCTCACAAGTCACCGTGTGCGGCAGATCTGGGCCTGAACACGGCACCATGACAGAAAGCTGGGGTCGACGGGTTCAATACCATAACATTTATCCATGTCTAGTTTCTGCTGCCTCGTCTCTCGTCAGATTTAAGGCCTGGTGTGAAGGGACACCGTCAATCACCGTTCACCGATGAGGAGACAGTGTGGAGGAGAAACAGAAACGGGATAGTGTCGACGAAAAGGTCAATCGGAACCCTAAGGCTGGCACGCCCGGTTAACTGGTGTTCTTACAAAAGGAGTTTATAGTGATGCCAACGCTAGCAGCTCTGTCCCGCTCTATGTTAAAATCTTATCAATTTTAACTCTGGTGTTCATGAGCTGCTTGGTTTTTGCACTTGACAATTAAATTAACACGTCTACCGTTTTCTAGGCTAGAAAAGGGTTTATTTGATCCTAAATACAACATTAATGTACTTAATATGGCAGACCCACCACCAGACGGAGTGTAGGGAGAGGGTTTAAGGATTGGATTTGGGCCCTTGTTTGAAAAAGATCCACAGACTTTGAGAAGTAAAACATAATCATTTTAAACTGCTGTGTGTAATGTTAAATTAGTGACCTTGACAGGGATAGCAACAGTAACTAAGGGGGCCGTGGTGAAGGGTTGATTATTTAGAATTAATTCAGTTTTAAGTGCGTTAACAGAACACAGGACTGTTACATATTTTTTTGTGCAGGGCAACTTAACGCGCTAGTATTGCGTTAACGCATTAATTAATTAATTAATGCCGACAATTATTTTATCGCACATTAGCGCAGTTTAAAAAAAAAATGCAATACACACCGTTGATGCCAGCAAATCACCCAAAAAAACAGTGGAGGGAGGCTTCGGCAAACTACGTTGGCTGCAGCGTGTGGGAGAAGTATCGATAAACAAAAGCAAGACAATCTAACAAATGCCACAGAGAAGTGGATAGCTACAAACTGCAGGCCGACTAGTATTGTGGAAGATGTCGGTCTGAGGAACGTTCTTAGGATCGCAACAAATGACGGCACGTATGAGCCTCCCTCAAGACGCACCATCACAAGAAGAATACATGAGTTGTATGAAAAGGAGAGAACTACAAAAGCAACGGTGTTACAACGTGCACCAACTGTTGCTCTCACTGGAGACTACTGGATCGCTGGGTAACCATAATCACCTCGGTGTTACAGTGCATTATATTGAGGAACAGTGGGAGCTGCATTCACATGCTCTGACTGTAATGAAAACAGAAGACAGACATTTTGCTGAAACATGCGCGGAACATTTTGTTCATGTTGCACAGCAGTGGAACATTTCAAATAAAGTCAGCACACTTAGCACAGATAGTGAAGAAATATAACTGCTACTGTGTAAAGGGAATACTGTTGTTAAAAAGCACCTTATTTGTTGAAAGTGTTTGCAAACCAAATGTTATTGCACCTTTGTTCATATAGCAGTACAAGTGCGCAATACACTACTTTTGAATTCATTATTGAACTTTGCGCATAACAATGCAATTAATCGCAATTAAAAATTGTAATCGTTGCCCAGCACTAATATTTATAGAATAGTGTGTTACTCAGACCCATCTCAAAATGAAAAAAATCAAAAGTTTACATGTTTTCACTATTATTTGCTTGGTTTTAAATAAAAAAGGGACCAGTCTAGACAAACGACTTGGACCAATGTTCTGGCTTTGCCCCTCTGTGGGCAGCCCTGGCTTGGCACCGCGGGGTCCCTGAGGTCACCTGGCACATCACAGTAAAAAAACACCACAGACACAACGCCGCTGCTGCGGTAGCTGAGCTGTGATCCCTGCCTCCCCCCTAGGGCTGGGCGGTATACTGGTTCAACCGGTATACCGGTTTTAATTTCCCGTATAATATGAATTTTTCATACACCGTCATACCGGTATAGCGGAAACAACTGCTGTCACTCTTCAACAGGAAGCAAAATATATTGTTCGCCGCGAAGAGTGCTACGGTTGGAGCTACTTATGTAGTGAGAGCAGTGGCGGGCCGTGCATTTTATACCTGGGCCTTCTGAGCTGTCCTACTTGAGCCATCTCCTAATAAGCTCATTATGATGCCACAGCTATGGTTATTTGTTTCTAGGGGTGTAATAATACACATATTCGTATTAAACCGTTCGGTACGAGGCTTAAGAACCGAACAACACGTTTGAATAATACTAGTGCATTTGGAAAATGCATTAGCTTAAATTGTGGTAAATATAATGTTTTCGGTGGACTGCGCTCAGATAACTGACAACAGGCTTTGTGACCTCTGAACCCGGAACAATAAAAAAAACAAACAGCTGAGGCTGCGGCACCGCAGCTAAGCTAAGGGGGAAACAACAGCCTGAACGGATTCAATTGTCCGGACAATAACACCGCGCATGACGGGATGCTTCGTAAATAACAGACAATACATATAGTCCAAATCAATGTAATTAAGACAATGACAAGAAAAACTCACAAGAACCAGTCACATATATTTATATGACAACAAAGCAACAAATCAATCCAGCAACACTGCAGCGCTAGAGCACGACCCATTCATAAAAACGTCACGATAGACAAATGAACACAGTAGAAATGCTACTGCATATGTATAGACGCAAAATCAGTTAACTTACCACAGCTGCTCTTCACTTAAAAAGTCCACTCAGGTCTCTCCAAAAGTTTTCAAAAGCACGTAGCTTGTGCGTGTCCTGTCGTATAGCTCCCTTGGTTAGCGTAGCGTAGCTCCAAACAGTTCCAAACACCAAGAGTTCAGTTGCAATTGAAACGCATTCTTAGCCATAAAATGTGCAACGCTTCCCCACCGCTGTCAGCCAGAAATACCGTTCGTATAAATCCTGCTAGCTGTGGGCTTGACCGACCCTTTGATATGATGTCCAGCTTTCTGGAAATGTCCTCCAGAAATCAGTTTAAAAACGCTAAAAATGTCATGTCAATGTCATAATTGACAAGTATGTAACTTCTTACATATGTTTCAACTTGAACTCTTACTAGACACTATGATCTGCCAGCTAGCTTTCTGTATGACCGTCGCGTTACTTAAAGAACAGAAAAGAGCGATGCAGGAGGAACAAAGAGAAACCGGAGATGCACCAATAGAGTCTGTGCCCAAGAGAGGAGCTGTGTCTGCTGTTTGGAAGTGTTTTGGTTTTAAAAAATCTGACGTTTTGTGACTTTGGAGCCACTGTTGTTGCCGCTGGTGGTAACATGAGCATCTTACATCACCTCAGCAGAATATGTGAATTATTTTCATGTGTGTAATAGATGCAATCTGAAATGTACACCTTGAAAACTGCAAACCTATCTACGTCATATTTTTATGTTTGTTAAATTATCAGTAGCAATAACTAAATTATATGCTTATTATACATATTACAAACAACAAACATTTAAAAACTCTATAAAAATAATTTAAATCTTTTTTTTTTTTTTTTTTGGTATTTTGGTCAGACACAGATGATTACCTTGTAATATGTGTGATATTTGTTATAAATGGACGTTGGTACATAGAGGGTGATAAGAAGCTGTACTTGGAGGGACTTAGGACCCAGGGGAATGTAGGTGAAGGAAGCAGCAAGAGACGCAAGACACGCCACACAAACAGCTGTTAACTGCTCGCTGCCACCCGGTTCTTGTGTTAAAAATGTCTGCTTAATAATTAAACGCTTGATAAAATAATTTTCGCCGTTAATTAGTTAATGCGTTAACGCAAAATAATCTTACAAAATACCGTGATATACATTTTTGGTCATACCGCCCAGCCCTACTCCCCCCCCCCAAAAAACCCCCCCCACTCCCGCTGCCTCCAGAGTGACCCTCCATCGCGCCATCCTGACCAATAGGAGACAAAGTGGCCTCCCCCCCATTCCAGGGAACCAGGCTCTGCTGTGGTGGGCGACAGGAAAGCACACACAGCTGACCAGAGACACTCACTAAGGGGCAACAGGAGGAAATGATGTGCAACTTTGAGACGATGTCAGTAGAGGAGGAAATGTTGAATTAAGCGGAGAGGAGATACAAAAATACATTTCTCCCAATTTAGGAAGATTGTCTTTTTGAAACGGTAGACCTCAATAAGACACGAATAGCTGCTAACGGCTTCCCCGAGGTCAATATTAAAGCCTCAAGTAAGCACTCAAAGGCTGAAGCTCCTGCACTGCCAGAAACCAGTTTACTTCAAAGAGGCCGGGTGGAGTCAATAAAGCCAAGGATCTGGGCTCGATTATCTCGTTTTCACAGCTCTTTTTTTCCCCTTTTTTTTTTTTTTAACAGCACGCATCCCCACAGGAGGTTCGCCTGAGGATGCACCGACTGCCTTCGTTAAAATTTTTTTTATTTTTTTTTAAATCACAGACTCCATCCTGCTTTTATCCCTCTCAGCGTGAGCCCGTCAGAGCGAGCAGGTCGCCTCCTCAGCACGGAGATGATAAAGGCCCGTCTGCTCCACCTGCGCCTGCAGACAGCTGTAAAGCACAGGAAAGTAGGAACGCAGGCAAGTTTGAGCATTAATGTATCTACACTTATTTTATTTTTTTATACACTGCTGGCTCGTCTCTTCTCCTCTCTCCGGTTGGGGGATTACGAGCTGTCAAAACTGGAACAGCCCTTCCTCCTGCTGCCGCCTGGAGAGGCCACATGCTTGTCTACATCTCTCTCTCTCTGTGTGTGTGTGTGTGTGTGTGTGTGTGTGTGTGTGTGTGTGTGTGTGTGTGTCTGTGTGTGTGCTGCGTGGAGGGAACACGCCTCAGTCGGAATGCAAGCCGGGCGGGACCAGCGGTGACACCATTGTGTCAGGGTGGCTCAGTGTCAGCCGCGGCAGGGACGACAGGAGCGCCGCCGGTAGGAGCTGGCGGAGGGCTGACGGGGGACACCTAGCGATCCTCAGAGGTGCCGATGGAGACGGCAACAACTGTTGGGCCTTCTTGAGTCAAGACTACTACTGCAGCCATCCTGTTCCTCGGTAAAACTGAAGGGATGGAAGCTATTGCCGCTGAAATGATTAGTTGATCAATAGATCGGTTCATTAACCAAAAAAAGTGAGGCGTCCTTACTACATCAATACCGTTTCAAAAGCAGCTAAAAGCTCTTCACAGTAACCTCCATTAAAGAGCTTTTTTTTTTGTCGCAGCCCTTTAATGTTTTTCAAGTCAATATGTGCAGCCTCTCACCCAATATATCTTCTCCGTCTTTTTACGGTCGAGGTAATAAATCTTGCTCCAGGAGCTTCGTGTGTTATGTGCTCCTTGTGGTCTGGCTCCGTTTTATTGGAACAAGAAAATAAATAACGTGGCTGCTGGAAGAGAAGGCTTGCGAACCTTCATTAAACGGCTAACAAGGTTACAAACATGTCAGCCAGGGACATGCAAAAAAAATATCGAGTGGTGCCGCTTGATGTGAACCCTGCAGACGTGCACTGACAGCTGACCTTCTGTTAATAATGCAGCCGTGTACAGGACTTGACCTGGCAGCCCCCCCCCCACCGACACTCTTCACTTCCCCTCTGGGCTCCGGATGAATCAACGGCAACACAAGAGCTGCCTCTGCTCTCGACATTGAAATATTCACCGGGTCCTCCTCCTCAGATAAAAAACATCAATTCTCTTTCCATCTCATTGGAGTGCTCTTCTTCGTTGGTATGAGGCAGGAAACCAACTGCACGCGTGATTTTATCATTTACAGTAAATGTCGGTTTTAGTACATCAGTATGTATTTAGCGTGTGAGCACGTCATTGGCTTCACCTGCCGAGCAGCTGTCTATACAGCACTGGGCTTTGGCTCAGGAGCAAAGCTGCACTGAATAGAGGAGACACCTTCAGAGTAACTATATAAACACCCTCAGAGGAACAGCTTGACATTTTCAGGCGTTTATTTGTCTTCACAAGGCTCTAGAACAGGGAGGTTTTCACATGTTTCACAGGGAGCCTGTTTCTTTTGAAAGTTCTGTCCACGGCACGATGGAGTCAAAGTTTTCAGAGTTTAAAAATGCTAAAGTATCAATTCCGTTCATATCGTTGCACCATCTAATTAGGTCAACAAAGTCTGACTACAGCGCTAAATGACCAACGTCCAAGCTAATACGATGATGACATCGTTGACTATTGTGATAGACAATTTAGTTGTGCTAGTACATTTCTACTGTGATTTAGTTTATGTCCCTTACTCACTAACAAAACTATACAGTGCTGTGAAAAAGTATTTGCCCCCTTCCTGGTTTCTTATTTTTTTGCATATTTGTCACACTTAAATGTTTCAGATCATCAAACAAATTTTAATATTAGACAAAGATAACCCGAGTAAATACAAAATGCTGTTTTTAAATGATGATTTAATTTATTAAGGGAGAAAAGCTATCTAAACCTACTTGGCCCTATGTGAAAAAGTAATTGCCCCCCCTTGATAAATCATGAATGAACTGTGATTTTTTGGAAAGCTGAGTTCAATTTCACTAGCCACACCCAGGCCTGATTACTGCCAGACCTGTTGAATCAAGAAATCACTTAAAGAGAACCTGTCTGACAAAGTGAAGTCGGCTAAAAGATCTCAAAAAGCAACACGTCATGCCGCGATGTAAAGAAATTCAAGAACAGATGAGAAACAAAGTAATTGACATGTATCAGTCTGGAAAGACCCCAGAACAACATCTGAAGAACTGCAGGCCTCACTCGCCTCAGTTAAGGTCAGTGTTCATGATTCAACAATAAGAAAGAGACTGGGCACAAATAGCATCCATGGGAGAGTTACAAGGCGAAAGCCACTGCTGACCAAAAAGAACACAAAGGCTCGTCTCACATTTGCCAAAAAACATCTTGATGATCCCCAAGACTTTTGGGCAAATATTCTGTGGACTGACGAGACAAAAGTTGAACTTTTTGGAAGGTGTGCGTCCCGTTACATCTGGCGTAAAACTGACACAGCATTTCATAAAAACAACATCATACCAACAGTCAAACATGGTGGTGGTATTGTGATGGTCTGGGGCTGCTTTGCAGCTTCAGGACCTGGACGACTTGCCATAATTTATGGAACCATGAATTCTGCTCTCTACCAGAAAATCCTGAAAGAGAATGTCGAGCCATCAGTTTATGACCTCAAGCTCAGGTGCACTTTGGTTATGCAGCAGGACAATGATCCGAAACACACCAGCAAGTCCACTTCTGAGTGGCTCAAAAAAAGCAAAATCAAGGTTTTGGAGTGGCCTAGTGAAAGTCTGGACTTAAATCTGATTGAGATGCTGTGGCATGACCTTAAACAAGCCGTTTCTGATCGAAAACCATCCAATGTGGCTGAATTAAAACAATTCTGCAAAGAAGAGTGGGCCAAAATTCTTCCACAGCGATGTGAAAGACTCATTGCCAGTTATCGCAAACGCTGGATTGCAATTGTTGCCGCCAAGGGTGACAAAACCAGTTATTAGGTTTAGGGGGCAATTACTTTTTCACATAGGGCCAAGTCGATTTGGATAGCTTTTCTCACTTAATAAATTAAATCATCATTTAAAAACTGCATTTTGTCTTTACTCGGGTTATCTTTGTCTAATATTAAAATTTGTTTGATGATCTGAAACATTTAAGTGTGACAAATATGCAAAAAAATAAGAAACCAGGAAGGGGTCAAATACTTTTTCACAGCACTGTATATGTGACATATGATTGTGTAAGAAGGGTGGTAACAGGACCATATGGGTTATCTCTGCCTTTTGCTTTGATACGAGGAAGTAACCAAATGGGGGGTGCAGTTTAACCAGAGAATGTTGAGGTGTGAAGATTCTCAGAGACTCTTTGCTCATCCTCTGCGGACTGTGTTGCAGTCTGTATGAAGGTGAAGCCTTCTCTGGCCAGAGAATAAATACTTTAAAGACAAACTTCTTTCTTCAATGTTTCTTGTTTCAGTATTCAGTGTTTATTGGACTCACTCGGTACTATTGAATAGTTTTTCTTCCACCACACTATACATAGAAGTGGACACTGTGATGTCACACGTTGGTTTGTGGACTGCGGTTTCGAAGCCTCCACTTTTGTCATTTTGGCCGTCGCCATCTTTTTTTTTTGGACAAATGACACGAAAGGGTGGAGCTTAGTACAACCGAACACTGAAAGAGACATTTTTGGTCGTCAAAATAATGTTACAAGTACATTTCACGAACTGAAAAAACACACTGAACACGGACATCTCCTAGACTGGACAATATTGTTTCACAACGAATCATTTTGGATCAACAAAATGGTGAGTATTTATAAATAAAGCTTAAGTGAAAGTGAGTTTGAGTAAAGCTTTGGTCGGTGACATTGTAGAAACCAACAAAAGAACAAAACAACGAAAAAGCCAGCCAGGTGTCAACTTCTTTCCCTATGAAAATAGCTAGCCGCACTAGCTCCAAAAGTTGCTAAATCACCGACAAGCCCATCTCTTCAGGCCTCCCTCCAAAGCCACTCCCCCAAAATGATCATCATGAAGGTAAAAAACAAACGTAGCTATTGTAACTCACCGCAGTCAAGCTTGTGGAGGACTCTGGTGACGAGTGACTGGACAGGCTGCAACAGCCACAGACACTGGATTTTCAGTTTCTTTTTTTTAAAACAGAGGATTTGATTTATTGAAATATTTCTAAAATACATTTCTGCCTTCATTAGACAGAAGACGGTGTAGTAACAGAAGCCGTACCAACTGTACGTTTCAGCTGGTGGGCGCTGCATTTTCCTGCAGATGTGCAGTAGGTGCAACACCCCGCTGAACGCGCACTTATCTGCTGCCTCATCGCTGTGTGACGGGAAGTGGTTAAAAAGCCTGAAATACACCTTGAAACGGTGTCAAATTTCCATTTAACTCTCTGAGAACATCAGCTTTGCGATGAGGTGGCTCGCCCCCCACCAAAAAAACCCCAGTTGAAAATAACTGCTCGCTTCTTCCATTCAGGAGGAAGACAGTTTTGCTAATGAAGTGCCTCGCGTCGTCCGACTCGACCAGTCATCCTATAAATAGAGGAGGCCTCTGTGTCCCGCCCCAGCCAGCTCCCTGCGTTTCATCTTCGCAGTCTCACTTTCCAAACCTGGAGTCGAACAAGGCCGAGGGAGGGGGTGTCACGGGTTTTGACTCTGGCTCATGTCTTCCACTTTCTACAGCAGGAGTGAAACACAAAGCGTACTTTGAAGTTCTCTGCCGTCCACATGTTGAGGTTGCTGTGCCTTTCCACTAGCAGAAGATGTATGTTTTATGACCTCGGAGGCACATCCATCCTTCATGACAGGAGAAATGAGCATTAGCGCTGCGGTCACTTCCTCTACCTCACAGAAGGAAAAGGAAGTGCCAGAAAAGTATACATGTCACCTTTCTTCTGCCGTCACTACTAATTTGTGCGCACACAGATGTTTTGATAAGACCATGTGGTCCATCAGTTTTAAGTTTCGCAATACATTTCTAACTTTTTTTTAAACCCGCTTCCTAAAACTTTCAGATTTGCTTTCATTAAATTTGTTATTATGGAAAATTGATTTTATTGTTATGTATTTGGAGTATTGGAGAACTTCTGTGCCATCAAGCGTTTATTGAACTGTGACAGTAGAAATAGAGAGGACACATATGAGAGAGAGAGAGAGAGAGAGAGAGAGAGAGAGAGAGAGAGAGAGAGAGAGAGAGAGAGAGAGAGAGAGAGATACATGACAGGTTACAACGGTCCACAGCTGGAATCAAACTAGGTATATATGGTATGCAAATGAAAATTCAGTGAAATTAACAAAAATAAATAGAAAAACCAGACCACATTTTTTAGAAAAGGTGTAATATTGAAAACAACAGTACGTAGGACAGCTGATGAACATCAGAGGCGGACGTCACAGAAGCAAGATTTACCTCGAAGCAAACGAGGCACGCCCCCCCCCCCATTGCTAGGTTACCACATTCCTGAGCACAGTGAGTGCTACTATAGGTTTCCTCGCTCTGGCAGAGTCGGGGTTGAGTGAGACTGATGCAGTAGCCATGGCGATGGCAGATCCTGTGAGTGACAGAGGATGAATCGGCGCAACATCACTCCCACCTTAACACAGCACTGCTTCAAAATACGTCTCTGAGAATGACAGATATACCTCTGTGTGTGTGTATGTGTGTGTGTGTGTGTGTGTGTGTGTGTGTGTGTGTGTGTGTGTGTGCGACTGTGTGAAGTGAGGATGTGCCGTGCCTCAGAGGAGAGGAGCGTGTGCAGCTGTGCCCTCAGTACGGCACGTTCCGGCACACGGAGCTGCAAGCGTCTAGACAGCAAAACCCAGACCGCCCCCCGCTCAGCACCCTCCAAAGAAGATTGTGTTCCGGCTGTGGATCACCTTTAAGGCTCATCACTCTTTGTCTTAGCGCGGTTCACGCCTGCAAAGAGCAACGAGGCCCTACAGGAGAGACGGGATGTGGACTGCAGCAGAATGCCAATTTTCACAAACTGACGACTAAAATGTCAAATGAACAGAGCTTTTTTTAAAATAAATAAATAAATAAAATATAAATGGTTTTGATGTTTCTTCATCACCGAAATGAAAACTGCAATATAAAAGTCCCGCACCTACATGGGGGTACTTTCTGTGTGATTGACTGACCATCAGTCGTGGTTCCGTCAAAGATAACCAACCTCAATCACACATACTTCTATGAATATATATGACACATATGATTAGAACATTAAAAGTCACTGTGTCTTCAAAGTCAACGCGCCCTGTCCGATGGAAGCGTTTGACCCCTCAGACACCCGAAGCTGTGAGTCTGTACTGTACACCTCAAACACTTGATTACGAACGAGGTTTGACTTTCGGTCCCCACGGTAACATCATACGAGAGATGAGGCCTGATGCCATTAGACCCCCCCCCCCCCGCTGTCTGTCTTTGCTTTGCAACGACGCTCCAGCAAAAACACAGCGGGCTCCTTCAAGATGAATCAACAGTCTGAAGAGGGCTGCGGTGCTGATGATGAAGCAGTAGATGAGATGTCGGACATTTAGGAAAGAATGACAAAATTTATGTGAAAGATTAGCATCAGACTGGTGTTCTCACTATCCGTCACACTTCCTGCATTTCCTTTTCTTGTTTCCTGTGAATTCATATCCGTGTCATGGTTTGATGCCGCCCCCAGGTTTTTACCCATGCGTGAGCTAAAAAAGATATCTTACATCCATGGCTGATTGGAAAGCCACTCACTGCAGCTACAATTCTATCTTCAGGTTTCGGCCGAGTGTGGACGGTGTCTGCAGCACAACACAGGGCCCGGAGCACTCGGAGTATTTATGAATTTTTAACTACGTTTTTGAGTAGACAAACAGTTGCGGCAGGTGTAGAATTATTTACACTCACCTGAATAATTGAAAAGTATGGGTCTGTGGTTTGTCCGGAGAGTTTATTTAAGGAAAGATCTTGTACAACCGCTTGTCTTGAAGAGACGTTAGTATTTCAATAGCAGGTATTCAGCGCTGAATATTCAGCGCTGAATACCTGCTACTGTATTGGCACTAGTGTTTTTAACAAATCCCAGCCTGAGTAATGGAAGACAGTTTGGATGTTTTGAAGTGGGGTTGTATGAGGTACTTATCCATAGTCAATGTAATCCTGAACAGTAGATGGCGGTTGGAAATGGTTGTCTGACGGCGAGATTAAGCATTGAAAATATTCTAAATATAGCGTACACTTCAACTGATAATGATTTCTTTAGGTGTCTAAAACAGGTTTTACCGCTGCCTCCGTATACAAGAGTAAATAGATTTTTAACCCCGCCCCCCTCTTCAGTGGCTGTAAATCAGCTGAGCATCGGTCTTCTCCCAGCAGTCAAAACACTGGGGTTAAAGTAGCACTAATTCCTGCGGGGCTGCCCGTTAAGCCGTTGGCTCAGCCCCTGGGGATCCGAGGCTCGGCATATGTACGAGACCCAACGGGCACCCTCGCCCCTCCCTCCACATTATAATTAAAACCTTGTCACAGCTAAACATCCATGTGGAGCGCCGATGGAAACCCGCGGCCGGTTATTGACGAGTATTGACAAGTAGTCTCCTCTCGGCATTGGCACCATAGAAACCGCACTAAATGATGACAACAACTCTGAGCGAGAACACCGAGAGCTCCGAGGAACTCTAAGCGCAGCAGTCCAGGGTGGGACGTTTAGATAACTGGAACCCTGTGGGATTTGTTTCTGCCCCAGGGTATGTTGTTTTCTTTGTCCCGATTCGATTGCGTCGTACCCGGGAGGGGCAAGATTAGTGCTCATATGCAAACCAGAATCTTTTCCCGTGCCGCGGCCGAGTGAAAGACTCCATTGTTGGCCTCAGCGTGTCCGTGTCCGCAACCGGCCCATCAGAGTGTGAAGCCACTTAGAAGGCTTCGCGCACAATATACCTGTCACGGCTCTAAGTAAGTCTGAAGCTTCAGTCAATGAGGAGCTATGGCTGCTGTTGTTCAACCATCTGATTCCCCTCACCCCTGCTTTTGTCAAAACCAGCCAATAAAAAAAATCAGGGCTTATTCTCTCCTCCCGGGCCATATGGCGGCCTCCACGCTTAATCTGCATGCATTAGAGATACGGAGGTCTCTACTTTCTGATTTTTCTGAAGATCCCTTTCTGCAGCAAGAGAAAGACAAAAGGGCACCTTCAATCGCACGAGTAGATTCGAGTCGACTTGCAGGGTGTGGAGGAGAATTTTCGGAGGCATAAACTCGCTGAGACGGATTCGAAAGCAAGTCATTAGTGTGCTGCAGCAGGCGCGGTGAAGGTGGGCTCTTTAGCAAGTCGGCGAGTCAGTAAAAACAGGATGAGGTTACACTGCTGCAGCGTTTGCACAGCAGACACACGCACGCGCACGCACGCACGCACACACACACACACACACACACACACACACACACACACACACACACACACACACACACACACACACACACACACACACACACACACACACACACACGCACGCAGCAGCAGCAGCGCTGCAGCCAGCTGTTTGGTTGTCAAGCGGAGACGGTTCATGAACTTGAAACCATGTTGCTTTTTCGCCGGTCAAACAAACCCCCAAAAAACTATCCGTGTAAACAGACATGGATATCCCGGTGCTTTTCTGAGCCAAACTTCAGCCTCCCGCACGTGGCCTCTACCCACCCAGCCGACCGCTATTACAGGCAACAGATGAGGGGGTATAGGTGAGGGATCATTGAAGCGCTGTGGTTTAAAAACCCCTCCAGCCAATGAGTTCCCCCACGCCCATGCTGGCCCCTTTCATCTGAAGCAAAGTGGAGGGATGGAGGAGAACACTTCTTCTTTCTCTTTTTCCTCCACACCTCTTCTAGATTTACTACTACTACTACTACTATGTTGTATGTGTGTATATGGTTAGCAGGGCAGTGCAAAAGAACACAAGCTCAAACCGCAACGCATAACTCTACCCGACTACGAAGAAAAAACCTTAAAACATTTTTTTTAAAACGCTACTGGCAAACAAACCAGCATTTGTGGGCTCATTTTGCTGCTTGGGGTGTATATTTTTATCTTGAGATATTTCTAGCACATTGTTCTACAATCATAAACGGGAATAATCCGTTACAGAAGAAGCAAACAGACCAAGCTTCAAGCAAGTAGCATCGATGGACCAGTATATGTGTGTGTGTGTGTGTGTGTGTGTGTGTGTGTGTGTGTGTGTGTGTGTGTATGTATGTATGTATGTATGTATGTATGTATGTATGTATGTAGTTAGTGCTGGGGGTCTTGCTCTATATCTCTCTCTCTCACCTCATATTTACATTAATATTAACACTTACACACAAAGGTTTACTAGATTATAGGGCCATAAATGTGGTCAATACACGTCTCTCACTCGTTCCCTCGGTGTCATTGTTTCTGTTCTCACTCGTAGCTCTGCTGGTGGCTGAAGTCTCTGTCCTACTGGAGAGCAATCCATGTTTTGTTCCTTTATAGTTTATGTGTGTTAACTTGTTGTACATAGTTGTACAGAACAAAATAAACAATAATAAGAAAAGTAAAGTCCTCCGTTTTGGGTCCAACCTCCCTAAAGCCGCTAACGTCACTTCAGATGGCCGCTCCGTAGGTCTGATAACGCCACTGGACACCGCTCACTAATGCTCCATTAACAGCTGCTTCCTCCGCAGACATGCAGACTTTAACTGAACAACAGCTGCTAGTAAAGACAACACGGTCAACAACGCCTGTAATCAGTTGTTCATATTGAATTAACCTGGTAGTCGATCGGTAATCAAGGCTGTTGTTGTTTGTGATCACGTTACGTCGGGTGGGTTGCCATGTTTGAGCGCAGTGGCTCCACCAATTTCAGCTATATTTTATTTTTCAAAAGCAATTTAATATTATTCAAACGTATTGTTCAGTTCGTAATGCATATGATGAGAACCCGCTGGTGACGGCTGGCCGGTGTGTCACATGGAGGTCATAGAGGGCCTCTTTAAGACTCGGTAACAAGCACGGGGAGCCAACACACAGCACATCCTGTGTGAGCCGAGGCGGTAGTTTGTGGACTCATACGGATCACTTAATTAGGCGACGGAAAAAGCATGCTGAAGACAAAACATGCCACCAGATGTGTCAATACAAACAGAGTGAAGCCTAACTAGAGTTCATTAGCGGCACCACTACTGCGCCTCTTTGCAATCAGGCAAACTGAGAACCACAATAAAGCCCTCAGTCCGAGGGCGGCATTGACATTTCGGTGAATAGCTGCGCGGCCCACGCCGTCACTGTCGTTGGAGGCCGAGAGGTCGGCTTGGGAGCGACTGCTGCCGTGCGTTATGTCTGTCAGCCGCTTGAGACTCTAGCAGTATCGATGTCTGGGATAATGTGAGGATGATTACCTGTGTGCCGTTTATCTGCACAATACTGAAACTCTCCAGCGTGAAAACATGATTGAGCCGGTGAGTCATTTTTGGTTTCTCACCAGCCTGCAATACCACCAAGAGAGCAAGAGAGCTGAAGCATTCACACACACCTACACACACAAACACACACATAAACCTGTTCCACGTTCCCACAGTAAAGTTGATGTGCTACCAACGCGGCTCTGCAGAGCTTCTTCATCTCGACACTTCCGTATCTTCTGAGTCACCGACAAAACAGAAAAAGAAAGCTGAGAAACTCCATAATGCGCCCGCTCTGCTGACTCCAATCTCTGAGCAGTGAGACATGCAGGAGCGCCGTAGGAAACTGGAGCACACGCAAATAAAGGAGCTATTAGCGCAGCAATGACTGAGCCTGCATACTGAAAACAGTTGGGATGAATGCCGGATATCCAGCTGACTCTGGTTTCCTGGAAGGAACCCTTGTTCAGCTCTTTTCCACTAACCCATTGATGAATTCTACCAAAAGAGAAAAAAACAACCCTCTTTTCCATTTATAGCAGTTTGTCAGTTGCTAACCGTAATTTTTATTACAATGCGTCTCCTTTGTCGGAGTCTCCTCTCACAGTCAAGAAGAGGAAGCTACAGAATTGCCTCTGACTAGGTCAGACATGGACATCTCTTTGGCTTCAAAACAGGTCGCAGAACAAGTGAAGCTAACAAATGGCTGCTGTGCACAATGAAAGGTTCTTGACTTAGGCTTAACCTCACAACTACAATATAGAGGCCTGTCTGCTAGCTGTTTGTTTTCAACGTACGGATGGCAGACAAATGAAAGAACAAGTGAGGTTAATGACGCAGACTCTCATGTCTTCGTTAGAAGTAGAAACCACTCGGTGGGTTCTTGTTAGCCCTCTTAAAAGATAGTAAGGTTCTGCATAGAACCTCCAGAGAGGGTTGTGGGTAGAACCATAACACCATGTAAGGGTTCTCTGTAAAACCTCTCAAAGGGACGCTGGGTGGAACCTTTCAACAGATGGTTGTAGGTATAGCAGTATATGTTAAGTTCTCAGTGTAGATAAGTCATGTCGTTCATCTGATAAGAACAAACACATACTGAACGGTGGAGGGGGGGTTGTAGGACACATGAGAAATCACACAGCGGGATAGCTGCAGTGTGGAATTGGCTGATCTCACATTAACCCCCGTGGAGACATACGGGCCACAACCTCACTGCTGCTGGCTGTGGATTAAAGATGGACAGTTGGGTAAGGTCATATGGAGATATGAAGCAATACAACACTTTAGCTTTTAGCTGGTAGCATCTGTTGTCCTGTAGGTCAACCTGAAGCAACATCAACAACAACAACATACCGCCCCGGTGATGGCAGGTACACTTGTGTGTGGTGGCAGCTGCTCTACAGCTCCAAATGCAATTCATTCTTTTTTTTTTTTACAGCACCATTTGGTGCATTTGTCCATCTTTCTCAACACTTTCACCACAGCTTTAATAAATTAAGTATTTAGTTTGGAGTAAGGTAGTTAAATTACTTCAGATTTCACAAGGTCATAGTCAGGGTCATTTCAACAAACCTCTGAAGGAAAACAATGATTTTTTTTTTTTCATTTTTGAGAATTAGAATCGATTATACTGTATACAGTCCATGCTTATGCGCCACAGGTGCGTGGTTTAATGCATGTGTGCTCTGCTATCCTTAAAAAAATCATCCAGAACGAGCACATCTTGCAGTCCATCAGCCTCCGCGCGAGGTTATTGCAAGGCACCCTGAATACGAGAGAGTTTGTGTGAGGTTACGAATGAGCGTGGGAGTGTTAGGAGTCCAGTGGAGTGGGACGAGTCATACCTCTGGTTTTCAGTGTTTCAGGATTTCTTTTCCTTCTATTTCCTCCACATTGCTTCGTGCGCCGCCGAAACAGAGGCCCTGCGGGGACACAGAGACGCTCAATTATTCATCGTCGCATTCAATAAAACATGAATACCAGCCGCACGTGGCAGCCACCGCCATTCACACTTCTTCGCGAAAATGGGTCAAACCTTTCCCACAATGCTTTGGGACGACGTCAAGGGACTGACAGCCTCAACCTCTAATGGTGATGGTCTTTTTTTTTTTTTTTACTATTATGGTGATAAAACACGAGACGGTGTGATAAAAAGTAGAGAGAAAAAGGTTTGATACACACAGATTTGTCCAGCTGGAATAAATGACCCCAATCCACTCAGAAGAACAAAAAAACAAAACAAAACACAGTAACATGTTGCCATTGTGGCCGTAATATTTCAATTAGTAGACAACAGGTTGCTGCCAGCTTGAATCAAAAGCCTGTGTGATGGCCCTGTTTTCACTGCCTCTCCAGCAGGCAGGTGGGTTTTTAGAAAATCCATTGGCTCACCTCTCCAGGTGTGAATGAAGAGACGCTAATAAATGTAGGGCATCACAAGCAGGCTTGACAAAAAAAAACAACAACACTCCATGCCATCTGGCAGTGGACTCGACAATTAATCTTTTCATTTCAACACACTGGGATTTGGTGTCGCGGCTGGTGTGATCCAATCTCAAGATGGTCGTCTCTAGTTTGCTTTTGTATCTTAAGCACTCATTTTCCTTCACATGACTTATTCTATCATTAAATCATACGCATTAACTTGATGTTACATGGGTTGTCGGAAACTGTGTAATTGTAAGTTCTTCTTTTTCTGTCATTGATGCTGTATGTACTATTAAAACTGCTTTGTGGAAATGGAAAAAATTAAAGAAATTAAAGGTGTTTTTTTTTTTAAAGCATTTATCTGACGCTCTCATGAAGAGAGTATTCTCCAACTCCTACAACACAACAAATATAAATCTCACAACTGTGAGCTAAACCATAGCTAAACCATGGCATGCTACAAGGCGAATTTCATTCACAAGAACAAATCTCCACCGGGTGTGGACGAACTTTAATGGTGACTGCCGGCTCTTCGAGCAGAAACACACAATGCAGTCATTGTGCGGCAGCAGGGCCGTGGGGGGGGGGGTTTGACTGCACCTCCTAACCGCCCTTTATTTACAAAAGATGCGCCGTCGCCACTGCCAGATATGTTAAGAGTCCCATTAGCTGCTGATTTGACTTTAAAAGCTCAGCTCCGCTAATCTAATTTAATCTGTCTCTGTGGCTTCTGCAGATTGCTGTAGCAGAGTGCACGCGGGCTCCGGCGATGTGATGCAAACTGTTTGTTCAGACGCCCACGTGGAAAGTTGCTGCTGCTGGTTTGTGCATGTCGGGGTCTGTTACATGATCACTTCCCGTTATTGGTTTGAATTGGGCCACCGCAGACCCAATGGTTCACTCGGCAAATGCCGACTGATCAAAAGATCAATATGTGTGAAGCGGGGCATGATGGGTAACAAGCTGAAAAAATATACATTAGTCTGTGTGCAGCTTATTTGGCAATGTAGACGAATATGTGGAGTGGTCTGTCTGACTGACTGACTGACTGACTGACTCACTCACACTCACTGACACACACACCTTAATTTAACCCCCCCCCGCAGTGTAAAAGCTAAATGGCAGGTATGTGGGTATAGATAGTGAGGTGGTGACTGCTTCGGCCTCTTTGTTTCTTGACGTATAACACAGGACAAAAACAAACAGTAGAAGAGACAGAGGAAATAAGCAAGAGAGAGAGAGAGAGAGAGAAAAAGCAAGGATAATGAGGACAACAGGAAGAGACACACTTTCTTTTCCGCTTGAGTCTATTTTCTCAGAGAATTAAATTCAGCAGGTCAGAAAGCACCTTTTAACAAAACAAGCATTACTACGGTGGGATGAGTAGGCATTCAGTAGTGCTCACATGTTCAGCAAGAAACACAACTGCTTTTTCACTAGGCGTCTATTTTTGGGGATTCTGTGCACAAGAACTGTGAGGGTTACCCAAAATACTCGAGCTGACCTCAGTGTGTGTGTGAGTGGAACATGTGATTTAAGTCTTCTGTACCAGCAGAAAATTGCCATTTGGCTGCTCCGCATGTCTCTGTGGCCCCCGTCCTCTTTCTCTCTGTCGCCTGATGCAGTCATGGCGACGGGGCTCCCAGCAGGCTTTGCTGTGACTTCCGTGGGGCCCCTGGCACCCGGAGGGATAGCTGACTCTCTCTTTTCATCAGCAGCCCCCTCCCAATAAAACATAATGGCGCTGAGGCTGTGGTGGGGTGGGGGGGTCATTCAGCTATGCGGAGCGGTCACATGACCGGCACAACGGACTCAGTCATTCTGCTGGGACAGATGAGTGGGCTACTGAAGCGAAAGACACACAGCAGCATCCACAGAGAAGACCCCACAGTGAGCGACAGTGGGCAGCAAGGCATTGCATGTGCTCCACAGTGCAGCCAGAGTTCAAGAGGAGAAATCAGACTTTGTGCAGATTTTTCGTTTCATTTCCCCCTATTTGCCTAATAGACCCACGTACCGACCTGGATTGTGAGCTGCCAACATTATTATCTCTGGTCTAAAATGACTGAATGTAGGCCAACGACACACTGCACATATGGAAAGGTAGCTAGCTAATGTTAGCAGTGATAGCTACGCTAACTTCCACAAAGCTGACAGAGCATTAGTCGTGCTCATGGTGCCAACGGTGCCAAAATCTGCAAAGTGCAGACAGAGTAACAGATGTACTAACAGTGCTAAAAACTGCAACAGTACCAACAGAGTGACAGCCCTGCTAACAGTGCCAACATTGGTAGAGATACAGAGGTCTGATGAGCTCACTTCTTTCTAACTCCACAACTCAAGATTGTTTAAAATTCTTAATTCTTCACTACCAGCCGATGCAGACTCAAATTACATCACTTGAGGACATTTATAAAGATTTAATGCACCTCCCTCTTGACACTCAAAAGACTTTATACTATTTTTTTCCACAGCAATTTCTTGACTAAATGATTAATCAATTGACAAAATTGACATGAAATTATTGTTAGTTCCAGCACATTTCTGATTGAGTATTCTCTTAAAGATGAATAATCATACAAAGTAACAACTATTGCTGTAAAGTGGAAGCAACTTCACACAGACTTTTCTACTTAAGGAAACATAAGAGTTTTGCACATAAATCAAGGTTATGAGGGTAAGTGTGTTGTGTGGCTTACTTCACATGCCAGATAAGAACAGCAGATTTTTGAAAATCTATTTGGTATTGTCTTTATATGCTTTGCTCCAGGTAGCTTCAAATTCATAAAACTTCCTGATAGAAGTCAAGTGGTAGTGCAGTAGGAGAGGAGACAAGCAGGAAGCCTCTCTGAACAGGTCTGCAGAAGCCACTATCTCAGAGACGTCGTCATGACTCCCTCACCGGCTTCCCACCTCAGCCACTCATCATCTTAGTGGATCCCGGGGCCACTCACTGAAGGGGCCTTCTGCTGGGAAATGAACCCAAGTCTCATGGTGGTGGGCGACTGCTTTCCACTCCGCGCCACGCACGGTTTAACACAAAACCCAACGTCAGCCACCCACTTCTGGTTCATTTCGGGGCTAGTCTCTGAAGGGTAAGTAGGGCGCTCTGCTGTCTCAATAAGAGCTGCATTTGCAAAGCTTACAGCTGCGGCCTTTACATGGATTTAGAGCAACCTTGCAGACTGTGGGGTGGCTCGGTAATGATAATATATTCAGCCGCCTGTGGTTCTTTTTTTAAATTATTTATTATGAAACTTTGTCGTGAGGTTCATGGTAAAGATATGACATGCCGGCACGCTAATTAAATCCAGAACATTTCATCCCCGTACCCATGAGCCCTGACGGATGTGATTGGCAGGTCAGGACTGAGAGCCCTCACTGAGAGGCTGACTGACAGACGCTGCTGAGGAGTGGATTAAAATGGACTCTGTACCGTGCTACACACACACAAAAGAGAGAGAGAGAGAGAGAGAGAGGGAGAGAGGGAGAGAGGGAGAGAGAGAGAGAGAGAGAGAGAGAGAGAGAGAGAGATTTGCCAGGTGATTAAAGCAAAAAGGAGGGTGTTTTCTTTCCCAGATCAAGAACGAACACTTCAAAAACACTGAAAAGCGTCTGTGTGTTCGTTGGAAGAAATAATTTATCCGATCCAACTTCGATTTCCTGATGCAGTTTATTCCATCCGAGTGAAGCAAAAAAACATTTAAAGCTCCCTTTTGAAGTCAGTGGAACCTCCAGTGGAGCTTGTCCCCCATGTCTTATATTGTGATGATGTTAAGAAGGGGTCACTACACAGCCGGTAAAGATAGGGACAGTAAATAAAGTTTTGAAAGGTTTGAAACATGATACGCTGTGGTAATCAGTTTTGTGATTACCTGCCCGTAGGAGAGGCTGACGGCAGCCCTCTTAGCTGCAATGCAAGCAAGGTGCTGTCGCCTCTCGTTATGGCAGCCCAGCAACATTTTCAGCCCTTGATAAATGACCCAGTTTATCCACCTTGCCCTCAAACTTCCTGCAAACTTCCTGCAAACTGCACACTACATACTCAGAGTTTTGCCCACATCCTCTTTGTTTCTACCCCCCACACACACACACATCTCCTCAGGAGCGACCTTTCTGTACTGCAAAATTGTGCAACTAATTACATAACTTTCACCACGTCCAAAATCGATTTATGGAAGGAGCCAACGATGAGCCATTTCGCTTTTTTTTCTCATCTCTGTTGAGGGTTGCACATGTGCGGTACTGATCAGACAGCTGCTAGCGGAGAGTGTGACGTTAGCCAGTTAGCTAGCAGAATATCAGCCTAATATTTTACATTGTACAATCCCATAGGTAAAATGGCGACATGTACAGTATGTACGGCTTTAGTTTATGTATTTGGGGGTTTAAATCTGAGCCAGGCCATAAAACATGACAGAGACAGAGTCTATTTATCCTGAAGCATAATATAACTGTAGCTGTTCTTTGCGGTTCTCGGCAAAACGTTAACAGTGGAAACACTTTATACCCAAAATGTGTGCAGTAGGAACATCTTCTCTGGCCTTGGGGGGGTTATTTAACACGTGACAGAGCATCCAGAAGACGACGCCCTGCGACGTCGATGGCCCGGATCTGGCATGCCGGCGTGATGCCACCGCTGGATAAATGAGCAGTCATCTCCTTTTGTCTGCATCGGCAATGCAGAGAAATGCACGCCTGCACAGCAAAACGGACAGCGCAGCGCTACACAGAGGGCAGACAGCCGGCAGAGTTCAGGAGACTGAGCACTGCAGTGGAAACTGGCCATAATAGGAGCTCCTGGCGAGTAGTCTGGCAATGCTCGGGAGCCAGGATTCTACATGTAAACACTTCCGCTGTGCTCTGCGTTGACATAAAAATCCTGAAATGTGACCACATTGAAATTCATATGACACCATTAAACACAATAGCCTCTTTGCGATGCAGATCTTCTAACCACATCACCCACGTGCATCACAGAGAGGCTTTTGTTGCAGCAGAATACGGCCTCTGTCACTCACACACAACACGAGGCACAGCTGGAAAACTCACAGCGAGTTAATCATGTATGAGGGCCATTAACGTGCGCAAAGAAAGCACTTTTGTTTTCCTCACAAAACGCAAACACTTGTCATCAATCTGCCTGCCACCGCGGTAAACATATCATTAATAAATAATAGGGCGCGGTGTGACGCATTGTCCGCCTCGCCGGGTGTTTCGGCGAAGGCAACATAATTGCTGCTTGTGTCTGGCAGGCGGATAGCCTTAAGACGCTGCACATCAACACCGAGCCGTTAACCGCTGAGAGGCAATCCAAATGCTCCCGAATCACATCTCTTGCACCTTTAAGAACAGCATTGAGATCCATATTGTTATGTGGCGCAAACTGAACTCGATCTCCTACCAGTCTGTGGTCCGAAAACAAGGAGAGAGGATGCTTCACCAGTAGCATTTTACCACCACAGAGTGTGGTCAACGTCATATAAAATACTCAGTTACCAAATGTTTTGTTTCCGTTTGGATTCATTCGAACGTTCACTGTTAATAGTTATAATGCGTTTGTGATTTGTTTGACGCATTTTGTTGTGAAAGTACTTCATTTATGTATTTGCGACACTGACTCATAGCAGCTAGTGAAGGAAATAAATGCAATTTATTGGTTTGTGTACAGAGACACAAATTGTGTGGCTAAGAACTTTGTAATTACATTACAAAACTTAAGTTTGATTTAGGCAACAAGTCCCGTGTTTAGAGTCCGTTAACCATAAGAGTCTATATTTAATACGACTTCACTTGGTCTGACGGCTGCATAGTCAAGTCGATGTGTTTAATTCTTTTCTCCGCCACCAAAAGAAATCCTAATTGACTTTCCATTGGCAAAAACGGACAATTGGTGTCCTTGCACACAAAAACCAATGTCTTGTATTCTGTGACTATCTCACGACCTGCCATGACACTGGGCTGGTATTTGATACACACTTTTCTTGAGAATTGGTGAGAGGCTTTTTGCATTTAACATAATAAGCGCTGGTGCAGGAAAAGAAAAAAAAAGAGTGTTTTTTCAAGTGAGTGACGCCAATATGCGGTCATGTGCTTTGCAAAATTTTTCAAACAAGAAGCCATTGAAGGGGGACTTTGCTTTTCACACACTATCAGTAACACACATCTGAAAACCTGCAAGGCGTGCTGCATTGCATGCTGGTCTATTGACGCTACTGTGAGTAGGGTAGATCTGAAGAATATTACTGCTGAACATCAGAGTCTAGAGAAAAGAAACTATGCTGTTAGATTGTAAGGAGTTCATACCAAAAGTTAACATTTGTCACTCCACTGCCAATACAGTAAGCATGAATATACATTACCGTCTTTAATTAATTCCCAAAATCGACTTTTTGTTCATGATCTATTCATTTGAATTTTCTTAGACACAACATACCATTGGGCAGTGAGGTATGATACAAAAGATTGAAAGAGAAAAAATTATAATTTAAAAAAAAAAAAATCCTAATATGTACACATCCAAACATAATGTAGGAATATCAGCAAATCAGCTGCAAGGTCTCAATAGGTTTTGTGGTTGTATTCCTCCACCAACCAGTCATGTTGCAGTTCATATCAATGTCTGTCCAAAATATCATTCCTTCATCATTTCATCCTATCAGACGTTTGTGTGAAATTGTCATAATTAGCATATTGTGTTTGACCATCAAAATCTGCTGGGGGTACACAAATAACACTCAGCAGGGCTCATTGTTAACAACCTTTTGGACACTAGACCGATTTTTAGGCCCTCAGCTCGAAAATAGCATACCCATACGATAATAAGTGAATACTTTTGGTATTAAAATAACCCGAACACTTGTGAGATGTGTTGATATGTGTAAATATCAGTTATATATATATATATATATATATATATATATATATATATATATATATATATATATATGAAATTGAGAAATTTGACACTCGGGTAACATATAACATATATATATATATATATATATGTTACCCGAGTGTCAAGTTTCTGAAATCCGATTTGCTGAGACGTATATGAAAGGCCTTCTAAAGGGACTCTGTTGGCTGGGCATTTTCCAACTATCTCTGGCATTTCATACGCTTAATCAAAAGAACGATCAACGAGTTAATTAAAAGAAATAATGATTAGTTGATGCCTTAAAAGATGTCTGATAATTGCAAGATGGGAAAACCACATTTTGTGCGGTGTTAAATACAATACTGGGCATAATGCATGGAGTCAGTAAGCTCCTTCAGCTGCTTCTCTAACCACCACATGGTGCCTTGGATCTGTGGCTAGCTGCTCAGACACCCGCATATGGAGGAAACCTGTTATAGTAACCTACCATTGCCATACCACTGCTTCAACAGCAGTAGAAACTTTCCATTCGGGCTGTGGCAGAATTAAAAGATACTTGCTTGACTTTATTCAGTGGTAAGATTTTAAATACAGACAGAGACGCTGCAGTGGACTATTAACCTTCTGAATAAAAGGCTAAATGGACTTGAGAGCTAAATTGAGTCGGAGAGATTAAGAAAGAAAAAGAGGGAGATTAAAAATGGAAAATGTTGAGCAGGATATGAGAGAGAGAGCCACGCTCTCGTGCCTCGCCTGCGCCCCAGATGTAAATGAGCAAATGTGACTCTCTGCAGAGGGAAATGAAGCCACACTTGACGACCGGCAACTGACTTTGCACATTTGGAGCTGAACACAAAGACGAGCTGTGGCAGGTGGAAGTGGCGGGCCGATAAGGGACTGTGCGTGATGCTATCAGCTCGACAGCATCGGTTACACCTGCCCCTCGAAGCGAGACAAACAACTATCGCTAATTGAATTCCTTTGAAGAAAAACACCCCTAAGAAGGACATCTCCGCGGGTTCGTTTTGACGAGCTTTCATGCGAGTGTGTCGCTTTCACACATCATTTCCTTCCTTGATATCGCTGCAATGATGACCCAGAGACATATGCCCGGCTCACTGTATTCAGATTTTTTTTTTTTTTAAATGAAGCTGATGGATCATGTAAAACGCTAGAAATGTTTTTAATTAGTAGAGTGAAAAGAAAACTAGCAGTTGTGATATGGAGATGCTGGAGGGATTGCAAGTGGTACAAAATAATTAAACACATTGTTTTTTGCGAGCTGCTACTCGATCAAGCTGTCAGAGCTATATTGGAGCCCACACTGTCACTAACTTCACTCCCTGGATACATATAATCACATTCGCATTGACGCACTAACGTACTCTGCTAATGATTGGACAGACTGCATTTCAGAGGCAGAACTTATCGAAGGGTCGATTAACCTTGTGTTTTATTATTTAATAAGCGCCAATAAATAAAACTTTATGTATGAGGGCAAGTAAAAATGTAAAAACAAAGCCTCAGCCTGCTCTATTACCTGCTGTAGTCTCCTAGCGACGGGGAAGCAGGGACCCAGAGAGCTGTTCCACTCATTTCCTGTAACCAGTGTAACCAGAGCATGAAAACATGGTGGATTTAGCAAGCTGACATTAGCTAGCACACGAGCCGGCTTCTAAATGAGTCAAATTAAAATATCGCCAGATAATCAGCTACTAACACTGATTCACCAGATGGTGAAATGTGGTGATAGCTTAACTTTCAGTCCACAGAAAGGTGAGAACAGGCTTGTGTTGCGCTGTGATAGCAATGCTACACAGGTTACTGCAAAAGTAAAAAATGATAGAGAGGCGAAAAGCGGGGGGTCTGATCAGAGGGCGTTAACATGTATTTATTTCATGACGTAGATTAGTCTAGAACGGTCAACTCTATTTAGGGCTGATATAAAACAGAAGATGGCAGTTTTTATTAAATTTGGTAAGAAACGTCCATGTTAACATCATCACAGCACAGTCAAATCATTTAGTCTGAAGCAAAGAAGAAAAAAAACACATTTAAGTGTACGGTTCCTCTTTAACCTCGATCTGCAATTCAACATTTACTCATATGTAACAATAGCTATGTCACGACTCAGCCACAGCGGGGGGGGGGGGGGGGGGGGGGGGGGAGAGAAGAGACACAGTTCATCTCTCTCCCCTGGGAGCATGACACAAAGGACGACACTGTAGCAATGTCTTTCTGACCTCAGAGGTTGTGGCGTGACGCTGAGCGTGGAGGAGCAGCTGACTACTCCCCCCGTCCCAGACGTATGAGCCGGGGCCATCTGACCCACCGCAAGCTCCGTGTGATGTCATCGATTGCTCCACTGGACCGGGTGGGGGGGCTACATTTAATCAATAGTGTGAAAACACTGGGTTTGATTTAATAAGCAGCAGAGTGTTTTCTGTTTTTTGACTGAAAGACTGAGCGTTCCCTGCAGAGACTAGCAGACTGAACTCCACGTGTATTTAATCGGTCATGCTGGTTGTCACAGTATTCTGGTGGCTAAGCAATGTAGGCAATAGCATTTAGTATCCTCTTACTATGACATGCACACCTAAGAAAGCTGTATATACTGCACATATACTCAAGGTCCACTTACTAGCTTTTCTCGGAGCTTTCAATCACATCTTACAGTCTTCATCAGCAAAGTTTGCTCAGTTGAGATTGCTCGCTTGTTATCAAGTGATGAACTTAGGTCGATCACCTGAGGATGAACTTCAGGGGACAACGGACAACTGAGCAAACTCTTTCCCTGATGAAGACCATGAGATGTGGTGGAAAGCCCTGGGAAAAAGACTATATTTAGGTCAAGCAACAACATGTTGACCGTGTTTAGATGTATATCTTAGAGTACACTTGTGGTCGTCGCTGTGTAAAAGTAAAAAGTATTACTGCTATTCAGTATTACAGATTAATCTACCAACTCATTTGTTCAACAACTTCATTATTATAAAATAGAAAATACTGAAAAATGCATATCATAATTTCCCAGTGTCCAAATGGACTTTTTTTTTTCCAGACCGTCAGCGTAAACGATAGAACCAGGACCTTTCTAAAAGGGCCTCTAGTGCTCTCAAACACTACCGCTTTCGTCCACAGGGATCGTCAAAATCAACACAGAAGGAAAGTTCCTTGTGATAGCTTTCAATCCAGACCGTTTTATAACCAGTTAGAAGTTCCTCAAAGTAACTTCAAGTGATCCTTTAACGAAAACAAAGATCTTATGTCCATGACATCTTATAAGCAGATTGCAGACTTGAGTTTCCCTAAGTGTATCGTTGGGACTAAAATACAAGAGCGACTGGTAAAGATCTACTACTGCATAAGCTTTCCTCTGTTCTACTGTCCTCACCTCTGTGTGATAACCTGCCTGATCAGGTCTCTCCTGCCAAAAACATAGTATCCGGGGTGAGCTGTGATTAGGAGCACAGTACTTTTGCAGCGCCTGTAAGGAGGATGACAAGCCGTTTAAAGCTGTCTGTCTAACCAGGCCTGCATGCTAAACACAGGGGACTTTAATCAGCAATAGCAAGCGATGCCTCATCCTATTGTAAGCACTGATAATAAAAAAAAAAAAAGAAAAAGAGGAGCAGCCCTTAACTCATAACTCATCCTGACAAGAGCGGTATATCTCGGGACATCTGCAATACAGAACTTCACTGCAGAAACAGACGATTTAACACAAATGGACGTAAAGATTTGTTTGATGTCTGCAAAATCGAGATATGCAGACCTGGACAACGCAACGCAACAGCTTCTACAGAAAAAAAAGAAATGTATTTCATAAAGCTGGTTCCTGTGCTTGGTTTCAAAGACTACTACCACTCAGACAGAGAAGATGCCAGCAGCCTGGGGACTGTTCCATACACTGGGTTTCCATACACTGCACCTGTGTGCCATCACATGGTTGTAACAAAAACAAAAAACAAGCAGCTTTTGCTTTCTTGCTGCAGAAATCTTACACTTAGGTTGAGTAAGCCAGCTGCTGGCACTGCTTGAACAAAAAAACCCAGAAAAACAAGGAAGCTGGCTTTCTGAAAATAGGAATAATAGCACTTCTACAGCAGAAGAAATTACAACTGCACGTCTCGTTGTTGCCGCTTCCACATGTTGCAGTTTTTCCCCTGAGAGCCACCCAAAAATAAAGTAATTCCAAGTAGCACGTCTTGCTGTCTATCGCCTGTTGTAAATACAGGTCGCTTCATAGCGAGACATTTCTTAAAAGGGGTAGACAATGCTGGTGGAAGAGAGAAACTGTTGGGCAGCCGATGACAACATTATTAATGACACTGATTCTGCAGACAACGATGCGTGGAAGAATATGGCTGTGGTGAGGTTTTATGGGCAAAATGAAGAAAGCAGTTAAAGGAAGAGGGCCATCATCATCATCATCATGGAGGAGGCATATGATATCCTCATCCCAGTGCAACACACCCGACTGGAAGAACAAGCGTTATACATGTCGCCGTCCAGAAGTCACAGACCAAACATCAGCTTGGGTGGGTGGTGTTTTCAGGTGATGCCGACACAGCGTGGAGGAATGCGAGCTGGTCCTCAGAGTCGCCAGAGCGCTACGGTTTCCCTAATGCACGCGGGAGCACCTAAAGCATCCTAGATATATACGAGAAAAACACACACACACACACACACACACACACACACACACACACACACACACACACACACACAGAGAGAGAGAGAGAGAGAGAGAGAGAGAGAGAGAGAGAGAGAGAGAGAGAGAGAGAGACTGCCAATCATGTGAGGTTGTGTCCTTCATCTGACTCTCCACTTAGCCTCTATAGGGAGATGCTGATGATGCTGCTGCTGCTGGTGGTGGTGGGGGGGGGGTGAGCATGGTAAACAACCCGAGCAGAGGACCCTGAAACCACTGCGTCAAGATGCTTTCAGGGCTAAACGCCTCCCAGTTGATAACAAACATAAAGCATAAAGTATTCATTCTGTTTCTCCGTTGGTACTTGTCTGGCGTTAATTAGCTCCGGGAAACCCGTTTCTTCACTCCTGTGACGCGGACTAGATGTGTGCTGTTTTTTATTTTTTTACATTTAACCGAATACACACAGAGTGTCATTAAAAAAAAAACACAGCTGTCGCGAGCACCCATGTAGTCACTAGCTAATATGCTAAAGCGCCTTTTTACGTTCAAGAAATGTCAATAATATTGATACTACATGGAGAGAGAGAGAAAAAAATCAAAGTAAGTCACACCGCTTCAGAGGTACCAAGGCAGCAGATTGATGAGAGAAAAGGGAAACGTCTTACCTGATCAAACGCGTCTAATATCCCGCAGCTCTATATTCCATTGCCGTTGTGATGAAATGGTTTGACAGAGAGACAGTGAGACAGGCTGCCCTGGTGTCGCCGTACTCCGCTCGTCGTGGACTCTGCGTGTGATGGCGTTAGCTCTGCAGGGCCCACAATGAAACTAGCGCCGCCTTCACGAGCCGTAGGAAATATCACTCTGTTACGACGGGCGGCAACCAACGGGATCCAACAAAACGGGTTGTGCGGGTTGCATAGAATATTTATCTGAAGAAATAAGACATGGAAATTGTTCTTCGTAGCCGAGCTGTCGAATGGGATGTTTAAATGACAGAGGACACAAATGCCACGACATGATTTGTTGGCTGGTTTTATCTGAACTGCAGCTCATCTTACTGGTATTCCCTCTGACAAGGATTGGTCTAGTTGAATGTCTCTCTTTTGGTATGTGTTTTCGAAAATTAAATAACTGTATTTATTACAAATAAATAAGCATTACTTTGTTACGTACTTTTTGACTTATTCATTGTTGTTTGGCTTTTATTACCACTATTGATTATCCCGATAATCAGAATCCAAAGCTTTCTAGAAGCAAGTGAAGGACGCATAACGGGCCCGGTCTTTGATTGGCAGGACGCCCGTCCAATCAGAGGATATCTAGGTCTCAATGGAAATATAGTAACATATGAACTACATAAACAGTTTTGTTTTGATATTTAGTTGAGTTTCGGAAAGTTTTAAATGTGTTTTTTTCTTATAGGTAGTGCTATATTTCTGTTTGACATCCAAAGAAGTGACAAACAGCTGTATGAGCTGCAGTGCATGTTTACGTTTTTAATTTGTTTTGAATTGACTTTGGAGCGCCATCTTCTGGCTACACAGTGAAATAGCACTTTAACAACCACAGAGCAGCCGGCTCACTCCGTACAGTCAAACCCCTCATTACTTCATTAGGGCCTTTGCAGCCATCCTAGACCCTCCTCTACTTGAAGTAGCAGTTGCTGTCTGATGTCTGCGGGCCGCGCTGCCCACAGCTCAGAGCCTACAGCTGCTTCGGCGGAGCGGACTCACGCGCAGACTGTTGCACGCGCACGGACACCCTCCACTGAAATAATGACACTGATGACGGTTTAGTAAGGAACCGGATATGATTGAATGGAATTGGAGATTGAATAATTTTTTTTCTGGCGATTCATTTTGTGAGTCTGATCTCTTTTTGTATATGTATTTTGTGTTAAGAGTGCATGGAGAAATTACAATAGGAAGAACATGGGGTAATGGTGCACTTCTGCCTCTCGTGGCCAAAATGAATATTACAACAACAAAGAACTTTTTTTTTCTCCAACTGTTTCACAGACAACTTTTTTTCAAGGAACTTGTTATCCTTATAAAGCGATCATTATGTGTTCAAATGTAATCTTGTAAAATTAAACAAATCCAGTTGTTTTCACAGCCATATAAAATAGATGAAAAGATTTAAAAAATAATTTCCCAATCATTTGAATAGTTTGTTTTTATGCTAATAACCGCTATAGTTCACAATAAAAAAATAAAAGGAAAACATTTTGAATTTAACAAACGAGCACTACATACATTTATGTTAGAGAAATCTGTATAGAACAAATCAGTAACAAATACTTTTCACAGCAACTACTTGAGTCACAGACTTTGGTTCTACAGAATCTCTGTATATAAATGTAAAAGTGTAGAGATGCATCGATACAATCATTTTACATAATATCGAAAAAGAACATGTAAGAGCCTTGAGTCAAACATTTAAGTGTTTTTTACTACTTAAACTGTGTTTTTCAAGCATTTTAAACCAAACATATTGTGCACCACAACTCTCGTGAAGACTTGTGTTGTCACCAGAGTACCAGAAAGCAGAGATGAACTGCAACGGTGTTGCTGACTGACCAAACGTACTCTGTAACACACTGATAATACTGGTTCCGGGGGCGATTACGTTTTATGAGCTTCCTCCGGCTTTACTAAGCTGACAGAAGACGTACAGTAGCCGCTTTGTCTCTGCAGTAGTGCCAGTTTGTTTACATCCATTGTAAACTGAAAGCTAGAGACAGAGGAGAGATCCCCAAAACTCTCACGTTACATGACAGAAAATCCGATATACAAGTACAAATATTCAGAAACGTACACTTATACGTTGAGTTGTCCAAATGTATATATTTGTTAAGTCAAGTGCCATATAGTCCCGTTAAATTGGAGAGAAGTCATCTACGGCCGACGTCTCCAACATCTTACACCAAAACAAACTGATAGATGGCACTAAGAGATTAGATTTCGAGGTGAACTGTCCCTTTAAGTTGTGACCCGCATGTGTTGCCATGGGTCATGACTTAGGAGAGCGTTCAGGGGAGTTCACACAACATAACAGCCTTTTCCCAAAATAGTCCATAAACTACCATTTGAACGTTAATATGATCCTGTACGTAACTTTCAGATGTTATCCATTTTGGCTAGCTCTGATTCAGTAGATCGCAGAGAGACTCATTCTCAGCAGAAGGAAAATAGGAGAACGTTGAAATAAGTTTCCGGGACAGCACGAGATCTTCCTGGACATTTTACTTTTTCATGACTGGAAAACATTTTTTTTCCCAGGTTGCGTGTGAACCCTGATAAAAGACGAGAGGTAACTCGCTCTCCACAGAGAGATGGCCGGTACATGAGGCACACCGTGCAGACTTCCAGAACACAAATAAGCTGAGTTTTAGAGAAGAAAAACAACCCCAGAACCCACGGGCATTAATGTGCTGCTATAACAGCCTTCTCTCTCCTGGTTTCAGTCTTTCAACTAGATGATGCTCCCAATCAGCCACAAGAGCATCGGTGAGGTCCCACACTGATGTCGGCATTCCAATTCATCCCATAAGGTGTTGGACGAGGGTTGAGATAAAGAGCTCTGTGTAGGCCAGTAACGTTCTTTCATGGCAAACTGGCAAAAAACATTTTCTTTAAGGAGCTTGTTTTGTGCTCGGGGACACATGTCGTGTTGTAAAACTGTTGACACAAAGGAAGCACGGAAGCACACTATTCACAGGCCTACACAGGAGGCTGTTTCTTTTAGCAAACAACTTCATAAAGTGATAATATGTCCATGTTGTGTTTACAGCTTGCTCTGCTTCCCCCTAGTGACCACAAAGTCACACTCACGTCATTTCCAGCATAAAAAACGTACAAAAATGCATTTGCGAGAAGTTACTGCAGCAAATGGGTGCTGTGTAAGAGGATGAAGCTGTCTCTTTAAATAAGTGCCCTATTTGGCATAATGGCTCCTTTTGACTTGGATAATGCACACGTGTGTAATGTGTAAGCCGCAGCTCATCAAACAACGTAGGAAGTATACTTTAGTACTAACGTTACATAAAGGGAGTCATTTCACTCCAGCGACAAAAAAATATATATATTTAAGCTGATTATCTTTGGCACACTGGAACAAAAGCAAAGATGTCATAAAATAAAACAACTTTGTACAAAAGAGTGGTGGAAAAAGAGTAAACAAAGTGTTCAGAATCTTGCAAAGACCCATAAAAAAACGAACAAAGTTTAATCTTGACTTTGACTGGAAGCGTAGACATTTGCCTTTTGGAATAGTCCTTAAAAATACTGATACTGATACTGATGTGGCAGTTTGCACCGGTGTTGTTGTTGTTGTTCATCAGTCCATCCCGATGCCACCGCCGCAGATATCCAGTTTTCCTCGGAGAAAGTTCAAAGACGACCGTCACCCTCCTCACTGAAAAAGAAAAGATGGAGGCATGTGATAAAAAAATTGAGCCTCAGTGCAGCCGAGGAACAACTGCAAAGTTCAGATGAAAAACAGAATATTAAAATTCCACTTCTTTTAGAAGAGTGAAAAAAATCTGCTTAGACTTCAACGTGAATCCCAACCCGAGCAACAACATTACTTGTGTCTACATACCAGAATACATCAGTTAATATTCCAGCTATAGCTTTCAGATTCAGGGTATTGGTCTTTTCAAGTGACAAGGCTCCAAATGTAGGTTCATAAAGTTCAAGTAAATCATTGGTGAGAAGGTCAAGGTGCAGGTCCACACCTCTACTATCTTCACTCCTGTGACGGTCCCCTGTCTGGGTCATTTGTTATGTTCTTTTAAGCCAGCAGGACCAGACATGCTGATCGTTAACTGGAGACACCTGGGCCCGGTGCTCCCGTATAAAGATCCGCCCTCTTTTCAATCGCCCTCTCTCATACCAACCACCCATGGAGCAGCGTGGATGGCTCGTGTTCCGCCATTGCAAGATATATGTTTGTTGCTTTGTACAATAAACCCTTTATTGGTGCAAACTGACTGCGTCTCCCTCACTAGTGCCACGGCTGCGGAGCCAGGTCGTGACAAGTTGGGGGCTCGTCCGGGATCGTTCGACATTGGTCCGTTTGCGATAGTGGGTACATTGCTTGGTAGTTTATTGTAGTATTGCTACTGCTCATGCTTAAGCGTTGGTACGTCATAGAGAGGCGTCACTAAATTATAAGTTGGGTTTCCCTGGATTCCCTCGAGTGCTTTCCGGGGTGCGTAATTCCTTTGGGGGTCTTATCGTGGGAAACAGGCGCTTTTGTTTGGGAGCTGCAGTAAGTTGTATATATTTGTTGGTATAGATTTGAGTTCCGCTTTGCGAGTTTTCCCTTCTTCTTGGTGTGAAATGCAAATCAATGTACGTGTTGTCTGACTGGCGCACTTAACGTACCTTTGATGCAATCGTTTGCCCCCTGTCAGGTTCAGCGGCGTTACCCCTTTGGGTTTCGTCTTGTTTTTTTTGTTTTGTTAGTGTTGCGGTGACCGTGGTTAGAGCAATCTTGCTCGGGAGCACAGCCATGGTTCTGGGGAGTCGCCAGTTTCTGGTTGCTTTTCCTCGCCACTGGGCTTCAGTGCGTAATTACCCACCATCATTAACAGCATGAAGACTAGGGTTGAGTTTTTAGGTAGGTAGTTTATGGTTAGGCAGTCAGCTAGAGGGGCGCACTCGTATGCTGATTAGGCCACAGTCTGTGGTTTGTGCACCACTAGCCTTCACTATTTGTTTCATTGATTTTCATGCACACTGAAGTATGGAGGATGTTGAGAGCTTCTTTGCTTCTCCCTCTGAGAAGGGTTTAGATCTTTGCACAAAAGAGCAACTATTGAAAATAGCAGAATATTATCGAATCGAAGTGGGTGATAAACGTCTAAAGGAGAGAGTGAAGGCCATTTTGAAGTCGCATTTATTTGACAAGGATGTTTTGACTGAGAATCTCTCAGCTGTTTTCCCGGAGGCCGCGGGCCCTCCGTCCCAAACAGGATCTAATTTTACATTTGAACAGCAAAAAGAGTTGCTGATGCTACAACTTGACCACGACAGGTTTAAACAAGCTGAACTGGAGAAAGTATTGGCTGTGGAGAGGCTGCGCCAGCAGACAGAAAATGCCAAATTGGAGATAGAGCAGTTTAGACTGTCATTAATTAAAGAAGACAAGCTGTCAGCTGGTGAGCTTGGTGAGAAGTCTTTAGAGCAACCTGCGGATGCCTTTGATGTCTTGGGTCACTTAAGGCTCTTGCCAAGATTTTCTGAAAAAGATCCGGAGTTGTTTTTTTCATTGTTTGAGCGTGTGGCTGATGCGTGTAAATGGCCAGAGTCATCACGCACACTGATGCTGCAGTGCATGCTGACTGGAAGAGCGCAGGAGGCGTACTCCTCGTTAACTGATGCTGATTGTAGAGAATACTCGTCTGTGAAGGCAGCAGTGTTAAAGGCTTATGAGTTGGTTCCTGAGGCCTACCGACAACGATTTAGGAACTTAAAGAATGGAGAGAATCAGAGTCATCTGGAATTTGCGCGTGATCTGACAATTCATTTCACTCGTTGGTACTCTGCTTCAGGTATTGAGGAATTTGACCAATTGTGTGAACTGGTGGTACTAGAGCAGTTCAAAGATTCAGTTGCTGTGCGCGTTGCTGCGTACATCAGTGAGCAGAAGGCCACAAACGCAGCTGCAGCAGCGGCACTCGCTGACGATTACGTGCTTACGCACAGAGGAGGTTTTGCTGATCACAGGACTGGTAAAACTTTCCAAGTTAAAGACGGTAGTAATCTGCGTAATGCAGAACGAATCTGTAATTATTGTCACAAACGGGGACACTGGAAGGTCGACTGTCATTTGTTGAAACTTCAGCCTAAAAATGCTGCATATGGGTCTCATGCTAAAGGTGTTGGTTTAGCCGCACCCGTTTCTGAAGTGAGCCCTAACTGTCTTGACTTGTGGGTACAAGACTCTGGTCCTCAGAGTTTGGAGGCCTACCGACCGTTTATCCATAAGGATTTGGTCTCCATGTTGGGTAGTGAGACTAAGGTGCCAGTGACCATCTTGAGGGACACAGGGGCTTTCGACTCGTTCATTCAAGCAGGAGTACTTCCCTTGTTCAGCGAGTCTGATACAGGAGACTTGGTTCCTGTTCGGGGTATGAATTTAAATGTTATGTTGTTTCCAGTGCACAAAATAATGCTCCATTGTGATTTGTTCCAGGGTGAGGCTAAGCTAGCGGTGCGCCCAGCATTTCCAATCCAAGGGATTTCTGTCGTCCTGGGAAACGATTTGGTTGGTGCACGTGTCTGGGCAGATGTACCTCAGCCGGTGGTGCAACCTGTGCCACTGCCGAGTGTAGACCCAGGCAAAAACCAACGTGATGTCCCTGAGGCGTTCACGGCCGGCGCAGTAACACGTGCTATGGCAGCTTCGAAACCTGTGTCTCACTCAGAGAAAGGGAATGTTGCAGCGAAGTTCTCACTACCTCTGTCTAATTTTCCTTCGTCGATATCTCGCAGTGATCTGGTTGCAGGACAGCAGGCTGACCCCCTCTCTGAAAGAGCTGTTTCAACAGGTTCGCCCTGAGACTGAGGTACTGGACAGTGCTGGTGGTTATTTCCTTCATGATCTGATGTTGGTAAGAAAGTGGGTGCACCACAGTGGGAGTTTTGTCAGGGAACCAGTATTTCAAATAATTTTGCCGGTTACGCTGCGTGAGTCAATGTTAAAGGTGGCTCATGATGAGTCAGGACACTCTGGGGTGAAGAAAACGTATGACCGGATTTTAAGACACTTCTTTTGGCCTCGTATGAAACAAGATATAGGTCACTTCATTAAAACGTGTCATATATGTCAGCTGACTGACAAACCTAACCAGACCCTGAAACCTGTGCCTCTGTACCCTATTCCAGCAATCAGCCAAACATTTGAGCATTTGATAATAGACTGTGTGGGTCCTTTGCCTTGTTCAAAGACAGGTGCTACTTACCCACTGACTGTTATGTGCCAGAGTACTCGCTATCCGGCAGCGTACCCCTTACGCACCATAACTACTAGGTCGGTGGTGAGAGCACTGTCCCAGTTAATTTCGGTGTTTGGCATACCCAAGGTCATTCAGTCCGACCAAGGCTCAAACTTCTCTTCTCACATGTTTTCCCAGGTGTTAAAGCAGCTTCGTGTCCAGCACAACCAAGCCTCTGCTTACCATGCTCAGAGTCAGGGTGCGTTGGAACGCTTCCATCAGACGCTAAAGTCCCTGTTGCGCGCTTACTGCATGGACCTGGGTAGAGACTGGGAAGAGGGTTTGCCCTGGTTAATGCTGGCAGCTAGGGAGGTGACACAAGAGAGCACTGGGTTTAGCCCAAATGAATTGGTGTTTGCACACACCGTAAGAGGTCCGTTGGCGGCCTTGTCTGATAACTGGAAGGAGGCAGAACCTCCTAAAGACCTAATTGAGTATGTAAACGGTTTTAGGCACAGGCTTTATAGAGCAGGAGAACTAGCTCGGGAGAATCTGGGTTTAGCTCAGGTAAAAATTAAACGCTTGTATGACCAATTCATAAACATAAAATAATTTGAAGTTACTACAAGGAACTCTGATTTCGTGTTGATCTTGGCGGCCCCTGTGGACGAAGGCGGTAGTGTTTCACCTTGTGTAGCGAAGATCTGCAGCTGCCAGAGCCCCTTCAGAAAACCTCTGATTTTACTGCAACATGGGTCTAACAGTCTGCCCCGCTCAGTCCTGGTTCTACCAATCCTCCAGTCCCTTTTTTTCTTATTTAGGTGAAGTGAGCCTTTAAAAAAAACAGAATGGTCTAAAAGCAGCGATGTCAAACCTGAGGTTGGATCCCTCCACGTCTTCGATGGTGTCGGGCAGTGGCTTATTGGCTGTCTCAGGGAGCAGCAGGGTGAGGGCGGAGCCAAGCAGAGGGCAGAGCCCACACAGAACCATGGGGGCCTGCGGACTGAGGCCCTTCAGGAGGTATAGCATGGGAGCCAGGACCCCTCCAGTCCGAGCACACATAGAGCCAATACCAATCCCGTTCTGTCTGTGGGAGACACAGAAAGAGGGTCAAAAAGACCAAAGGTACACACATATCTACATCAGCTGTACCAAATATGTACTTTAATGTAAATCAGGTGCCAGAATGCATTAAAAAATCGTACAGAGGCAATGTCCTCAAATCCTGGAAAGGCCCCTGAGCTGCATTATAAAACAGTCTAGCTGGCATTGGACTCTAACCTATGATCACGATTGCTTTGTGTCATATGTTTTTTTTATGGCATTGCACCTCAATTACAACATACCGTAATCACAACTGGCTTCATTTCATCACACAGGCTCATAGATCACTGGGCGTCGGACAACCTGTCTGATGTCAACCAGAGCAGGTTTGGTGAGTCACGTCAAATGTGGCTTTGCAACCTCGTTGGGAGAATTTAGTCTGTAAACCACAGGAGTGTTTTTGGAGGGAAACGCTCACCTGATAACGGTGGGGAACACCTCCGCCGAGTAGACGTAAATAATGGAGAGAGACGCCGTGATGCCGAACTTCCCGATCATGGCCAGCACGGTTTTGACGACAGACAGCTCTAGAGGAGAGGTCAAAGGGAAGTGAGGGGAAAGATTCTCAGTCATGGTTAGAACCTTGTACCATTAATAACCCACAACAAACTATCTTTAAAAGGGTGAAACACCACGGCACCCATCAATATGTGACACATAAAAAATATGTAAAACTAAGAAGTGGACATTTACAGTCACCCATTTCCTACAACAACAGTGGTCAGTTTATAGTGCTCATACAACGCTCTTAAAATATTTAGTTTTGTATATACATTATTATATTATTATCATTATAATATTATTATTCCCTCCCATATAACAAACTAATAGTTCTGTTAATAGTCATTGTAATTTTATTAAAACTTTTTTTTTAAACTGTCATGCCAAAAAAGCAGCATTGAATTTCAATTTTTGGCACATCAAATATTTTTTGTAACTATGTTGCAGTTTGCACAATAATAATTGTTAACAATCTGCAACCGTTTCATGCATTCAGATTTTTTTCTATATTCTATAATGTTTTGGGGCCAAGCAAACCATATAGTTTATACATGACGAGATGAGTATGTTTTTAAAAAAGTATTGTATTTACTCCAGGCTGTAGAATAAGCCACAATAAACCTATACAAAAGGCCCCGTCATGCAAAAAAAAAATGATGACAACAGATTTTTGAAAAATATCTTGTATAGATCATACCGCCTTGCACTAATAGATAGTGTATGTTGTTCATTCTACTCTGTTTGGACAGTCTATGAGGAGGTCTGCACTAAGCGGCCGAGTGTGTCCATACCACTGGGGATGAAGATGGTCAGCAGGCAGGCCGCGCCGCCCACGGCCAGGAACGCTAGCTGGGAGAGCTTGCGTGAGCGGTTGAGGGTGAACAGGGTGATGGTGCGTGCCGGCATCTCCACCAGTCCAAAGATCATCTGGGTCAGATAGATGTTCATTCCAAAGTCAGAAATGTTCAGCGACAGACCGTAGTACACAAGCACGTTGGCGAACCTGAGACACAAAAGTAGAAATATAGCGTCATTTGTTTGGAGGGCATCGTGTAAACGACGCACTTTAAAGTTAGCATGTGTGGGATCTTTCAAATAATGGCGTACACTTTAGTTTGTGGGAGATTTAGGACGTAGTGCATGAAAAATTAAAGGGATAGTTTGGGGGTTTTGAAGCGGGGTTGTATGAGGTACTTATCCATAGTCAGTGTATTATCTACAGTAGATGACAGTTGGCACGCCACCAGTTTGGAGAAACAGACAGAAGGTTCAGAATCCAGTTACAAGGGAGGCCAACTTCCACACCGTGACTGTTGAATGCGAAACCAAAATCAATGAATGGCATTACTAATGACAGTAATTACTAATTAGTATCACAGCGATATGGTCTGAGCAGCCAAGGTGCAGCCTTGTTAGAGTTATGGATAAACCAGGTCTGGAGTGTGCGTGATAAATTTATTATTTTATTTGCATTCGTTTGTATGATTTTATAGCTGATCTGGTTATTATTTTCTGTTCTGTCTTCAAAACAAGTAAACTGCAGACTGTTTTATTATGGATGCACATACAGGGTTTATAAAAAAAACTCACACTGAGTTTTTATGATCATATGTACGCAATGCGGCACTGAAGGCAACTTTTACAAAACATATTTTTTTCTGTAGATGAGAGCTTGAAGAATGATGCTTGTAGAGCATTTCAGAGAAATACCCTAATACAGTGTTTCTAAAATGGGGGTACTTTAAAATACTTAAACAATACGGGAGGTTAAAAAAAAAGAAAGTAAAAACAAAAAAATCAGTCATGCATCATTTCTAAGATAATTACACTATAATACTAGCAGGGCTGGCACACATTTTGTATGGAAGACAGAAGCTGAAAATTAAATAAATAAATGACTCAATAAATATTTATTTACATTTATTTTTTTCTGTATTCTTTTCTTTACACATTTTTTGATGGATTCGTTCTTCATTATGCATTTTTCTTGTTGTCTTTAGACAGTGGTGGGCCGTCAGGGCCAGCTAAGCCTTCTCTGCTGGTCTAAACAGAATCACAAAGTTAGAGCTATTTTATAATTTAACAATTGTTCACAAATACACTACAAGTATTATAATTTTTTTCCCATTAGCTTATTTTCTCATTGCACAGCTCCTGTCTTCCTCAGTTGCTTTGCTTCCAGCATAGCTTGTTTTAAGTAGAGCTCTTATCCAATCAGATTCAGCCTCTATGTCTCTATGTAAGGAGAAAGGCCCGAGGCCCGCTAGGTAGACTTTGCAGATTAAAGTATATGGGGACGATATTGTTGATTGTCATAGTCTTCAACCAATCAGATCTTTAGTTTGACATGTTGGGCGTATTCTTTGACGTGCCACTGCTACCGAGGTAGCCTGCTAAGTACGTCAGCATTAAGGTGCGCCGTGATTGGTCAGTGGGCCAGCGTGACTTTTGTCAAACAGAAAGCTACCTAGCAGATCATAGTGTTTAGTAAGAGTTCAAGTTGAAACATATGTAAGAAGTTATGACATTTTTAGCATTTTGCTTGGTGTAGATTCTTTCTTTTTTTTACCTAGCTGTGTTTTTTTTAACACTCAATGGCAGAAGGAGAAGGAGAAACGCCTTTTTGGAGAAGGACATTTCCAGAAAAACTGGACATGTATCAAAGGGTCGGTCAAGCCCACAGCTAGCAGCCCTGACCCAGCATGGAAAAGGATTTGTACTGCTCTTGGTGTTTGGAGTTGTTTGGAACTACGCTACGCTAACCAAGGCAGCTATACGACAGGACACGCACAAGCTACGTGCTTTTGAAAACTTTTGGAGAGACCTGAGTGGACTTTGTCTTTAAGTGAAGAGCAGCTGTGGTAAGTTAACTGATTTTGCGTCTTTACATCTGCAGTAGCGTTTCTACAGTGTTCATTTGTCTATAGTGTCGTTTTTATGAATAATATGAATGGTTCGTTCTCTAGCGCTGCAGGTTTGCTGGATTGATTTGTTGCTTTGTTGTCATATAAATATATGTGACTGGTTCTTGTGAGTTTTTCTTGACATTGTGTTAATTACATTGATTTGGACTATATGCATTGTCCGTTAATTACAAAGCATCCCGTCATGCGCGGGGTTATTGTCCGGACAATTGAATCTGTTCGGGCTGTTGTTTCCCCGCTGTTTCAGCTGTTTTTTGTTATTGTTCCGGGTTCAGAGGTCACAAAGCCTGTTGTCTGTTACGTGAGTGCAGTCCACCAAAAACATTATATTTACCACAATTTAAGCCGTAGTATACACGTCTCAGTGATAAAGGGAACTGGCCTTGAAAATAGTATAACCTGTAATTTATGAATGCTGCAGCGCAACCACGCTTTCTGCCTTGATTTTTTCCCCTATTTTTCTTCTTCTTGTCTTTTCTCAGACCAGTTTGAAATATTGCTAGGGAGGAATAAGCTTTGGCAAGAGATGGCAAAGAGAAGTGCGTTATAAAAGCAAAGTTGTTAAGACTGTTAGGAATGTAGGAGGGCAACAAAACTCCAAGTGACCCTCCAGTTTTACACAGGGGATAAGGAGTTGTGCTGTTTGGGTGTGCAACTGTAAAACACTAAAAACACACAAATAAAAGAGCCATACGGCAGCACTACAGTGCAGCAATAGCTGTATGGCACAGATATCATACCAGTGGTGTTCTACTCTAAGTTGCCAAATTAGCTCAAAATGTAATTGACTCTAGAGCTTTTTTTTGGTGTGTTAAAACAAAAATGCTGGGGAGACAAAGTTTTCCTATCCAGATATAAATACTGACATAAAGAAAAAGGGAACGCTCTGCTCATACTCACCAAAGATAAAAAACAATCAAAGAGTGCTTCCTCATTTTGGGGGTTCGAACAAGGTCTATGAATGAGTGTTTTTTCTTCATCCCGGTTTTCTCTTCAACATTATGGACCTGGAAAAAACAGGGAGTAAGACAGTGAGCAACAGACTTGGGAGTCTGGGTTAAAAGTTGGCAGAACACTACTATTTAAGTAGTTTGCATGTGTACATGATAATGACATTTATGCAAAGTCATAATGGTTGCTTCAGAGTGAGACCGTAGTACCTATGTCATACAGTTAGTGCACTCTCACTTCTACTAAAGCAAGGGGAACTATTCAGTACTGTGCAGCAATGATCAATGAAGTGATCTCAAAATCATAATTTTGATATTGTTAACAAATGTGACGTTGTTGTAACGCTGCGTTGTAACGCTGCGTTGTAACGCTGCGTTGTAACGCTGCATTGTAACGCTACGTTTTCTAGTGTAACTAGGTGGAGTTGGAGGCTTACTACTTCAGCTTTGGCTGCGATGGGTATTTGTTATTAATGTTGACATTTTGAAAGGATTAAATAAATGACCAATATGTAACAAATATTCACAGACTAGAAAATAATACAAAATGTTGCATCTCTACCTGCCACATCTCCAGATCTTTGCTGAGGGGCCTCCCATTCATCTGCGCTGCTTTCCGGATCAGCTCCCATGCTTCCTCCTTTCTGTCATTGGCCATTAGCCAGCGAGCTGATTTTGGCAACACCCTAAAAATGTAAAAGCAAATTGTTCAGGTGACCTACTTACAAACACTTGCGCTCAGCCCACTGTGTATTATCTACAAAAAATGACAGTCGACACGACCTCCAGTTTGGAGAAACAGACAGGAGTACCAGCACGGAGGAGAAAGCAGTTTACTGCTGTGGACGGGGCCCGCAGCAAAACCGTTTTTAGACACCTAAAAAAATCTTTATCAGTTTAAGTGTACACTATATTTAGAATAATTTTGCCGGTTTACCGTGCCATAAGACTGACGTTCCCAAGAGGGAACTGAAGCCGTCATATCCATCCATGCTCTTGCCAAAGCCACCAGACTCCATTGAAAAAAACTAATTTCACCTCGTGGAACACAGGAGTAAGTGGTCTACCACTCCCTCAAACATTTAGTTCTTTTGTGAATCCGATCTAACCAAAATCCCACAATAACACAGACCAACCTTTCGAGGCAGCGGTAGACCAGCAACTCCTGTGTTTAGGTGTCTAACATATGTTTTGCTGCTGCCCCCATCCACAGCTGTCCACTGCTTTGCTTCTGTGTGGGTTCTCCTGTATGTTTCTCCAAACTGGGGACGTGCCGACCGTAGTGTACTGCGGGTAATACACTGACTATGGATAAGTACATCATACAACCAAACTTCATAACACCCAAACTACCCCTTTAAAAAAATATTTACAAGAATGAAACACTGTGCTGTTCTTGATACCACCACCGGACGGCGCTTAAGTAAGAAAATCACAAATCCTGCACACAGTGGCTTTAATAATAGGTAAGAGAGACTGTATTGTGCTCCATCCGTTAACATTAGATTGAAACAACAAGATGCACAAACAGGTACAAACATGTAGTGCAATAAAAAACATGTCCTAAAAGTGGATTGTGGGTCCCTGATGGTATTTATGTTGAGAGGTAGTCAGACAGCTTCTTTATTTTCTGTGGGGACTTGCTGTCTGAGGGCGAGGTCAGTTGAGGTCATCGCAAATGTGCACACCAAGAAACTTGCTGCTTCTTCCTTGTCTCACACAAGACAGCCGTCGTTGAGAGGAGGGAGGCGACTGTCATCTCTTTCACCTTATCGACGTTGAGATTGTTACCCACCAGGGCTGCGTCGCCTGCAAACTTGATCATTTTGATTGGAGCCTTGTTTGGCGGAGCAGCCGTGGCTCATTAGTGCGAAGAGCATAGGGCTGGGAGCACATCCCTAGGGGGTGGTGGCTGCGACGGTCCAGAATCCAGTTACCAGGAAAGGCCAACTTCCACACCAGCTTCTGGGGGATGACTGTCGAATGCTGAACCAAAATCAATGAACGGCATTCTCTCATGGGTGTTCTATTTCTCCAGGTGCGACAGGTCTAGGTGGAGGGCTGAGGAGACGGCCGGTGGAGCTGTTGGCCAGAATCTGAACTTTGACCCACACAAAAACAAGCGTGTACAAACCTGTGTTTTCCAACTCTGGAACATCACCAACCCTCTGTATTTGTATACGTGTCCTTTCTAATTTTTCTGAAACTGTGTCCTGTGAAGCACTTTGTAACTTTGTTTTAAAGGTGATTTCTAATAACATCGTACTTGAGTAAGATCTATAGCAAGGGGCACACAGAGGGATACTCCTCAAAGAAGGTCTTTGCATTTCCCTGTACTGCTGCACTAAAAGTATGAAAGGAATTTGGCACCAATCATGCATGACATCGAGCATTCGCTACACATTTTGTTTTCAATCACAGGGTCTGAAAAGGGATCTCCATCATTAACAAAGCACAACACAATGCAGGCAGTCTGTTTTTGAGTTTGAAAATACTGGAGAACAGTACACACAGCATCACAACTGGGTCACACTGCTGCCCACTGACCAGATGTAAAAGATGAAGAGGAAACCGGGTGCTGAGATAGCCAGCTGCAGCTTACGCCAGTCTCTTATGAGGTACGCCACTCCGGCCAGAAGAATATAGCCGAAGCCGAAAAAGTAGTCGGTGATTATACCTGCCAACATCCGCTCCTTGGATCCTGTCCATTCTGTGCCTGGATGAGACACAAACAGGACAGGGACACATGAATTACATACAATCACATATACTGTATGTACATATAATAACTGCTTGAGAAACTACATATAAAAACAAGTTCATCGACCCAGTTCATTCTATAAGCCATCGTCAGGGTTATTTCCTCATACTTGACGTTGCTCGTCCAAAGCCACAGATGACAAAATACAACCTGTTTCACTTAACTGTTCTTTAAGACTTTTTATTAAACTCAAGTTATTCATCCATCTCTAGTGTTTACAGTATTTACACCTTTAAGGATTTTGCTTTACTTTAGAAAATAAAACAACAGCCTAAAGCTAGAAAAAGGACCAGTTCACCCACATTAACAGCTTCTTATCCTTAGAGGCAAAAGATTTGAAATATCAGCAGCTATCTATTGATCCTGCTTCCAACTCACAACCTGTTCATCGGTGAACTGTAAATCCGTAAATGGTTTCCAGGTTTCCTGTTGCTCATGAAAACAGGTCTGTGAATTATCTTGAGTACTCGCGACATTCTCTCTGGAGAGACGTGTTGCTTTTGTTGAGAAGAGGGGGGGGGGGCATCGTAGGACATCTCAAAACCACGGTAAACTAAATCAAACATGGTGCATGGTATCTGCTTTGCTAGATACCACTATGCTTTTTTTAAATCATTGAAATAAAATTCATCCTTTGATAAGAGACAAAAATCCCAGATATCTTTCCATGAGACACTGACCTAGGACAAAGGCATTCATGATGACACCAGAGATGGTTGTTCCAACCACAAAGCGGAGGGCAACGTAGACGTAGAAATTAGGGGCGAAAGCAGCCCCAACCCCAAAGACAGCCTGGACCGCCAGGTTGACGAGAATGATGATCCTGCGACCGTACCTGGAACAAGACAAGACATTTCACAACTCTGTCATTCCATGTGAACAATACTTTGAGAATTGTTCTGATGCATAATTCTAAGACAGGGCGTGATGAATTAAAAGTAAAAGTAATACGGAGGGCAGATCATGGGAGAAAGTAATAAGGAGTTACATCATTTATTTAACAGTATTCTGAGGATGGATGTGGTGTGATCAAACTTACTTATCAGCTAAGCTCCCAAACACAACAGCTCCTACTAGGAGGCCAAACATGTACATGGAGGAGGCCATGTTGTTCAGGCTGGCACTATCACAAACCAGGTCCCACTGCAAGAAGCACAGAGAAGTGATATATTCTGTATATTCATGTTCCCCAGAGGATGACTCCTATTTATTTTCCATTTGTTTCCGTGACATTCATCTCCCCCACAGGATTATCCATTTCCCTTCTGGAGGCTCCATGAGCACCACCTTGATGTTAAGCATCTCTCGAGACAACAGATAACTAGATTTAAACCACAGCCTTTGTTCTTGAGGCCGTACTCTGTTGGTGATGCCTTTCCAGCACATACCGGTAAGGGTCCTTGTGTTATCCACAGCAGGGGACGTTACAGAGCCCCGTAAATCTTCGCATCAAGGGCCAAAGTAGAGGTCCAACAACTTCTAAATCAATTGCAGATTTGCCCGACTTCCTGTCCAACTGTGGTCACAGCAGCTGGCCCGTCATGTTGCTACACGTGACGCAGTTTTGTCCAATCGCATCGTTTTGGTGATATAACCGCTTCGCCTGCCCAACCCTTAGGTTACAAAACATGGCAGGGTAGGCCAGAAGATGCCTGCTCTGCAGGAGTCCATCTCTCAATCCTCACTCGGTTTAACCCTGTCTCAGGTATCACCAGATCCCACGGTAATAATACGGACCCTCGGCATTCCTCAGCTACATGGAGTCCTCATGTTAAACACATCAGGTGAAAACGTAGATATCCTGAAGTGAGAGGCTGCCAGGCAGGCGGTTGATTTTTTCACTCACCTCAGTTACTGTGGTGCTTTGGAAGGTCTCTGTGCTGTACTCCCAGCCCCCCTGGCAGCTCCCAGCAGGGTGTCCATCGCCAAGAGCTACAGCACCACTGTGGTTCAAGGGTACCGCACAGGACAGATCAGGCCGGCCATCGGTGGTGGCCAGGCGGCTGAAGTTGAAGTCCGAGGTGGCCGGAGCGCCCGCTGAGGGCCATGAGGAGCGGCACAAATGCGGTGGGACGGCCCCTGTGAAGACGGAGACCAGCATGTGGAACGCCAGAAAAATCTGAGGCAGACAGATCCACACAAACAAGACCTTCTGGAACTTCCCAAAGCCTCCAATGAGACAGAGGATGCCATCAAAGTTAATTTTTTCGGGCTTTTCTTGCAGATGCATACTCAACATGCGCTGCTCTGTGACAGATCGGCTCGGATACAGAAAGTACAGAAGTGCTCCTGAAGCTGGAGCTGCCAAAGATGCACAAGCTGATAGAGGCAGAGGGGTCAGTCAAATACCTGAGATAAATGACTGGAATGAATGTCGGCACCACACTGATGACTAACAGGTGGAGAGAGTATGCAGTCACACCGGTGCTGTGCTCCAGTGTGAGTGCGACCTGGTGTTATCTGTAGTGCGTCTCTCAGAGAGTGACTTAACCTCTCATGTGAGCGACGGGAGTGAACCAAAGCAGGAGGGAGGGGTCTACTCTCTGTAGGAGGAGGAGCTGCTTCCCCCTCTGTCCCTCCCTCCTCTCCATCAGGTTTTTTTTATTTTTTTTATTTAACCCATGCAGTGTGCCAAGAGTGTGTAGCAGCCTCTTGTCTGAGACAAACCTCAATCAGTGAAAGTTGTACGGACTGAAGTAACAAATGAGCGTAAAAGCCACCTTTGCACTCCTAAACCTCTCATGTTTACATTGTTTTTTGGGGGAAAGGGATCATATAGCGTTTGTGTTTCAGCTGACAAACTTGTTCAATTGTTCCCAGCGGGACATCAACACCGGCTGAAAGACATGCGCATTCCAAACGGTATCAAGTGATTCATTCGACACGGGATGCCATGTTGGGGTGGGGGAGGGGGGGGTTTCTAAACTGGGGACACAAAAGAAGTAGATAAATACAGCAGTGAGGGATTATTACTATGCCCTTATCACCGGGTCCCGTTTATCTCACTTATCGGGTCATTTGCTGACTTGAGCTACCGCTGCATAGTTTGACCTCGGCTGGGCGATTCTTCTTCCAGGAAATTGAGCCACCCGCTACTACGTGGCTCAAAGCGGACCTCGCTATCAAAACCATACACAAAATCTGGAACAGAGCTCCCGGGGTAATCTGAGAGGACTGACGTTGGGCATTCTTTGATGAGTTGTGGGTAACTGTGGGTACTCATCTGAGTACTATAAATATGTTCTGATATTTAATCAAAATAACATGGAACCAAATGATCCAATCCCATTGAGCCATGTGATTTCTTTGTGTGTTCCAAACTTAATATATATATATATATATATATATATATATATATATATATATAGGTTTTAATGTATGTAAAATCTAACACTGTGATAGATTGATTTACAATTTGATTTTCCAGAGTGAAAGGCTCTCACGCCCCCGTGGAGGAAACGTGGAAACACATCTGGAATGCTCGAATAACAGACCAAGCAGGATGCAGAGTGCCAGATCAAACAAAGAGCATAACTGTGGTCTTTAAAGGTGAGACATTTGATTTTAGGCATCACTGTCAGCGCTGCTAACACAAAGCAGGTTAGGATGTGCTTACTGCACTCTTCAGATAATTACCTAACTGAGCAGTCTAAACATCAGTTTAAGACATCTGGACTCCCTGCAATCTGTATTAAAAATGAAAGTGACTCCAAAAACTAACAACTACAGATGAGTATGGCCATTGTCGGGACTTTCTTTACATTTGCCTGCTGCTGGGGAACAGGGCTGTACGCTCATTTCTTTTTTTGCACTGGTGTTACAGAGGTTGAAAGTTTTGTAGCAGCAGATTATAAAAATATCAAGCAGGTCCAATGTAGTTTGAGACTATTCTAGTTTAAATATACAATTAATGAATTAATTAAATTAATATATGGATCCATTTATTTATTGTTATGGCATGGATGCGGGAAGTATAGTATAGTTTTATAAAGAGAAAGGCTTGAAGAGCTCTAAATGCAATTAAGAGAATACCTTTTTTTCAAATTTATAAATTTCAAATAAAATCTGGCCTAAGATATTGGAAAGTGTCATCCAGCCCATTGTGCTGTATGGTAGTAAAGTATGGGGTCCAGTCAGTCATCACAGTTGTACCCAAACATCATACCCAATCTTTAAATACAGAATGCTGCAGATACATTTTACAAGTATACAGAAAGACACTAACAAATGCATGTAGAGCAGCAAAATTATGCAGATACCCGCTGATAATAAACTCAATTCTTTTCTATCACCTTAAATCCAGCCCCAGAGACACCCTTCCAATCCAAAGCCCTCCAAAGCCAAGAGCTGAACCCATAAAATAGTCCCCTATTTCAGTTGCTGCTGAGGCTAACTGCCCCCCCCCCCCCCCCCCCCCCCCCCCATACACATTGTGACCACTTTCACAAAAACACTTTCCAAACACCAACCAGAGAAAAACAAATTATATCGCAATATAAAGAAACCTATTTGGAACAAGCGGATGAGAATGTTATCTGGCCCTAAAAAGAGATGGTGGATTGGCAAAAATATCTCTCTGCTGTCAGAGATAGAAAGCAGAGAACAGATCCTAACCGAGTGCACGCTCTGTGACCACAAACTGGCAAGATGGAACTCACGTCACAATTACTGATTAACTACTGGCCACCACTGCAATACATCACAAGCGGAAACAGCCAGAAACATGATATTTAAATCAAGTCAGTTGCCAGAATTTTTTTTTTAATGCTGTGGAGACCTTCAGGTTTCTGGGATCTCCCAGGACCTTCAAGTGGACGCCCAACTTTCGACACAATCATCAAACAAGAAGGCCCAGCAGAGGATGTACTTCCTGCGCCAGCTCAACCTGCCTCAGGAGCTGCTGATCCACAAAAATCCAGTCTGTTCTCTGCTCCTCTATCACTCTGTTTGCACTGCCAAAACATGTTTACACTGCACTGTTTGCACAGATTTTATTACTTGAATTGTATTACTTACTAATGTTCTTATTCCTTTTATATTTTGTATTTCCTTTTGTATATAATCTTGTATATTGTATATTGTTGTTATTGCTACTGTTTGCTGCTGAGAGCTACCAAACGAAATTTCGTTGTATCACTACAATGACAATAAAAACCTCTTTATCTTTATCTTTATCTTATCTGTGTAGTTTGAATCAGCCACAAAACGGGACAGGAACAGACTACAACAGACAGGAATACAGAGAAAATAATTGATGCTTGCCAGCCCTCCATCCAGGACTAGTACGCCTCCAGAGTCAGAAAACATCACTGCAGACCCTTCACACCCTGGACACCACCTGTTTGGGAGGCGCTACAGAACACTGTACTCCAAAACAACCAGACACAAGAACTGTTTGTTCCCAAAGCCTGTCACTCTGATGGACACTTATCAGTCGCATAGTGTCAGGAACAATCCCTGTGCAATAACTCTGTAACACTAAACATCCACAGCACCTCTACATTATATAATCTACTGTTTGCAGTTTCTTTTAACATGAAGGCCAAACACTATCACTGTCACAAGCTCATAAAGCTGTTTAGCAGGAATAATAATTACTATACTAACCTTAATTTAACCTGTTAGCATGCTAACATTTGGTAATTATAACTAAATACAGCTGAGGAAAATGGAAATATAATTTGGTTTGCAGGTATTTGGTAATAATCCAAAATATTGGACAAATGAAATGAATGAGATATTTCACTCAAAAACACAGATGGTAACCTCACGGTGGCACTTCAGGGGATAACCAAAGTAATTACAGTTCATCCTCTCAGCACCATCAATATCTCTATCAAATCCAATAGCTGTCAAGAATTATGCTAAAAAACAAAACAAAAATAACCTGCTGGTGGCACTAGAGGAAAAGTCAGGGGATCTCCAAAGTAATTGTGGTTCATCTTCTGGAAACCATGAATGTCTCCACAAAACTTCACAGCGATCCATCCAACAGATGTAGAGATATTCTTTGTAGAGATAATTTAAGTAAAAATCAAATAACGGTTGGTATATTGTCATCAGAACTAAATATCAGTATCTGCCTCACAAATCCAGTATTGGTTGGGCTCTTATTGCTGGTAGTACAAGCAGTTGTAATAGCAGGTACAGCAGTAGCAAAAACATAGAAATAAGCAGGTTTTATTTTGGTTCTTCCATGTGACCTCCCAGAGGGGCGTTGGCTGTACGTGGACGGAGGCGGAGGGCTGGCTCTGAGAAAGACCTCTTTATTCAATGTAAATAATAATGGAATGTGAACTCAAATACATGTCTGTGCGCATTAAGTGGGACCACATTAAACAAACAACATACAGTGACTGCATTCACACATCCCAACTGGACCCGTTTTTGTTACATTACAGTCATTTAGCAGACGCTTTTATCCAAAGCGACTTACAAATCATTTTCTATCACATTTCACCGTAGGCACAGCTACGGGAGCAATTTTGGGGTTAAGTGTCTTGCTCAAGGACACATCGACATGCTACTAGTGGAGCCGGAGCCAGAGCCAGGGATCGAACCACCGATCCTCTGTTTGAAGGACAGCCCTGCTATCCACTTATCCATAGTCACCCCATAGTTGTCCATTACAGAATGAACCAGACAGTATGTTCTTTACCGAGCGCCATGTAGCGGCCTGTCACACACGTTCTAAGGACACGTTCTACAGATTTAACAGTTAGTCGCACCCAGGTAAATGTGCGCGAGGTTTGGCAGACTAAGAATAAACAAGTGGGTGGGACTTGAAGGCCCTGGAGTGTCCCGGCAGTTATGAAGACAAATATTTCCCCTCTGGATCAGTAAGGCGGGGGGAAAAGGTGCGTTTGGAGAGGAGACAGAGGGCTGCTTTGTCCCCCTTCTCTGACAGGTCAGAACTCCCAATCTCTACTCCCCCCTTATTCCTCTCTCCCTCTACCAGTCTTCCTCCCTAAATCCCACCTTCCAGCTCCCTTCGTCCCCCTGCGCCCTCCTGGAGCTCACACAGACCTCCTCACTTAAGAGATGCTATCGCTTCCCTGCCGTTATCTCCTGCTCATCCTTGCTCAACAGGTAAGAAGAGCATTCTCTTTTTTTCTTTCTATTCTGACACTATAGACAGACAGGGGTGTTTTATTGGACAACACTTGAGGGCACTCATTCTGGAAAAAACAACAACAGATGCTTTAGTAGCAGGGCACCATCTGAATTTGCCTTTTCAAAACTAGACTTTTGGAATATATCTATTTGAATAAATATTCTGAAATAATAATCAGTTGGCCATTTATAAGTAATTTGAAAAACTGATTGGTTTTCAATAGTATTCTCAATTTTATTGGGCTCAAAGTTGGTCCTCCTTTCACAGAGTAGAAAACAGGAGCGAAGTCTGAGGTCTTTGTATTTAAAGCTCCCGTGGACCCATTTTCACACCATGAAATGAGCTCATTCAGTAAACCTGGCAGACAGGCTTTAGATTTTTGGCATAGCCCTCAGTGACCCTTGAGCAGCAGTCGGGGGAATTGGAGCACAAGTGGCACCGCACAGAGATTGCATCATAGCAAATACCAAGCAAACCAGTTTTATAGGGCCCAACACTAAAATATTTATAAGCTGTTCGGCTGTCACTGCTCCGAGCCATTTGTAGTTTTTTACATTTGAAATGTCTTCTTCCTCGATGTGCAGTTAGGTTGAAGGTTTTAAAACATGTCTGTGTGACCATAATAGGAAAAATGCTCAAATTCATAACAAAAGAGCGTCACATCATTTGAGGTAGCAGTGAAAAGGAAGAAGTTGACATTGTAGCCGATTGGGCTTAAAGGGCCAGTGTGTAGGATTTGGTGTCATCTAGTGGTGAGTTGGCAGATTGTAACCAACTGAAGCTTCTCCAGTGTGCCACGCGTGTAGGTGAACAATGGTGGCTGACGCAAAAGATGTGGAAACTCGAATGGCCCTCTTTAGTGTCAGTGTTTGGTTTGTCCGTTCTGGGCTACTGTAGAAACATGGCTCTGTGAAGAAGACCCGCTCCGTATGTAGATACAAACGGCTCATTCTAAACGGACGAAAACACAATTCTTATTTTGAGATTAATTAATGAGATCATTAATATATTCCTGCTAATAGATGACCCTAAATGGAACACACTGCCCCTTTAAAATGTATGTTTGCATTTTAAAGTTAACTTTTTCTCTTTTTTTTCTTTTTAAAATTCTTGTAACAGTAGAGAGCTAAAAGAAATATGTGAGGTGAGTTAGATAAGCATCATTAATTCCCACAACAGCTAACAATCCCATAATGCAATACGTTACATTTCATAGATGCGGAAATTTACACCTTCAACAGCCAGTGATAATGCAAAATGATGGTTAGAATGAGCCGTTTGTATCTACATACGGAAGTCCGGGTCCTCTTCACGGAGTCGGCTGCCATGTTTCTACAGTAGACAAAGCAAATACTGGCTCTAGAGAGGGACATTCGCATGCCAACTCCTACACTGGTCCTTTAAAAATGGCTCAGTAACTCCGTTAACAGCTGGGCACTGTAGTTTTTAGGTCAAACAAAAGTGAATAGTGCATTTTTTGGGGACTATTCTGTGTTCTAGTGAGTATTTGGGACAGTGGGACTGTGCATGAGGCACTGATTTCAAAGAGGCATGAAGCGAGCAAATATTTATCCAACTTTGACACACAATGTAAATTTAGCTTTTCCATCTTTCCACTTTTAGTTTCATCAGTGGGACCTTAAGCCATCTGTACAAATCTCTTGTATACAACCAATATGCTTAAATTTAGTCAGAGGAATGATAGAAAACGGCAATCTGATATTGCCTTTTGGCAATGATTTAGACTCCCTGTCTCAGTGACATATGACAATGATACTGGCCATTATCACAGTATGAATGTGAATATACATGGTTACATTTCAAATTATGGATATGATTGATTTTACACAAATATATTTCAAGACACAAATACATTTTTCTCCCACAGTTCCAAACTAGAAGTAACTTGTAGGAGCATTCTCTCTCCTATTTCCTACCTTCTCTCTCTCTCAAGATGGACCAAATATTTGACACAAAATATCAACCTTGGCCGGCAAAGTAAGTAAAATCTCGGTATGAGAGGGTATTTTATGACCCTGTGAAGAAGCTGTCCATGGGATTATAGACAGGTAGTGAGTTATCAGTGGGCTGCTGGTACACACTGGACTACTTTTCTAAGATCCTTACACAAAGTGTCACCCTGCCCTTAAAATCTAAATTAGGAACATGAAGTGGTCATCCAATTTGTACACCAGTCTGTCTATTAGATTATAATCTATTTCATGTGCAAGTTTGACAATTTGCACTAGAGAAAATTAGTCTTATGAGATGTTGACCTGACCAGGCCTGGGTCTCCAAAATCACTAAAAACCATGTTTATGAAAAGACAAAGCTTGGATCCCAGTCCGATCTCTAAGGGAACAATGTCAGCTTAAAGTAATTATGTATGCAGGCCTGATGCAATAACCTTGTACCTACATGTGATGTGTGTATAACTGTTACTATGAATACCCATGGTGACAGAGAGCAGTGTGTTGAACAGGACAAACAGTCATATTGACTAACAAACACTGTGTTCATTCAGGTGCAATAAGTGCATTGGTGAATGCAAAGGTGTTACTGTTTTCCATTCAAAAAGATGGCATTGAGGTGCGAGGGTGTGCTGAGCAAAAGTGTTACAAACATCAAACAGCTCCAGTAAACAAATGGTGAGCTAAAAGTAATGGATCTCTGCCCTCCCCCTCCCCCAGTGCTTCAGCTGGGCTCAGAACAATGGGCATCTGGCTCCTCGAGACAGGCGGGCCGCGGCTGAGAGGCGGCAGTTCTGCCAGTGGCCCTGCAAGTGTCGGCAGAGACCCCACTGCGCCCCGGGGGTGAGCTCCGTCCTGGACGGGTGCGGCTGCTGCAAGAGCTGCGCGAGGCAGATCGAAGAGCCGTGCAACGAGAGGGACGTCTGCGACCCGCACAAGAGCATGTACTGTGACTTCTCAGCTGACCAGCCCAGATACGAGGTCGGAGTGTGTGCATGTGAGTGGCTTTCATCTTTCCTGAATTGGTCATGGAGGGATAGGTCAAAGTTATGCAAGTTTGTTTTACAATAGTACGTACATCCAGGTGATATATACTAGAAACTTGCATCTGATATACTGAAATAACAGCTGCAGCCTATGCAAAGTTTCAGATCTCTAGTAGCTACGGAGCCGTTTTTTCTATGAGCCGGGCCCAACAATTCAATGATTTGTCCCAAAAGAAACTAAGTAAGCCGGCTCAACCAGCAAAAGTGTTGGATGTACACACTCTCAACCTGCTTGGCTGGACAAAAACAGAAAAAGAGGCTTTTTCAGCATAACCACACAAAAGTGCCAAAACCTGCCGTTCCTCGAATGACCACTTCTCCAACGAGTCAGTCCCAATAGACTCCAATGTTAAAATGCCCAATTTAACAGCAGAAATAAACATGTTTACAGCCCGGTACAAAAAAGTTTTTTTGTCTCTATAGCTAATATCCCTGTTCCTATCAACTGTACGTGGAGTGAATCTATCTTTATACAACTCAGCCGTTTAAATTTACTTAAGGCTTAAAGTTACCCAAAATTAAGGGTGTGGACGCTTTGAGTGACCACTGTGATGTTCAGCATTCAGTCGTACTAGACACTCCCACATTTTGTCTTAAGCCTGTTTTTCACGAGACAAAATTAGCATCCTAAATAATATCACAGTTAAAGTGAACTAGAGATGCTGATCCTGCCTCGCTCCTAATATGGTCACTTCTGGTTCCAAAAAAATTAGATTGCTACGGCCAAAATGCCAAACTCGAGGCTTCTAAACAGAAGACCACAAACCACTGAGTGACTTCACCAAGACTACGTCCCCTCACGAGCGTTTCAGTCTGTTTTTAAGTTTCACGAGCATCTGATGGAACAGACACACATTGTAATCAATAAAGCTGTCGACACAGCTAACGTTGTTACTCACGCTTTACGAATGTACCTGCAATCAATGTATTAAATAATGTATACACATTGCCAAACTTGTATTACTTTTATTGTATGAATTAGTACATTTTTGTAAAAACATTAATGCCAGATTGTATTTTTGAACATTTAGTTTGTCAACATAATTGTGTGATGAAGACCAAATAAAAGTTATGTAAAAATCTCACACAACATTTAAGATTCACAGTAACATCATTGCATCAGTGGGTGCCTGAGCTGTGACATGTTTCCCCTCACTCTTTCAGACCTCATGGCAGTAGGCTGCGACCTGAATGGGGCCCACTATGAGAACGGAGAAGGATTCCAGCCCAGCCCCCTCTATAAGTGCACTTGTATTGCTGGAGCCATCGGCTGCACCCCCGCTTTCATCCAGAAGCCTGCTGGTATCTTGGGCCCCGCCCCGCTGATGGGCAACATGCCAGCCGGCCTTCGCAGTGGCCAGAGCCAGAAGAAGCACCAGCAGGACACAACCTACATGTCAGGTGTGTGTTTACGGAGCAAACCTGTGCAGAAGCGTCTGGCCTGGAATGCTAATTGCTGTCTGAGTTAGCTGGTTGGGGGGAAAGGGGAGTGGGCGTTTCATTACTAAACATAAAGATGGATGGTTCCAGTTATGAGCAGGAGGAGGGACGACTCACTTTTTATTAATAGCACCGTACATTCCACTTTGCTGTACCAGTGTAGTTGGTTTGCTTTGCATGAAACTCTTGCAGAAACATATCTATATCATGATCTGTCATGGAAACACAAATTGAATTTCTCACTGGATAAACAGAGCACATTGTTTAGAGGTAAAATTCAAGAGCTGACATACTCACAAGGAAACAGAAATACAATTTATACTCTTGACTCATGTAAGCACAGCTCAAAAGGAATTTAGAATTTGGGTGGAAAAAATGAATTTCCTTGTGGCGGCTAAGGTATTTAGAGCCTATGCACTGCTTGGCAGTACTTTGGCACACAGACTAGTTCTTTGCGCGGGGTGTTGTTGACACAGTGCCCTTTAACTGTAATACTGAAAGCTTACAGGGATCCTCCTTTAGCCTGGAAGAAGAACTGTCTGATCCAGACCACCCCCTGGAGCCCCTGCTCCAAAACCTGCGGCCTGGGCATCTCAGTGCGCGTCAACAACGACAACAGCAAGTGCGAGATGAGGAAGGACCGGCGCCTGTGTCTGCTGCGGCCGTGCGAGAAGAGCGTGATGAGGAGTGTTAAGGTGACAAGTTTGTAAAAATTATATTGAAGTGTTGATTTATAAGAAATCCCCCCAAAAAATACACAAACAAAATCGCTGTTTTCTCCTCTCAGGTGCCAAAGGGAAAGACGTGCCGGCCTAAGTTCCAAGCGAAGAAAGCGGAGAAGCTGACGCTCTCGGGCTGCACCAGCACCAAGAAGTTCAAGCCCACGTACTGCGGCGTCTGTACGGACAAGCGCTGCTGTGTCCCCAACAAGTCGAGCATGATCAAGGTCAACTTCACGTGCAAGGCGGGCTCCAACACACAGTGGAAGATGCAGTGGATCACGTCCTGCGTGTGCCAGAGAAAGTGCAACGATCCGGGTGACATGTTCTCTGACCTGCAGTTACTCTGACGGATCCAACCGAGACACAGGCACTGGGATGTGATCCCTGCTGTGGTGGACTAAGTACAGAAACATACGCATACTCAGGTCATTAAGTTCATAAGGAACAAGTGGCTGGGATTATTGAATAGAAGATAAAAGCTTTTATGACCCCTATCTTCAGGACCTGTATGTGCAATAAGAACAAGGAATCTGGCCTGTAACAGCAGATGTTGACACATTAACAGAACCTCATAACACTACGGTCAGGGAGCCAAGAAATGTCGAATCAGGTCACACTACAGATTGAGTTGTTGTTGTTCCTTGTGTTACATTTTAAAATCGGGTCATGAATCAGACAATATTGATAAATAACTTATAAAGGTATGTACAAAAGATTTGGTTGTGTGAAGTCCTTATTGAAAACATAATCTCTGCCGTAGAAGGAGACAGACATAGCTACACAAAGATTTACAACAGAGCGGAACCTTCAGCTGGCGATGCCTAGTCTGGGTGCGTCAGGCACGAGTCTCCCCTTGGTAGCATCCAGATGGTGGTACTCTTCAATCAGCGAGCTGAGGGAGCCCACAGCCTCCGAGAAGAAGCTCTGCTCCATCCCGTCCACATGCAGGTAGTGGTGTAGGTGAGCCTTGAAAAGACAGAGAGGGCGTGTCGGTCAGATATAAAGTCTGAGAAAACGATTTCAATCGGACTTTAGTTTCCTCTTATTTCGTTTACATATCCAAAACAAATGTCCACCGCAAGAAGCTACAGTATCGTCAATCTGCTTAAACTGTCCAAAAAACCCCAAGGCATTCTATGATAAGTAATGAAGAAAATATTTGATGGTTTTATATATAAATGATTCATTCCTTGGCTGAATCTTATATTGGCTTTAACTTTGCACCTTCTTCCTGTAGAGCTTGGTGAAACGTTCTCTCAGCTCCATGAAGGTGAGCTTCACACAGGTGTTGTTAGCCAGGGCCAGCAGGGAGTGGGTGTGACCCACAGGAGGCACCGAACACAGGCCCGTCTTCCAGCCTTCCTGGTTCCACGAGACAAAGGGCAGCGAAGGCTTCAGTCTAGAGCAGGAAGGAGAGTGACTCGTCAAACGCAAGGAAAGCTGCAGTGTTCATGTAGCACCTAAGGGCATTTTACATTTCAGGGATGGGAAATTATCCAGATGTCTTAAAACTATGATGGTGTATTAGGGTCATTGTAAGTTAAATGAAATAAAAAATTACAGCGCCAGAGGAATGAGTTAATATTCTAAGAATAATTTTCATGAGAAAAATACATGGATATTCTAATAATGATTTAAAATAGAGAAAAGCAGCAACTCTTCATCTTTGAGCAGCTTGAACCAACCATGTGTGGCATTTCTGCTTGATAAATGGCAAACGGTTCATCCGTCAACATCTTTGTTGGTGTTTAGTTTCGTCACCAATTCCAAAGTCTATGGTAAAAACATGCTGTTTTTATTTGTTCTATGAAAAAAATTAAATTAAAAAAGGGACCAATAAACAGTAAAATATGCTGCAATATGTGTCCAGTGATAATGTGTGCCCTTAAGAGTCTTTTGGTGGGGTATAATTTCTCCTTATAGAAGTATATATTCTGCCCCCCCCACACACCCTTTTTTAACCATGGTTACGCACAAATATGTACTCTCACAGCCGCTTCTGTTTCAGATTCTCTCGACAACACGCCACATGAAAAACAAGGCCTGCGGGGGGAGAGGGGAGGGGGCTGCTGAATGGACCAGTCATGAATCACCGCTGCCGGTGTTGAATGGGGGCACTATTTAGAGCCCATCAGGATTGGTGCGAGAGGAGGGGGGGGGGGCGGCTGCTCTGACCTCTCGATGTTCCTGCGAACATCAGACACCTGCACGTTGCCTCGGACCATGAGGGCGCAGGCCAGGTAGAGGCTGCGCTTCGGGTCGGCTCGGATCAGCTGGTGGTCTTTACTGAAGGCATCGCTGAACATCTGATCCAGTCTAGAGGGCCACGGTTAGAGGAGACAAGAAACACAAAATGACAAACGCAATACTTCCACACAACACAGCCTTTGTGGTTTAAGTCACTGCATCTCGCAGTTCAATTCGGTTGTATTTCACAGAAATCTTTCGACCTCACATTGTCAAAACACAGCGGCTTATATTGGTAGCGAGCTTTAAACTTGGTGTGTACAAAGCTCCACATAGGAGGAAGCAGGACAGAAACTAGCATGACAGTAAATGGTAGCAAAGCGCAGGTAAGACTTTCCCAAGGAGCTGAACAACCTAAATTGGATAAATAATAAAAAATATTTTGTTTATTTCTTTCAAGGGGAGGCGGGTGGTTTCCATTAGGAGCCGCAGCCCAAGGGAAAGGCAGGGAAAACAGAAACACTAGTCTCCATTTACTGGTTATAGTGGGTGAAAGGTGGAAGGATTTCAGGTACACTCGAGTTAGACTAGGGACCAAAGAGGGCAATATTTGTACCTTTATTTTTCCAGGCAAGTTCTGCTGAGCATGCAAGATATTTTTAAGCAACACCCTGCTCTGCATTCATACATACATTCCCCTCCCCGCCTAGTGAGATGAGGTCTGCATGGCTCACACAAGGCCACTTTCATGGCAGTTGTTGTTGGGGAGCAGGTGGGGGGGTCAGTAGATCAAATGGGGTTTTTCCTGTCACAAGCCCGCAAGTACTAAACTTGAAGTTGCCAACATCTCACTTGATACAATGAAAGGCAGCTTTGTGGTGTTTGAAAATTGTATGCTTCTTGAATAAAAGATGGTAAAAAAAATTATGTTTTTCAATTAACAAGAAGGAAAAAAATAAAAAGCTCCTGTTTCAGGGTATTTTCTACTAGTCCACAGATGATTTAATATCATCTCTGAGGCTTAAAAATGGGTGTGCAAATTTAAAATATGTTTTCATATAACTTCTGAAGACATAATATATCACATAACATTTGTAAAAATGTGATATGATCTTTCATATTATCATTTCACGTCTCTTTTTAATAATACAAACATTTAAAAAAGGGAACAAAATCAGGTTTTGCAAGTATTAAGAGGTTTGTCTATCCAGTGCATTGAACATCTGTTTGATCATTTATTATTTTGTTTTAATTTATTTGCCACAACAATATACATATTGATAACAGAAATAAATATTGCTATTATAATATAATATATATCCCTTCTCATTCATCACCAGAGGTGTAGAACGGGGGTGATGGAGTTCATGTGAGCTCAATACCCAGGATTCAAAAAAACAACTGTGAGGTAAAAATAGATAGGCGCAGTGACAGCCAGAGAGCAGACCTTCTGGTGGGGACACTGACATCGGCCAGCGTGTACAGAGGGGTGAGGCTGGGCACCAGGTAGTGCAACTGAGGGAAGGGGACCAGGTTCATGGCGATCTCGTTCAGGTCCATGTTGAGGGATCCGTCGAAACGAGCCGAGCTGGAACAAAGGAAACTTCAGGTGACGCATAAGCAGCAACAAGTGATTTAGCAGGAAAAGGCGTTTTCTCTCCCTCTCTCCCTCCCTGTGGAGAAGGGAGATCGGTTCTCTTTGGCGACACCTGGAAGCTGCCTGACATCCTCCCCATTCCATTTCTAGGATGTCATTTTATTACGTTGGTTATTGTGTTTACACAACATCTATTTCCTGTCTGTCCGTCCAGCAGTGATGGAGTGATGGATAACGGATGAAAGCCAATCTGCCCCGCCAGACCCGCAAACCACCAACTTTATGCATTATAGTAGCACAATTGTCAGGACTGAGGTCTGAGAAACTGCTGCTTGCGGTGTGTGTGTCTGTGATTGAGTGAGAGCAACAGAGAGAGGGGAAGAAAATGTGGACTACAGCTAGCAGTTTTCTTTAAGTTATTAATAACTTGCTCTGAATGCTTCTTTGTCACTTTTTGACCTGACCGCTAGAACCCGCAATCTTTTCTAGTAAGCTCTTTCTTCAATTAAAGTGTTTTTGGGGGAGTTTTTCCACATCAGAATCAAGTATCCAAGGACATAGGGTCTTGATACTGATATTTGGGGTGTATAAATAAATAGACTTAATAACTACAGGGGCAAAATACAGTCTCACTCATATCTGGTTAAACTTTGAACTGAAAACTACAGGTGGGTGCCAGATTGAAGAGACAAAACAAGAAATACAAGAGGAAACAAAACAAAGACAGATGCTTCCATACAGGACGGAAGGTGAGCGTATTGATGTGTTATTCAATATCAGTAGTGAGCTATTAGTTTGTGTTCTGCTAATAAAAGAAATATTTCAGCTACATTAAAAAACAACAACTGTGGATTAATGATTAAAGGCTGATCATATGCAGAGAATCAATCAGCTCTTGTTGGTAAACCAGGTGAACATGAAAATAAAGGCCCCTCGTCTGTATGAGCAAACAGAAATACTACACCTGGTGATGTTGAGCAACAGGTTAGCCAGGATATTATTCATGGCATCGAAGGGCTTCTCTGCCCCGCTGAGCCCGCCCTGACCGGAGATGACGGCGCTGTCTCTCTTGATCGCCGAACCTGGCCCCCCACCGTGAGACATCCGTTTGATCTTGTTCACAATGTCCACCAACGACTGGAGGGGGAGAACAAATGCTTGTCGGTTTTCGACGTGTGCATATGGCAGGGATTCTTGCAGAAAGAGGAGGAGAATAAAAACACACTTGGTTTTCGACGGGCAGGACACAGTCGGCATGCTCCGTGAGCTCCCTCATGGCCAGGATGCTGTTGTAGGGGGAGGTGACGACGTCGTCCTCCGCGGACGGATAGATGGAGGAGACAATGCGACACACCTCGGGGAACTCCTCCTCCAGCAGGCTCAGCACCCTGGTCCCCAGGCCGGAGCCCGTACCTCAAATTCAACATCGCTGCATTAACTGTCTTCTGTAACCAGACTTCCTCAGTGTCACGTTCACCAGAAACCTGGTTTCTGTTAATAGTGTGGAATATTTTCCCAGCTCAATGTCCCCAAGAGAAAGCAAATTCTTTAGGCATGTATACATACACAGAGGTATTTGTAAAACAGAAGACGTGTCAGTCCAAATGCTTTGACATACACACACAAAATACAAGAATAATGAAATCAGGAATCGGTCAAACTGTCCTTGTCTTACCTCCTCCCATAGAATGAATGAGAAAGAAGCACTGCAGACAGTCACAGTGTTCGGCTGCCTTCCTCAGCTTGTCCACTATCTGCTCCCTGTAGGCTGAGCCATAAGTCAGGTATCCGACTGCCCTAGAGAGAAATAAATAATAATAATAATAATAATAATAATAATAATAATAATTAAAGCTGCGAGCAGCGATGAACGGGCCCTCGCCTCCTCCCGCATGTCAGGGGTGCCGGCGGGACTCCAACATATGCAGCCGAGATCGTCTGCGACAGTCGGACAACGCACCTATGAGTCCGATGATTTTTTTCTACTTGGACCGCGTGAAGCAGGAAATGATGCTATTCAAATAGTCCACGCTTCTTGTATCTGCTGTGTGGCGCTACAGAAGACCCGCAAACATGCATTAAGTTGCTCTATATGAACTGGAAACCACATTGTGCAAAAGTCACGTAAATCGGATGCTGTTTGTCAGAAAATGCAGATTTCCTTTGGCCAGGAGGTGGCGCTGTGAGTGTTAGTGAAAATTAGCTTGTGGACATCCTCAGGCCATCAGTGTTATCGAGCATGGGAAGTTTGGGAGCGTTTGGAATAAGTCCGGCTGAGTTACATCAGCTTATTTCATTGGGAATCACGTAAAGTAGCCGCCCGCTACGGCTAAGCCATTCCGTCAAACGTAAAGCTTTTGATAACTTTTAATCACAAAGGTCTTGAGACTGTACTGACCAAATTTGAAGTGGATCCGACAAAGTCCCAAGGAGGAGTTCGTTAAAGTATAGCGACTAAAAGTAAGCCTAAATCTATTGAAAAATGACACAAAAATCAAAATGGCCGACTTCTGGTACATTTTAGAGCATGGTCCTAAGAGACATATTTGTAAGTCTCTCTGAGATACATAATCATACCAAGTTTCATACAGGTACCTCAAACGTAGCGCTGGGGCTGCTCTTTTGAAATATTGTAGGGGGCGCTATGGAGGCAATTTAAAACGGCCAAGCCAAACACCCATATAAAATATGTCCTCCCATTACCTAGAACACATGTATAAAGTTCCATGAGTTTTTTAGCATCGCAAGCCACTGATCCATCAGCCTACTTTTTCATGGCGAATGATGTGTTGCCATGGCAACAGCGTTCAATGAAAACTCCCAATATTCATGATGATGCATCATCAACGTGTTAAGGCTATCTTTACAAAATTTCAGACTGATCTGGTGAACTGGCTAGGAGGAGTAAATAAAACTATAAAATATGACATTTCCTTTTGCCAGTAGGTGGCGCTATGAGTTATCGAATATTTTTCAATTGAAATGCGCTCAAGGTTGAAGTAGCATCATGCATAAGAAATTTCGTGCAGATTGAATAATGTACCTTGGAGTTATAACAACTTCTTTCTTCCCGACCAATGAGGCAAAATGGCTGCCCCGCCACGTCAAGGTTCTTCGATGAAAACTCTAGCTTTTGATAACTTTTCATCACAAAGGTCTTAAGAGCATCCCGACCAAATTTGAAGTCGATCGCATGAATTCTCTAGGAGGAGTTCGTTCAAATACAAAGGCTGAAAACGTGAAAAATCACAAAAAAACTGAAATTGAGTGAATTACTGTAGCGCCCCCTATTGGTTGAATGAACTGAAAATTTCAGGGTATGTTCCACCATGCAATGTGCACATATACTGCAAATTTGGTGATTTTAGGATACACGGTTGAGAAGTTATGTGTATTGAAAAACAAGCCACGCCCCAAGAAGTTCATTGGTCCGTATCTTCTAAACGCTATAAGATATCAGCAGTCTTTTGATAACTTTTGTGATGGAGATCTAACAAATATCCACAGCAAATTTGGTAGCAATCGGACAAAGCGTCTAGGAGCAGTTATGAAAAATGAGTTTTTCACAAAATTCAAGATGGCGGAAAATTTTTCCAGGCGGAGATTAGGGGTCTGAGAGGCTTTTTTGTAGAGCTAGTGGATCTGGACATGTGTGTCAAATTTCGAGTAAATCGGACATACTGGCCGAGGGGCGTCGCCGGTCCAACTTTGAGGGGGCGCTAGAGAGCCATTTTTTTTTCAAACAATTATAAAACCTATATCATACCCCAAGTTTCACCAGACCTGACAAGACTGCAAAATTTGTTGAGTTTTCATGCATGGCAAGTACCCCAAATATGCTCCCAAACGATAAAAATAAAAATCATAATAATAATAAAAACTCTTAGAAACTCAATAGGGCCTTCGCTGGCCCGACGTTGTCGGTGGCTCGGGCCCTAATAAGAAGAAGAAGAAGAAGAAGAAGAAGAAGAAGAAGAAGAAGAAGCATTTTAATGAAGTGCAAAGTTATAAAACAATGTTTTGGTTTCATGAAGCAGGAATGGGGCTGCAGGTTTCTGTTCAACTCATATGTGCTATGTATAAATTAACTTTTGGTTCCAGAATGGTAGATTCATTTTGTAATTTGAATGAAAAAATATTTTCCATTTTTGCAAACTTCACAAGCGGTGGAGAAAAATTGAATATGGCGTTAGAAAGTCTTGGGCGCAGCAGTGAATGAGTTTGTCCGACAGAAAAAGACAAAGTGAAAACTAAAACATATTTTCACACACTTATGTGTATGTATGTGCTGGATTTTCTAAAGATTTACAGATATTCCAAAGTTGTTTCATTATGAATGCTTAATTTAAACAAACCTAGCAAGAGTTACTTCTCTAATGTGATTTTGGTTTGTTATGGCTGGTGGCACCCAGAAAAAAATAAGATGCAACCAATTATTGGAAGAATTTAAAGTCAGTTTTCTATGCATGTGGACTTCAGAACGAGAGGCTGGACCAGGCCTTTGTTGAGGGGGAGAAATCAACATGCTGTGAAAATCACGGCTCTAAAATAACTCAAACACATGTCTCTCTGTGAACTGCCTTTTAACATGCTGCAAAATCCACTCCGGGTGTTTGAACAATTCTGCTTGGCATAAGAGGCATTGCTTCTTTTTAACAATGGCTGTCGGGCTAAAACCTACAGAGGGAGTATTTGCATCGACCCTGTCAAGAAGCACAGCTGACCTTTCCTCCAAATAATGCTCTGTAGGCTTGAGAAAGAGCAAATTGGGGGGGGACGGGACTATGCCCACTTGTTGAGACTATTATGCTTGTCTGGAATTTGAAATGTACTGGCTGTGTAAGATAGCAGGTTTTAATAACTTTAAGAAAATAACTGTCAATCCAGTTTCATCAACTCAATCCCTGAACACGGCACCATTACAACTCTCCATAGTTTAAAAGCTTGTGAAACAGGGAAAATTATGGTTCGCAACAGTTGCTGCCGGCCACGTGAGTCTGTGTGCAGACGCCCCGTTGCTCGTCTGTCTCTCACCAGTTGTTGCCTGAACCCGACACGTCCGTGAGGAGCTGGGTGCTGTCGAACACTTCTCTCAATGGGCCCTGCAGGATCTTGTTGACCACACCCTCCTCCATGTCCACCAGCACCGCCTAAGGATTCAAACATGCGAGTATGAGGCCAGCACATAGATTTTGTTGCCTTTGACAGCCCGCCATCATTCCTCAACTCCTCTTTGTGACCTTAACCAATGGATGCCTCACCTGAAAGGCACAATCCAACCCTGACCTCGGCCTCCGACTCTAAAATAAGCTGTTACCCCTGTGAAGACCAGGGGATGAAAGATGTTCTCAAGCTGTTTTTTAGTAAGGTGTAAAAACTTACCCTGGCCTTCAGATGCTGGATTCTCCCACCAACAGCACAGGCTCCCCCATCCCTTTCCCTGTAGGAAGAAAACCAAACATAACAGGGCTACATTTGGACCACTGCACGGAGGCTAATGTCTCAACCCATGTAGCCGTTACTTGGTGAAAGAAGGTGTGATTACCTTGAGTCCACGTTTCGAAAAAAGCTACCGAGCGCCTCATCATACAATCCTTTCTGAATATGAGGGGAAAAAATAGGATGTTAGTGATGTCCTTACAGGTCGTGGTAGGCGATCAACATGTCTGTTTGATGAGTATAGGGCACAACAACAACAATGGGCTTCAGGTTTTACTACATACATAAATTGTATTTTCTATAGTTATGGCCATCCTTCCTATCCATCTGACTTAGTTATAGCAATGACGTTGTCTTCCAAGTTCTCCACAATTATTTTGGTTGTAATACACTGGAAATACTTTATTTGTCCATATAATTGAACAAAAAATCATGTGTGAGAGTGTGTGTATATGTTTATGCATAGCCTGTGTATTTGTGTGTATGCGTTTACGTGTAAATATCTCTCAATATAAATTGAAATTCAAAGGCTGCTTTATTGGAATTAAATAAGTGATAAATCAATTTATTGTTGGTCTATACAATTTCAGAAAATTGCTTATCACAATTCTCAGCAACCCACAGTGACATCTTCAAATTGTATTTCTTCAGTCCTCCAAAACACAAAGGTATTCAATTTTGTAACATTTGTGTTTGATAACTAAAATGATTAGTCATCAAAATCACTGGTCATTGATTCATTTAATGTCAATCGACTTACCGTCTTGTTTCACCCTTACCATCCACACAATACATACACAGCAACAGATGTTTCAGATTCCTGATTCTTAAATCCAAATATTCCCAATGATCATGGTAGAGTTCAGAATGTTAAGAATAATTAAGATGTATTATGTAAAAAATGGAAAGTGAAAACTAGGAATTGAAAAAAAAAAAAAAAAAAATATATATATATATATATATATATATATATATATATATATATATATATATATATATATATATATATATCTCTTTAATTGATATTGTACAAAGTATATTCAATATATAAAGGGCACAGTACCGATTTACATTTTAATCCTGTCAGGAAAGGAGGATCTCATGCACGTAAAAGTATTACCATATGAAAGACTGTACACCAGTAGTATGCTCTACTACTGGTGTACAGTCTTTTTTCATGGCATACATTTTCACATACAGTAACCAGAGAAGCACAGGTGTAAGTAATTACATGAATTCATCATTGGTCCATTCTATTTAAGAATCCCAATAAAAAAAATATGCAACTTATCATCGTTATTGTTTAATGACATGTCAAAATGTCTGTTGTGAAGAAGAAGAAACAAGCCTATTGTGAGCAAATGTAAGATGAGAGTGAGCTTGTGTTTGACTTAGTTAATGACAGTTAGGTGTCTTTTCCGTATCGCACGTGTGTGTTACTCACTTTATTGACATGGGCGTGTTCTCGCAGAGCTAGATCCCAGAACCTGCAGCCGACCTGGTTGCCACACTGGCCAACTGAAGAACACCAATTCAAAGTGTAGTTAGCACGTGTTAGGGGAAATGTTTCCGCGTGCCAACCGTTCGTTAAATTATCGTTTGGTTTAACCAACTCAACGAGCTAAGAACATATGATGAAGTTATGACCGTTGAGCTAATAGCGGGGCTACAGTACCTACAAAGCAAATGACGGCTAGCTGTAAGCTCGTGTCTGGATGCTAACGTCAACTAACGTCTGTCCGCTGTGCTGCACCCGGGTTTTAACTCACCTTGGACAACGACTGACTGTGTCATGGCAGCAGCAACACGCAGAGCCCTTTCTAACGCGGGGCTAAGCCATATTCAAAGTTAACTTTATCCAAAAACTGTCCATTAAGACGACGTTTAGAGAAGACTTTTGAACGCTTCTGGTCTCGCGCCTCCACTGTGTTTGGTCGAGGGCTGATGACGTTTACCATGGAAACGGCGTATTTGGCAATGCAGAGCATAAGTTGCAGCTTGCGATTCATATTCATTCATCACATATCTCTTTGGCTCATGAATATTGAAATATTGAATATGTATTTTGTATATATTAATTAAGTCTCTGTCTCTTCCACAGGTTTCTGTAGAACATTATATGGCAGACTTTTGAAAACGGAGCAAACAATGTAACATAAACCTGATGTAACCTAATAAAATGCAATAAATAATGAATTAAATACATATATTTAAAGCGTTCGTTATAAGTCCAAGGCATTGAAAATGTGTTGAAGTAGTTTTACTGCTTTCTTTTCCACATACTTAACATTTACATTTATGGATAAACAAATTGCCTAAAAAAATAAAGGATTCTACAGAACCTCCGCTTTTTCTTATCATCCTGTGATTCCAAATAATTTCTGGTTAAACAGGAGAGAGAAATGATGTTAGATTCTAGCCAATCATGCACCAGAAATAATTTCTATTTAAACATAAGAAAAATAATTACTAGTGTCTGTAGTTACTATTTCTTCATCACAGAATATACAGTTATTGGGATCAATGTTGAACCTTTGTCTAAAGAGTTCTCCTGATGAATATGTATCTTTATATACTTTGAAATGAACCTCTTTGGCTTTTGGAGGTAAAGGTAACTTTACAGAAGTTGATGCATAATTTCTTTAATGTAGGCTGACAAAATGTGTGAGTTGCTGAGTTCCTGCTGAATTGCATGGGTAATATAACACTTGTAAAGAGACTACGGCTTACTTTGTTTTGAGAAATCTTACTTGAGAAATTGTGTCCATCATTCATCAGTGAAGGGAGACTGGAGAGGGCAACCATGAGTAGTAAATATGCTTCTAATAACCATCGGATTGTTTACGTTGCAATCATTTTACTGGAAATAAAAAGCTGCAGAATTTTTCAAAAGGTGAGCTGTTGCTACAATCATCTAATAAGTGGGTGACGGACCAAATCCACCCAGTCACTGTAGAAAAGAGACCTATTTCTAAAAAGAATGAATCTGCTATTTGAGATGTGTGCGGTGTGAAATTGTTTGTAAAATAGCGTTCAATATAACCACTTATAAATGGAATGAGAACAATTTTACAGGTAATTTATGAACAAAAAAGTCGCAACGTAGAAGAAAATCAATACCACAAATATTTAAAAAACAAGCAAACATGGGATAAAATACCAAAAGCTGTTGTTGTTCTAAGACAGGAATTTAATATTTGATTTTGAAGGGTTCCATTTACACAGTCAAAGTCAAGACCATCACTTTCCTAATCTTTTGCCATGGTAGCTTTCTTCATAGAATGAGGTTTTCTTCTCCAAATGTCAAAGTGTAACTTGTTGATGGTCTTTGTTAGACATGGAAAGAGAATGAGCTGGATGAATGCACCTTGAAAGACTTTCCATCTTTGTTCTATATGTGACCTAAAAAGAGAAAGATCTTGATTGACGTTCATCCGTGTTGTTCCATAAAGTTTCCCTTATTTTTGCATGCTTTGTAATATGCACACCAATTATATTGATATAATGGGGATACCATATGCTGCCACAAGATGGCAGGCATGTATAACTCATAACACACCTTTTTTTTCAAGTGCAATTGTAAACCAGATGCTTCTGAAAATAAATCTGGATTCGAAGCGGCTCAATATGTGAATTCTTTAGAAGAATTGAGAGTATTTCTGCTGAAGAGAGATTAAGAAATGGGCAGCCTTGTTTTATGCCTCAATAAAAGGAGTGACTTCTCCTTTAAGGAGATTTCCATACACCAACCTTTTAAGAATACAAACAGAGCTTTTCGTTCTCTGTTTCAGTCTGAGGTTGTCACAAAGCCTTGTGTCATTATACATTTGACTGATTTTGCTAAGAATATTCCCTGGGTAAAAGTTTGACCATTGCAGAACAAATATTACAAAAAAAGTGTAAAAGTTTCCTTTACATTTTATTTTTTTTAAGTTTTACCCTGCAGAGCATTTTCTCAAGAAATTAAAGGATGATTAAAATATAAATAATAGTTTCCGCATAGCTCAACCTGAAACTGTTCCCCATCTGTTCTGGCTTTGACATTGGGCTAACTCTAAAACAAATCATGGAAAGATGTTTTAAATGTATTATCGAAGTCTTATTTTAGGATTCTAAACCTGCAATGAAAAAGTTGAGGAAAGGGCACATATCATAAATCTATTGATTATTCTCACCTAATTCTACAGTCTATACAGTATACATAAGTATTTTTTACAAATAATTTGAACTGTACATAAAGAAAGATTCTAAAGCAACAAAAAGGCCATAAAAACTACATGAAACGTCCCCCGTTTTAGCAACCGTGCTTTCAATAAAAACCCGTACATGGATGTAAAATATGTTTTATTTATCAGAAATAAAACTGTACAGAAAGAACATTTTGAACATGAGCTTGTACAAAAAAAAGTGTCATTGTGAGTATAAGGTGGGATAGTGGAACATAAAACGCATTAACATCTTTTATATTATGTAAAAAGTCTAAATCATGGACACACTGTAGGTTTCTCAGGATGGTTGTGAGTCTGACATTTTCACCTTATACATCTTTTCTGGTTAATTTAAAATTTGGGACAATTTGGTCGTATTCTTGGCATGAGACATTGTCATGTAAAAGAAAAAAAACATACAAGAAATAAATGAAAAAATTACAGTAGAAGAGTGAAACAAGGACAAACAGTGACGATACTTCTCTTAATGGTTACGTTGGACAGAAAAAGCGTTTTGTAACGCATTTGGTCAGTGCTGTATTGGGGATGGCATGGAAGTGTTCACGCTGCGGGACAGGTTCCAACGCTGACCGCCCCGCTGACCAGAACGGCTTTGCTGAAGCTCACTCGGCTGTGATTGACGGTCAGGTTCCTCATGCAGCCCACATAGGGCTTCCGGGTGGCGATGCTCTCTGGGAGGAAAAGATCTGAGGAAGGAAGAATGCGCCGCACGATTAGAGAGACGTGATGATAGATGAGTACGACGGGAGGAAAATCAGAAATGTGTTCCTGGGTTTACCTGGAGCTCCGCCAATGAACACTGGCTTCTTGGTGTCTGTGGAGCCGGGGTCCAGGGGACCCACCACATGGTTGACCTCAGAGTCCACATCCAGCTGGACGACGTTGGCATCCCGGATCACTGAGATCAAGCAGGATGGAATGCATCGGTTTAGCCAAAATAAATCCAAACAAGCTGTCAAGAATGGCTGTTTTTATAATGGAACCAAAGCACTGTGGCTTACTATTAAGAGTCTTCATACTTTTTAATAGTATTAGTAATAGTATTTAAAGTATTCAGATACGTTATTGAGGAAAAGTAGCAAAACCACAATGTAAAAAGTCTCAGTTACAAGTAAAAGTCTTGTATTTAAAAGTTTAATTCAGTAGAAGTAAAGAAGTGTTTTCATAAAAATATACTCAAATATGACAAAAAGTTTTTTTATTTTTGATCAAAGTTACCAACTGTAGTTTTAATTAATTAATTCTCACCGGTGATTCTGTGCCAGTTGCCAGCACACAGACCCAGTTTCGGTGACACCTTTGTGAAGAACTCATGAGACCCATCGTTCACAAGAACCACCACCTGGAGACACACGCCAACACTGCATCCATACTTTTGAACGGAAGGTGCATGTTTGATCAACACATTGTGTATTTTTTCTGTGCCGATGACTTACTGCCCCTTGATGAATGTACATGGTGAAGTAGCCCTCAGCTGTGCGTACATTCAGCAGGACCCCCGATGCCACGCGGGGGCGCACCTCCATCACCAGCTCAAATCTGAGCCCCAGGTCCAATGTTTCATCTGAAGGAGGAGAAGCAGAGCGAGCGAGATGAAGTGAGTTCTGGGGTACCTCATCCACTCTGGGCCTCACCTCTCTGCCACATTAAACAGCCGGGTTTCTCTGTGGTGCGTGCACGTGTGAAATTACTCCCCTCGTTCAACAGCTGCAGCTTGGTTCCCAAGTTCCTTGGGGCCTTTCCCATCCCTCCCTCCCTCCCTCCCATCCTCTGCTCTCCCCTCTCAGTAGAGACACAATTTCACCACAGTTGCACCGAGGGTATCTTGTTCCCCCACCCAACCAAACTCTCTCCGTGCACACGGGGATGGTGAGAGACCAGCCGGGGCTTGTGAGTTTTTTTCCAGAAGGGAATCTAATGAGCCGCCTAATATAACAGATGTTCAATTTCGCAAACAGTTGCCCGATGTAACATACGGGAAGAAAGATTGCACAGAATCAACAATCTTTGCATTCATAGAAAGCGTAGAATTCCTTTTGTCTCCCATTAAGAAACTACTAGAAATGTACCCAGCACAACATATCCTCCTTCCTCTGAGAAGTATGTTCCCGCCTCAGAGAGTCCCTCGAAGCACGGGGTGACCCCAAATGTCTCTGCCACGGAGGACAGCCACTGTCCGTCAAGCTGAAGGTTCTTCAGGCAGCCGGTAAAGCTGTACGCAGAGTTCCTCTGAAGGGAGACACACGGAGATGCATATCAGAAGGTTAGATAAACATTATGGGGTTATTCTTCAAAATCACAGGGAGCTGGATATTTAAGTGATTTGTAAGAAAAATAATAATTTAAATTCAAAAAGTTGAATTCATAACCAATAAAACACATCCTGGCTCAGTTCAACTCAGGGTTTTTAAAGATCAAATTACATAAGAGCATTTTGGCCAGGCATAATGGGAAAAAATTAGAGGACTTTTTAAAAAATAAAATTTTAAGAAAGTCAAAATGTCCAGAATAAGTTCGAATTTTTAGTATTAGTGCCAGACATGAGAAAATATTAAATCAGAAGAGGAAAATTATTTATTGATTTATTTTTTTGCATTTTTATAATAAAGTCGTTGTCATTATTGTTGACAATAAAGTTGAAATAGCATTTTAAGAATAAAATTGAAATTTTGAAAATGAAGTATAATCGTTGAGAGTACTACAACTACCATTAGCGCATATACTAAAATTTTGACTTTATCCCTCAACATTTTGACTTTATTCTCAAAATGCAAAATGAAAGAAAAGCCTCCTGTCATTTGTTCCCCTTATGCATGTACAGTTTTGTGCAAAGATTGCCAAAAACATCTATTAATACCACTTAAAAATAACAGAAATTTGTAAGAGGTAACTCTTTTATTCAGAGCTACAGACCTTGATACAATATTTGTGTTTCAAATGGCTCATGCTGTGTTAATTGTTAAATCTCTTCCACATAAACTTGAATCCATACCTGAATATTCTTTTGGGCCCTCTCTGGAGGAACTCCCCCGACATAGATGGGACTGCTGACATGCCAGGAGACGTTTCCTCCCTGAGCTCTGTCTTCCAGCACCGTGAGCCCATCAATTATTAACCGCCCCATACTCCCATCACGGATAAAAACAACCTTCAGCAGGAGAAGAGGAAGTAATCGTCACCGTAGAAATTGTTGACACACAACTGAACGTGCATCCACCCATGCATCCACTCAGTATTGACAGATGGAATAAGTTCATGAACTTACATTGTGCCACGCCCCGTCGTTGTATTTCTCCTCGCTCCTAATTTTGACTCTTTGGTCTGCTACGTTGAAGGTGTACACAAGTTTCCCGTGGGCCAGGAAGAGAGCCATGAAGTTGTCCTCTTGGACATCCGATACATAAAAGATGAGGCCAAATGACGAGTGGGTCTTCAGAGACAAGGAGAAGTGGGACCTGGAAGGTGGTAGGCGCATTAAGTCATGCGTGCAGGCAAAAAAGAAAACCCTTGAAAGAGTGCAGAGTGAGCTTTCGAAACACACTTGACATTGAGGTTACTTGTAAAGTGTTCCTCGGTTGACGTACCTCTCGGAGAGGGAGTCTGGGAGGTCTGTGTAGTGCTGCCTGCTGTTGGCGATGCCGCCGTAGTGGAAGGCTTGGCGGGTTGCTCTGGGACTTGAGGAGAGGTAGCATGGCTCGACGTTCAGCTCTGATGGCTCCTGGTCATCGCTCTTCAGTTCCATCAGGCCCAGTGGGAGGCTGGACTTCTCCCTGCTAACCTATAGTGTATTTGTTGGATGTCAGGATGATGCAGATCATCGCAACTAATTTCAGATGCTCAAGAAAGTCAGTTTTGCAGCACTCTTTGTTTTACCTTTTGTGATTGGCCCTGTTTGGCTCTAGAAGTGTGTTCCCTGTGCCTTGACAGCAGAGCAGCAGGGGGGCGCTGGACTGGACAGTCCTGCAGGGACGTCTGGACCTTCTCCGCGTATCGCTGGAAGTCCTCCGGCTCAATGTCTCGGTCCTGTCTACAGAAATACAGGTAGAAGAGTGCTAAACATGTAAGAGAGCTCTCAACACACTAGCATGTCTCCATAGCAACAAACATGTCCTTAAGTACTCACAGCCTAATATGTCAGTCTCTTCCTCTCATAGAGGGATAGAGGGTAAAGCCCCTACACTAAACAGCAACAATCATACAATAAACAATAAAGGTGCTACCTAGAACCATATAGGGTTCTTTGACTTGTCCTCATAGGATGATCCTCTTTGGTTCCTGGAAAACCTTTTATAAAGGTTCCACCTGGAACCGTTTCAAAGGGCTCTACCTCAAACCCAACATAAAGGGTTATACCACCTGTGAATGGTTCCACCCAGAACCCTCTTTTAAAGGTTCTATACATAATCTTTCCACCTTCTAGGGGTGCTAACAAGTACCTACCCAGGGGGTTCTAGCTAGAACCTTTTGATATTCCAAGTGTTTCATCTAGAACCCACTCAGGGCTTTACATGAGGTTCCTAAAGGGCCTGGGCTGATGTGGTACAGTCCAACCCACAACAAGGCCCACAAAAAAGATCCTCCCAGTGTGTGGACTGGGAGGATCTTTTAACACCCATGCTTTCAACAATCCTTAAAGAACTCTTTCTTACAAAAAGGGTTAGGATTAAAAATGGTTCTTAATAATAATAATAATAATAATGCATTTTATTTGTAACGCACTTTTCATTCATAGAATCTAAGAGTGCCACAGAGCCAGTACATAGTAAAAACATAGTTAAACAAACTATAATAAAAAACTAGTAAACATAAGCATAATAGAAAACAGTAAATGAACAGAAACACAAAATAAGTAGCTGACAGTGATTTAGCACAAGGTCAGAAACGCCTTCCTGAATAAAAAGGTTTTTAGACCAGTCTCAAAAGAGTCCAGTGTCTGTGTTGCCCTTAGGTGGTTAATGGAACCTTTAGTCTTACAAAGAACCCTTGATGCCCCTTTCTTCAGAAGAAAATGGTTCTGGGTAGAACCTCAACCCTGCAGGAGGAACCCTTTTAGCCAAATCCTCGATTAGAAAGATCTCAGCGTTGCAGTGTGGAGTGATATGAAGGGGAGGATTTGGCCAAGTGTAACCTGTAGGATAAATCTGTTGCATCCCCTCTTACTTTAGGCTGTCGTGACTGTTCAGTGGGGATCTACCTGTTGATATAGGCGTAGCTGATGCAGCCTGTGAAGTTCTTGAAGCTGCTGCTCGGCGACCCTCCGTAGTAGAAGGTCTTCACATCAGAACCCGAGGAGGATCTTGTGGCAGATGACGGACGTTTCTTCTCCTGCTTGTCCTTGTCGTCCACCAACAGCGAATACCTAAGGTGAACAATTCAACCAGTCAGTCAGTTAATTGTGACACTTATTGTTATAAACCAAATCGAAACATACTATAACCAAATAAAATTCCTCTCAAATACAATTTCTAACATGGAGGTTCTAAGAAGAGTTTAACATTCTCCATGTTTCTGAATTTCTGTCTAACATCATTCATTTGAGAGGAAAGAGGATGTAGAGATGGCTAGACTCAAAGCCCAACACAGTTGTTCACAAAAAGCAGCTGTCGGCAGGACACTGCAGCTGCCAAGTTGAATACTTACTTCTGGTTGTTTACTGAGGCCACTAAGAAGTGCGTCCTTCCGTCATTGTATTGTTTCTTGTGCGATTTAACTCGAGTGCCTCTGGAGTTCAGCACCACGGCTCCATTCTCCAGAGAGATACTGAACTCATCAGACTGAAGTGGGGGAAAATAAGGTAATAGCTATTATATAGCAGCACAATTACACATTATTACAAAGACATCCCAGGTAGAATTCGGTATTTGGTCTTTTTATGACTAAATCATACTTGTGCTTATCCTCGTTTGGACCCCAAATCCATTGAAATTGCACAAATAAATGTTTTCCCACCCAACCATTTGAAATTTTGCACAATACAACCCCCCCCCCCCCCATGTGTATAAAAACAAAGATGCGCATATACCCCTTCACTCAGATAGAACAGGAGTCCGCCGGGCTGCAGCGTTCTAAAGTTGAGTCCTCCCTCAAAGCTGTCGAAGGGGGAAATCTTTGCTGTGGATCCCAGGTAGCTCTCTCCGGTGAAATAGGCTTTGCGGGACATCTGTCACAATAAAGACATATCGCACTTTCATCACCCATTACCTTTCACTCTGCATTCAGCTTATAGTTCAGTAATCCTCCAATGGTAACAGCGTTTGACTCGTGTGAAAGCTTTTGTTTTAACAAGAACAAAGGAATATTTGATCTCAATTGAGACAGAAAGTATGTGTGTTTTACTGATTGTGAGACTACTCTCATCATCCGTATTTGAAATTGGTCCTCGGGGGATATATGCTGTGCATTATCGCTGACAGTGTGTGAAGTGGTGGAGGGAGCACTTACAAATGATTCCTCAGGGCAGCCGCTGCTGATGCCAATGGTGCCAGGCTCCTCCAGCAGATTGAAGTCTTTTTTCTGGAACTGGAAACCTTTCACACAGCCTTTCAGGCCTACGACAGCAGACAGCTCAGGCCTGTGGTGACACACACATTGTCACCATCTTATTTTGAATTTCTGAGCTGCGCTAGTAACGTTATCTATATATAAGACATATTTCTTATGCTGACAAATTGCAAAGTGGTTACTTATATTTTGTCACCTATCTGCTCCAAACATAGGTATAGTTGCAACAAGGAAATCTCTTGACAAACATGAAATGTCACAGGTTGAAACGTGAAATCTGATCTTTCTTTTTTAAACTGTAGTTGTAGACTTTTTGGCCACTTGGAGGCAGAAGAAGTGCATGAGAAACAAAAAAACACACTTCTTATGATAATAGGCATGTAAGATTGTCTATTTACACATCCAGCAGACACATTGCAACGGTCATTTGAAGTTGTGTTGATGGCCCACCTGTGGAATGCCAACTCCCCTTTTAGCTCTGTTTTGGTTTCCATCGATTCCTGAGAAAAATAATTGCTCTTTAACTGCTAGTGGATACCTATTGGTTGTGGATCACGGTTTTTTAAACACAAGTTTTGGCTTTTTTTTTTGGAACCAGAAATGACCATATTTGGAGAAGACAGTGGAGCTGGAGAGGAGCGAGACCCGGCAGGGCAAGGTACTGTTAGCAGCTAACGCTATCTGGCTTGATAAGCAAGGTGCATCCATAATTCATGTTAACTGGGATACCAATTGGGATGCTAATCCATTTTGGCTAGTGAAAAAACTGGCAAAATAGAATGAACTTACCGAAGAAACGTCTTACCAAATGCTTAACAACGCTGTGTTTGCGACGCCACGGTAGCGACCTATTGTTCAAAGTGGCCACACCTCTACTCATGCATAAGTTAAAGCCTTAATATAATTTACAGGTGAGTTATATAAAAATTCACCCCCAGTACAGTCATGAACGAGGATATTAGCTAAAGAGCCCTAATCAGTTTTTGGTGCCAGGCTGTAAACATGTTTATTTCTGGTCGGAAGTTGGATGGGGATTGACTTGCTTTTGGAAACAGCATAATTTGGCCTTTTGAGGAACTGCATCTTTTGGAGCTTCCATATTGGCATCATTTCTCAGTCCCCGCAGGTTGCCACTTACTTAGAGACATGAATGCTATTGACTAACCTATACTTTAGTGGAAAAGCTTGGGCAGAGCCGCAGAGATAGTTTACGGAGCTCGAGGACTGCTCTGTGTCTGCTGGATGTGTAAATGACAACCGATTGCTAAAACACATCCGCAATAGCAATTTCATGCGGTAATACATGCATGTCAATACTTTGATGACAGCTTGGTCCTACTCAGTTAATTGCAGATGTCCCCTCCAGAGAAGTTGGACTCTTTCAAAAATGAAATATGTTGCTCTCAGCTGCCACTTGGGGCTTCCAAAGGGTGATGCCCAGTTAAGGTGTTAATTTCTTTTGTCTACACACGAGAAACATACTGTAAATGCAGTTCCTGCTGAAAACTAAATGTTTGGTTGCAAGTATATTTGACTCGCCTGGATTTGAGAATGCTCGAGGGAGCCCCTCCGATGTAGATATCAGTGAACGGCAGCGTGGTTTTTGGATTTTCCAAAGATTTAACGTGGCTCTTGTCCAGCAGTAGGATAACCTTCTTTGACTGATGGTAGATCACTGACACCTGTGCAAACGACCCAGCACGACAGTTAATAACAACACTAACTTATTCACAAGCTCAAGTTGAAATTGTCGAACAGGCTAAATGAGAAGAGGGAATCTACCTCATGGTATCGCGCATCATTTATTTGCAGCTTCGGTGAGTTATTCTCCATGAGTTGTGGCCCTTTGCTGAAGCCAAAGTCATACATTAGGCGCAGGAAGCCATTCTTTAACTCTAAAAGGAAGAAATTATCCTGAAAAGAAGATGTTAAAATACATTAGGATATGCCTGTGACATTTCACTTACATTGAAAAATGAAAACTAACTATGTTTCTACAACACAAGGTAATTGTCAGTGTGCACAAGCTCAGGCTGCAGGTTAAATGGCAGACTGTGTCATACTCTGCCAGCTAATGTATATTGCTATCTTTTATACCGGCATGTCCCCCGTGCGTGACCGAAAATGTACTGAAAAGGTTAAAGATAGAACCACATTTCAAGAGTCTTTAGACTTACCCCATTGACCATCAGTAAAAGGACACCATTGTTTGCGACAGTTCGCACTGAAATATCAAATCTTGTGACAACACCAAATCTGCCCCTCCTCTCAATATTATTGATGAGTGCATAGCCCGTTCCGTCAAACAGGTAGCTGGCAACGCGACTCTGGGAAAATGCCAACTTGTACCTGAGAGCAGAAGGAGAAATGTTATTTCCAAACACTGTGTTATGTATTCAGAATGCAGAATGTGTCAACATCTCGTTCGGAATGTATCATTTGTAATTCAACAGGAAAAAAAGTATGAAATGAGAAGGGTGCATTACCAAATGGGAAAAATGGGCAGCTCCTACGGGGCCCCAGAAAGTGGCAGGTTTTCTAAATGCCAATTGGTTTTGTTAATTTGATGGATAGCCAATTTGTTAGGGAGTCTGCGTCACTAAAGTACAGTATCAACTGAGCAGCAAAATCTAGTTTTAATGGCTGAAAGTGGCAACATGACTTTTCAAGTGCAAAGAATGTCTTTCATCACTTTCCCTTCTTTGCCTCCCCCATCAAAGGGGCTCTTTTGACAGGTAGAGTTTCCACAGTTAAACCAGGTGGTTCCACCGTCCGTCATTTCCACTGTCTGGGGTTAGCTACTGTAAGCTATTTTATTGAGTTGTACGCTATCTTGTCAGTTTCCTCTTATCTCTTTTATTGTGAAAGGTAAGAACGGAAGGAGTACAGCTGTAGCAGGCTGCCGATACCTCTGTAGTCTGCTGTGTGCACTGTACTTGGAATTTGGAGGTGGCAGGGCACATACACAATGTACAGTGTAGGTAGGTGGCAAGGATAGGTCAGCCCTATCCTAGGTCAGCCCAACAGCAAATCTTTGCTCCAGGGCCCTAGTTGTGCAAATGTGTATTGTACCTGGAGCACGGTGCTGATGTAACAACATCCATCTTGTGAGTCTCCTTGAAATTGTAAAGACTGATCACGTCGTTGTTCAGTGAACCCAACTCGATGCAGCCCACAAAAGGAGCTAGACTCAGAGGAGGTGGAAGCTAGTTAATTAAAAATAAAAGAAATACATGTCATCATTTAGGAAAAAAAACAGATGATTAATTAAGGATTGAATGCTTGAAAAAGGCATTACCCTGACATCTGCTGGGACACCACCAACAAAGAACACTATATCCTTGGGGTCGATGTCAAACAGCGAGTCAGTGCCTGGAGCTTCGCCTTTCTGGATGAACTTCTGCTCGTCGGTGGAGCTCTGGCTGGGGATGGTCAGGAAGACTTTTCCATGTCTGCCCAACCTGCAAGCAAAGTGCACAAAGGAGCATGAGTACTCAGAGTCATTTTAACGGCCATAACCTGCTGACATATTGTCTTTCAGAGGCTGTAGTGGGCTCAGTTTTAAAGCTAGGGGGGAAATACTTGCATTATATATTACTACATGACCAAAGGCATTCATTGGTATATTTTGTCTAGGGTAAAACTGGCTTAGCCTCTCGCCTCAAGATATGTTGATGAAAATGGGTTTTATGGCTATCCAGGATCCCCCCCCCCCAAATATAGAGGCATTGCGCATCCTAGTGCAGAGGATGTATGGCTCTCCTAGATATATTGACAATAAGAGTAGTTTATGAGCAGTTTCCAGAACTGGTGTTCACCATCCAATCGCCGACATTTTTTGTTGATTGCACTGACATATTGAAATTACAAATTCCTTCAAATCATAATTGGTCGAAAATCTTTGTTTCTATTAATCACTTGTTTGTGTTACTTGGACAAATCTGTTTGTTCAAGGGATTAATGTATAAAGCCCAAACACTTTCATTAACGGATATTACCTCTCCACTTTGACGTAGTTAAAGACTGCAGGCCACTGGCTCACAGGCTTTGAACCCAATGGGATCTCAACATCTTCACCCCCGAGGTTGTACACGTACACCAGGTTGTCATTCTTGATAGCCAGTCCCATGTAGTCTTTCCTACCCTGTGAGCAAAAAAAAAGCAAGAAAAACCTCCGGGTGAGTTCATACCCTTTCCATTTTCCCATTAAGGCCTTTGTTTAGTCACTTTACAACGGCTCACCACTGCTGTATGAGTTTCCAACAGGGAAATTATCATATTTTAAGTTATTCAACCTTGGAACATAATGGTTTGACAAATAGAAACATCCTTCATTTGAGGCTACCTATCGTGCTCATGCTGAAGGCATTATTCCACACTGAAAAGCTGTAGATAAACACCACTGCATAGATTACAGTGGCAGTGAAATCACCAGGGTGAAGTGTGGTTAAAGAGAACAGAGAGGCCTCACAATGGGTAGCTGCACTGTTACTGTGCCCCGGTGGGCGGGGGCTAACGGTATTTATGCAAATAAACTCCAACTTTGAAGGCATACACATGCACTATTGTAACAGGCTCTTGGAGACCTTTTGAAAGGGCAACTGTGCGCTTTCAAAGCCCGCCATTCCTGCCTCCATGATCACAACAAACTATTCATGTCCACAAACAGTTCTCTGCCTTTCATCTCTGCCCTGGGCCTCTGAGCGCAAGTTTGTGAAGTTTCAGCAGCAGATCTGGGCCACGCACTTATTGTAAGTCGCTTTGGATAAAAGCGTCTGCTAAATGACTGTAATGTAATGTAATGTAACGTACCCACCCTAAACCTTCTTGCTAACTATTGTAGCAACTAGTCGACACAAGCATGGTCTGGTCGTTCACTTTTTTACTACCAGGAATAAGGGTTACAAAAGGGTTCTTCCTGAAGGGCTGAGGTTTTACCCAGAACCATTTCATCTTTTTGAAAAAAGTGTTTGTCAAGGGTTTCTTTGTAAGACTAAGGGTTCCATTAAGGGTTCCTTTTTCATCTCAAGAACCCTTTTTGGAAAAGAGTTCCTCAAGGATTGTTGAAAACATGGGTGTTAAAAGATCCTCCCAGCCCGCACACGCACAACAACTGTAGTTGTGAACCATGATTGTTGTGGTTTGCACCAGGCAGGTTCTAGAGCAGTGATTCTCAACTGGTGGGTCGCGACCCACCCATTTTCAGTGGGTCGCGGACCTTTGCTTGGAAAAAAATAAAAATAAAAATCTTGTGCTTTTATTTTGAAGGGGATTTTTTTATGTAGCGGAGTTATTCACACTCCTTAACAGTATTTGGTGTTAATGCCTTGTAATGCTAATACACACCCACCATTTCACAGTATAGACGAACACCCACAAAGTTTGTTTTGTGAATTTTTTTTCACAAATTTTTTTTGTGAATTGAAGACATGTCGGATGACATCAAACAACAGATCACAGCTCAATATAAGGCAAGCGGTCATTTTGCATTACAAATAGACGAATCTACACAGACATAAACAAAGCAGTTTTACTCGTTTACGTGAAACATGTGGGACTGGGACTGACAGGAACAAGAGAGCTCCTACCACTAGTAGCTACTACTATGACTGCAGAGGACATCTTCAGCTCAGGTTCAAACTGCACCATCTTTTCATTAAATACATTTGAGAAGTTGAAAATTTGGGTCGCGGCTTGTCATTAAGGGGTGATGGTGGGTCCCGCAGCCAGACCAGTTGAGAACCACTGTTCTAGAGGAATCCCTTGATATATAAAAGGCAGTGGTGGACCGTCAGGGCCAGCTAAGCCTTCTCTGCTGGCCTAAACAGAATCACAAAATTATAGCTATTTTATAATTTAAAAACTTTTCACAAATACACTACAAGTATTATAATTTTTTTCCCATTAGCTTATTTTCTCATTGCACAGCTCCTGTCTTCCTCAGTTGCTCTGCTTCCAGTGCAGCTTGATTTAAGTAGAACTCTTATCCAATCAGATTCAGCCTCTATTTCTCTATGTAAGGAGAGAGGCCCAATGCCCTCTAGGTAGACTTTGCAGATTAAAGTATATGGGGACGATATTGTTGATTGTCATAGTCTTCAACCAATCAGATCTTTAGTTTGACATGTTGGGTATATTCTTTGACGTGCCACTGCTACCGAGGTAGCCTGCTAAGTACGTCAGCATTAAGGTGCGCCGTGATTGGTCAGTGGGCCAGCGTGACTTTTGTCAAACAGAAAACTAGCTAGCAGATAGTGTTTAGTAAGAGTTCAAGTTGAAACATATGTAAGAAGTTATGACATTGACATGACATTTTTAGCGTTTTTAAATGGATTTCTGGAGAAGGACATTTCCAGAAAAGCTGGACATCGTATCAAAGGGTCGGTCAAGCCCACAGCTAGCAGCCCTGACCCAGCATGGAAAAGGATTCGTATGAACGGTATTTCTGGTTGACAGCGGCGGGGAAGCGTTGCACATTTTATGGCTAAGAATGCGTTTCATTTGCAACTAAGCTCTTGGTGTTTGGAGCTGTTTGGAGCTACGTTACGCTAACCAAGGCAGCTACATGACGCATCCGATCATGCGCGGGGTTATTGTCCAGACAATTGAATCCGTTTGGGCTGTTGTTTCCTCGATAAGCTAGTTAGCTTAGCCCCCCTGAAGACACGTGCGGTGCCGCAGCCTCAGCTGTTTTTTGTTATTGTTCCGGGTTCAGAGGTCACAAAGCCTGTTGTCTGTTACGTGAGCGCAGTCCACCGAAAACATTATATTTACCACAATTTAAGCTTCTGCATTTTCCAAATGCACTAGTATTATTCAAACGTATTGTTCGGTTCTTAAGCCTCGTACCGAACTGTTTAATACAAATACGTGTATTATTACACCCCTAGAAACAAATAACCATAGCTGTGGTATAAAATGCACGGTCCGCCACTGATAAAAGGGTACTCTGTTGAACTCCCTGGGTGGGTTCTTATTGGCATCCTTCGAAGGTAGAAAGGTTCTGGACAAAACCTCCAGAGAGAGTTCTGGGTTGAGCAATTACACTATAGAAGTGTTCTATGTAGAACCTCCCATAGTGGGTTCAGGGCGAAACCCTTCACAGATGGCTCTAGGTATACCCTTTTATGTTGAGTTCTAGACCCTCTTGAAGGGTTCTCCTATAGGGACAAGCCAACAAACCCTATTGGCTCTAGTTTATTTCTTAGAGTGTAGAGTTGGGAGCTAAATGTACATGCCTTGTAGTTCCCCGTAAGTGATATTACTCGATTTAATGGCTCCCACCTGTATCCACTTAGCATCCTGGTATGCATGTGTTTTATAGTAACTGATTACCCCAAATGGCAAAGCAACCACATAGTTTTCCCTGGATTCCTCACATTTCTGTCTCCCAAGTATAAGATGAAACGGTCCTCTATGGGGTCCTTGTCAGGGTCCACTCTTATGAACAGGCTGATGGATGTCACTGTCTTCAGGTCTTCCAGGTTGCTGTGAGGTTGAACCTCCACTGAGGACTGACCGTTGAATTTCATGGACACTTGGACCTGGGGTAGAAAAAAAACAACAGAATGACTTAGAGCTTATGGTGACATCAATATCAGTTTGAATGCCATAAATTTCAAATTTCATCGCAAAAGTAATGTTTTCAAAATAGGGATGCACTGATCTGACTTTTTCCATCACAGTACCAATATCTTTCTTTTATGTATAACGTAACATCAGGCTTGACTTAAACATTGCTCTGCTTTTCTAAATTTTTTGTGTAAGTCTCGGACTGATCGATTTGATCAGAACCCTGGATTTTAACAAGGGCTATGCTTGTTTGATGAGTAGTGCAAACGTTTATCAAGCTCTACAATCCATGCCGTGGTAATCAGATTTTGATATGCACTTGGTGACAGCTGAGTGATGGCTTTGAATGGGAAATGCAATACATGCTTTTCTTTTAATATTACAAAGAAATAATAGGTTATTAGTGTAGTGTCTGGCGGGAATTAGCAGGAAGTTCACCTTTTCTAATTTCACAAATATATTATCCAGAAAGAACATTTGGGCACAGCCGAGGCTAGGTTGCTTGGCAAGGTAAGTAAATATAATCAATCAAAACACAAACTACTAGTTTTCCTTTGCATATATTTCTTAATGTGCCATGCTTATTACAACCTAATACATCCATGGTACCGCCTTATACTATTTAGCCAGATGTTTGGCTAACTACCGCGTAATATTCTCAACATGATGAAACTATTCATGAAGTCCATCTAACATTTGATCGCATGGTCACTTATAGTTGACTAATGTATGTAAACTTGCCACAGTATGAGCAGTGGTAACATAACCTTCAAAATGAACCACAAGGTGCTCTCTTTAACTTAAACAAATAGCACTACACCCTTGATCCTAAATTGACCATAATGTAGACATATTCCGAGTGATGAACTCACTTTCTTGGCCACACTCCTGGCTTGAGCAATAAGCTCTCTGATCCTCAGGATGTTGGTGGTCACGTTGTTGACAGGCTTCTTTTCTTCGACCACCTTCAGCCTGTCCAGCAGCTTGGGAACGAGTACATTCAGGTTCTCCACTAAAAAGTACATTGAACAAGAGGAAAACAAGAGAATTTAAATAGGATAAAATGTACAAAACAATTTAGGAAATGTGAAATTGCAAACAGGGTTAATACATTTTTGAGTCACTGTTAAATGGTGATTTCCTACTGAGGATCTTTAAAATATCCAAGTGTACGTGTTGCAGCAGTAATGATACCTGCTTCCCCGGCAGACAGGACGGCCTGTTCATAATCAGTTGTAGAGTATTCCTTGTTTCTCATGTTGTTGGCCCACTCCTCCACCTTGGTGCTGATGGGGTTGATGGTTTGAAGGACCTCCGCAGAGCGGTTGAGAGTCCCCTCGGCCACGTTCAGGGTAAACTCCAGTCGCTGTGGTGTTCTGTCTGAAATGGAGGCAGAGGGTGAAAGAGAGTAAATTCTGATACTCTATGTCAAGGTCTACATTTTTTAGTTAATGTTTTCCTAAAAACTAAGTAAACCAACGCTGGAAGTTTATTTTGAAAAGACATGCCGCTCGTTACAATGCATGTAACGAGCGGAAACCAACACTCTGTCCCTGTGTCTAAAACTGATGCTAGTGGGGTACCTAGAGCGTCATAGTGCCACTGACGGAAGGGTCAGTATTTGACAAGTTGGGAGTGAGACCGTGTTGGTGAGACAACCCTTTAATTCAAACAAAAAAAGAGAAGTCTAACAGGAACTACACTTACAGTTTAAATCTCCCTCCAGTGTTTGTGCTAAGCTAGGCTAAGCACACCGCTGACTCTTCTTTGCAATGCACACACAGATAGGAAATTGGATTTTCTCACTCGTCTGTGGGTTTGACATAAAAGACATTTTTTTAAATAACCAAGTTATGTCTTACCTGCATGAATTCCACTGATGTCCTCCACTATTTCTGAAAGTTTTTTGGTGTTTTTATCCATGGTCTCTTTGGTCTCCTCGATGTATTTCAGCTTGTCAATCACCTCAGCTTCAACCTCTGTTGGAGGGGATACAGTAAAAGTCAAATGGACTTTGGACTTTAGACACATTGACAATGGAAAAAAGACAGATATCTCATTCTGTGACGGCCCCATACCTTTTTGTTCTGAATGTAATGAAACAGACTCCTTGAAAACATTGTCGCTCTGCGTTACCAGGTGCCCAAGCTGCATATTGATCCCGGCGATGGCCTGAAACACAGAACACATGAAAACAAAGCTGCGGAATGGACAGATATTACAGTGAATGTGTACTTCGTATTTCTGCGATACAACATACGTCTTCAGCTCGTTGGGATAAGTTGAGGGTGGTGAGCGAGGTGATGTTGGCATCGTCGATGTATTTCACTATGTTGTTGTAGACGTTGGCGGCACTTATGGCCTTCTGCACAAAGCCATTGGCATCACTTTCTCTCAGGTCCCTGGTGGAGACAAGGGTGATAGATGTTGCAGTCTAACCCGAGTGTTTCTGTATTGTGTATAAAAGCATCAAAAATCCCCAGTGCTCATGGAAATCATATTAAATTAAAGCTGCACCAATCAATATTTTTATATTAACAATGGATCAAATGACTAGGTGAAAGGGATCGCTCATATTGACAAACCCAGGAACCGGTTACAAAACAACACTCTTCCAAGTTTTAATCGTTCCTTCATGTCAGCCAGTATTGGCCATGTTGTCCGTTTTGAGGAAGTTTTACTGCATTTCCATACAGCTCTTCTAATACAATACTTCAAAATGCACGTAAAAATAAATAGCCCCCCCCCACAAATGCACTATATGCAGTACTCATATGCAGATTTCTAAAAAGTACGGTGACCAGTTTTAGAGTTTTACTGAGCTTTTTTTTTTTTTTTAAAAGAAAAAAATGTAACTTGAACCTATATTTCATTTTCAAAGGTTTACATTTTCCAGTGCCACAGACAGGGCAGAGAAGTCTTGAGAGATGGGCTAATGCTTTGTTGCCTTTGCTCTTTTCATGGGTCTGATTATCTGTAACTAATAAGTTGAAGTCAGAAGGGAGTCTCACTCCTCCAATGCATTGGCCTGTCTGTCCAGCTCGTCGGCGTGTTCGTCGGCCCTCTGCACCAGATCTCTGTCAGCCAGAGACAGACGCTCGGTCTTCTCCATCAGCCTTTGGCTGGCGCCATCGATCGCTGCATGGTACTCGGTCACATTCTGTGCAGACATAGACATGTCATTTACTTATTTATTTGCAAGGACCTTCCACCGCTTTGCATTCATGTCCCATTCTTAGAATCCCCAATGATCTCTGTAGAGGTGCTATTCTTAGTTACATCCTCAGAAAGTATTTTTTTTTACCTTAGAGCCAAGCTAACATTGTTACCTCAGGATGATTGTAATTCACAGAGTAACTCAATACAGAGGTACTTGACTAAAAAGGGAGAGCTGTTTGAGAACACAGCTTATTCAATCTCTGGCATCCACAAATTGCTTCCAAGTCAAATTGGCCAGTTTTAGATACTGAGAGGGCTGCGTCTCAGGAATCCATTTCATGAATAAATTCAATGGGAGATACTGCGGCCCCATATCTCAGTCTATTAGATTATGAAACATAACCCCCCCCTGAGCATCATTGGACAGCAGGGACCCAGAGATTTTTTCCATTCTAACAACCAACCTCTACTTATGAAACCACAATGGGTCCCTCCTGACCGTCATTAGTCCTCACAGTCATGTAGGCCTCACCTGCACCATGGCATCCACCTCAGCCACTGTCCTCTCTGTTTCAGAGATGGAGCCTCTGGCAATTCCCAGCGTACCGTTGACAGCGGCGTGGTCCTCTGTCAGCCTCTGCTGCTTCACCTGGGGACACAAGGAAATAAACATGATCAAATGTGGCCATAATTCAAGCTCCAGAACTACGATACACTAGAGATCCATATGAAATGAATAGAAGGATCTCCACGTTGCAAATACGTGTTCAGGACCTTGACCACCAAGACACCTTGAAACACTATCTTTAAAGGAACGGTTTGTCATTTAGGCAAAAAACACTTTTTTCGGTTTCTTGCTGAGAGTTAGATAAGAAGATCGGTGTCACTCTCACGCCTGTGTGTTAAGTTTGGTGCTAGAGCTGAGAGGCGATTAGCTTAGCTTAGTAAGAAGACTGGAAGCAATGTGAAATAGCTAGCATGGCTAGCCTGCTTCCAGTCTTCATGCTAAGCTAGGCTAATCACCTCCTGGTTCCAGCTCCTTATTCAACACACCAGCCTGGTCTCCTATAAAGTACGTTCCCATGCAATTAAACAGCATTGTCAATTCCGTTCCGAAGGAAACATATTTTCTCCCAAATTACGTGTTGTTTTTGATGTTTCACGAATACGTTTCTAATCATAGTCTGCAGAAGTCCGTGCAGGGACGAGGTCCGGGTGGGTCAAACAAACACAGGACTTTCACCCAAGAGACTGTCGTTCATGTCCCGTGTGGAACCAAAAGTCAACATTTACTTATTGTAATTTACGTCCGTTACTTAAATAACATAACAGACATACTTATTTTAAGCCAAACCATTACTAAATCCAACCAAGTAGTTTTGTTGCATTTTTGGACTTTGATTTGATTAAATTTATCACGCTAATCACGTGTTTAAAACTGTGACCGTAATCTGTGAGAAAATACGGTTCCCTTGACTCGTAATTGAGAATGCAGTTGAGTTGTATGGGATTGTAGCTTCAAATTTAGGTTTGTATTTAATTTTTTTCTACTGATTTGTGGGCTAACATTTTACTTATATTACTAATTAATTCCCAAACAAAAAAACTGTGATATTGATATTGGTCTTAGTGGCCTAGTTAACAATACAACCGTAACGTCCTCAATTTTATTCCAGTATGGGACTTTTGTTGCATGTTTTGTCCCTCTCTTAATAAATAAGTAAAAGATATAACTGCCCAGATATACGTTAAGTAGCTTTTACAGTGCTTAATATTATATAGTGCTTAATACTAATTTCATGTGGTTGTTGGAGATAATAGATTACAGTACCCACACCCCATCTTTAATGTGACTGCATGACTGAGTATTGAACAAGGTTGTGATCGTTTGATTGGCCGTGTGTTGGAAACCCGGCAGTGTGCACACTGTAGCTGCAGCTGGTGTCGACCGGTCTGTGCTGAAGCTAGGAGGAGCCCCGGATTAGTAGAGGCTCCATGTTTGGTTAGTGCACCATTCACGGCATTGATTTACAGCAGGGACCCTGATCATGGAGATCCCCACTCCTGATTACACTCGTGCAAAGAAAAATACACAAACACAGGGCTGGGGAAATATTGCCATCTATCTCCACCCTGACGGGTTTGTTCTGCGCTACTACTACTAGTACTACTACTACTACTACTACTACTACGCAATCTAAAGTAATCTAAGATAATTAAGTAACTATTCTGCTGTTGGCCTACTATTCAACTGTATTACGTCAATTGTGCAGACAAAATTTACTTTATTTGTTGCGGATTCTTGACTTGCAACAATGGCAGTCCAGATCATCATGCATGCATCTCAAACCCCAATAGATTTGGGCTGAGCCCCAAATGTTTACAATCTGCCTGAATGCACGACTACATATCTGCAGTATCTATATACTGAATAATATTTGCTGAGCAGTGTAGAAACTTTTCAGCGTTTTGGTTTTCACCCTCGGAGTTGGGATAAGATGAATTTTCTGTGTACAGTAATGATTCTTCTGTATCTTAGGGGAATAAAGTAATGTCTCTGTGTGTAGGCTCTGGATTCTATCATGGGAAAAACAAATTGTATTGCGGCATTGCTGCTCCCCCTGTGCGGGCCTCCTCCTAATGTAACAGCCCAAAGCTCCCACAGATGGTTTTGTGTTTCTGTTCTCGGCACTTAAATACCACCAGTAATAGACTTCTCTGACACGCCTGGCAGACAACAAGCAGAGCTCTCTCTCTCTCTCTCTCTCTCTCTCTCTCTCTCTCTCTCTCTCTCTCTCTCTCGGCCTTTAGCATGTGCAGTGCATGCTAAGGACAAGCTCTACTTGTGTCTTTTAAGGCTAGGGAGGTGCCACGTTGTGATTGAGCGAAACTCAACATTGTTTGTAACATTGTGAGAGGAGATAAAGCAGACGGCACATAGAGGAGGAACTCCATGCCAACACGCTCCCTTACAACGGGGGGAGGAAGGACTGTGAGCTCTTTAGCAGGACTGTCTACTAATGCATCCTTCCATACTGACAGATGCAGAAAGACAGAAGGGAGTGTTTGAGGAGAGATGAGAGAGGGGAGTAGTGCTCAGCAGGAGCCTGATGGGGTGGTGGGGGGTCATGGGAAATCACCTCATTCCTCCGAAATTTGAGGATGCTGGCTCTGTTCGTGTCCTCCATCTCCTGGACGGTGCCGGCTGCTTTTTGCAGAAAGCCCTGAGCGTCTGACAGCTTGGCAGAGAAGCGGGACAGGATCTCCCTGACAGGTGGGAGGCGGCCGTCTGTGACCATCAACTTCTTCTCCAATTGACGGGTACGCCTCAGCACTGGAAACACGAGCCATGAATGAAATTGAATAACTTATTACTAACTAGTATTACTAGTTTGGTCCACTGTAATTTATTTTAAGTGCTAATTGGTTGCGTTTCTGTCACTGTGGGGATTCTCCACAAGGAAATTGTGGGTATCAAACACTTCATTTCCTGCATTTTGGTAAATTTGAATGCACCAATTTATGGTGGAAATGTCTTGATAAAGGGAAACACCAAATACAGGCGGCAGGTGACAATTCAAAAACTTAATATAATGCAGATCGTTTAACGTTATCTATGTTGAGTCAGCCCAAATGTATGCATGATTTACTCTTCCCTTCTTTTTTGTGTCTTTTTTTTGGGAAAGTAACCTCTTAAAATGTGCATGTGGGACCTATTCACCTCATTGATACATTCATTAATTTTAACTAATGTATAAACCCTTGGACTTAAAGTCAGAATAATTGAAGCACACTCATCAGCTCTCGCCTCCTCCACGTCTGGCCCTATGTACGATATTTGCAAGTGACATGAGCTTTCAGATAGACCCTTACTTTTAGCCAATCAAATGCCAGCATGCTAGTTTTGACGTACAGTAGCCTCTGGGAGGGCACTCATTGCCATAAGATAAAATAATCAGTATGTTTATGGGGGATTTTGAGAACTGCCGTATGTCTCCTCACAGTCATGGGCTTCAGTGGACTCGTCAGTGGCAATGGGCTCCCGTGGGGACAGATCCAGTGTCCTCATCCAGGTCACCATTCCCTGGGCCTGCTCAGTGTTCCGCCTGGCCACCTCTGGATCCACATCCTGGTGAACACTGTACAGCTCCCAGTCATGGATCATCTCTGTGTACATATGTTAACACACACATGAGTTAAGAACCTAAATACATAACTGACGCAGATTGCAAGTGTAGCCTAAGAGGTCAAATGGTTTTATAAAATTCAGCATTCCTAAGATACTGTATATTTAGGGCCCTATCGTACACTCAGCACAAACCGTCCCTGCTAGTTTCAGACGGTTGCAGTTGCTATTTTCACGTTGTATAAGTGGCAAATGTACTTGCACCCATCTGTACACCCATGGTCTTAAAATAAGGTGTGGTCAGGAGCTTTGTTGGTACATTGCTATCTTGGGGCAGCAGAAAGAAATTGTTCTGGCACATCATTGTCCTGCTATTTAAATGGCACATTATTCAGATAGTAAGGCAGGTTCACAATGGATATTTTGAGGGTCATTATCTTCATTTCCTGCATTCTGATGACATTTTATGCACCAATTTATGGTGAAAATGTTTTGTCATGTAGACCCCTTTCGTAAACCCCTCTGTGTGTGACTGTAGACATAGGCTACTTCCAGGTTCAGTATTTCTGCATAGTTGCAGATAAAAATCAGCTAATATTAGTATCATACTATTTGTAGAATTATATTCCAGTGGTACCTGAGTAGGATTGATTCTAACTGGTGTGATGCAAACCTTTTATCTAATATTCTCAGATTGCGCTATTTAGCCAGCAACGGTGGAGTTGGTCCTCCCTGATTGTGCTTGCGTTATGCACTTAAGGCCATGTGCTATAATGTGTTTTAAAATGAGACCCTAATAGGACTAAAAGACCAGAGCTGCTTGGTACCTTCAATGCGTAGGTTGAGATGAGTGAGGTTTATGCTGAGCTGCTCAGCCAGGGTCAAGGTCTCCAGCGTGTCGTTATCCAGCTTGTTCCCCAGAGTCTCCACCACACTCTCCTGGCAAAACCACCACACAAACTAATTAGTGACATATCGATCAGCGGCTGAAGTCACTTGCCTCTAAAGATCTTTAGTTGCAGCCCTAGTCGGCTATGTTATGTTATGTAAATTATGCATTGGATCTGATTGGCATACTGTATAGAAGGGTATGGATATGAGGAAAAGCAGTTTGAAGCAACTTTAGTGGAATTATGAGTATAGTACAGTAGTTAATCTGATGCACATGGTAAGAACTGATGCAAATGTATTTCAATGGGGAAAATAACACTGACTTTAAAAATGTTGCTCTGTCCTAAACCTTTGACCCATCATCAGTCCTGGTCACAACTACAACACATTCATTCACTTTTAGCTTTAAATACCAGTTTGTTTACATAATGCCACTATTGTTTGTTATATAAAAAAATATATAAATTGGATTAATTTTTGCAGTCTAAAATATGTCAATGATTAGCAACAACAAAATGGATTTTTGATGGCTTTTCAATTGGGACATTTTCATTTGAGTGTCTGTATATTGGCATCAATGTTTACGAAAGACTTATTAAAGGAGCGGGGTTTGGACTCCCCCCATACATTAACACAACCAAAGTGATTGAAAAATCTATAAAATGCACAAGGGTTAAACTTTTTTAGCCTTTTAAATTCCAGAAACTTCACTTAAATGGTTAAAGTGATATAAATGAAAGATGATGGCTTTGCTCACCGATTCTCCCAGCTGTTTGATGTCCACTACCACAGTGTCTGTGGCCTTCTCCAGCTCCCCAGTCTGGGGCTTCATCAGAGAGGACCTGTTTCTCCAGCCTTGGAACTGAGTCTGGAAGCAAAGCAGATGAATTAATTCCTTGTGGTGTAAAGTACATGTCGAAGAAAAGGAAAGTTACACTGTTACACTGATCTGTGATGTTCACTGCATTTCCCGAATGACTGTGTGTAGCTCCACTAGTCGCTAACATTGTCTCTCATTTGGTGCTGGGTAGGTAATGTACAGTCAGAGCTGGTTTGCTAAAAACAGCTGCATGCTAATGCAAGTTGTATTTTTCAAGCATTCACATCTGTATTTGTTCTTCCATGTGTGTCTGTACCTGCAGTTGTTGAGCGGTATAGTTGTAGTATTTGAGCCTGTCGTTGGCAGCAGCGCCGGTGGAGATGTTCAGCACTCCGACTTTCAGTTGGTCCAGTGTCTTATTGGACACCCGCAAGTCCCCGATCAGATGCCAAATGCACTCATCGCAACCTAAAACCCAAACAGAAATGCATCACAGCATTGCAGCAGAGTTGCAATTATGCTATAACTTCAAACAGTTTTGTCTTTTGCTCTTTTCAAAAAACTGCTGCAGTGGAGTCTCTGCTACGGTTGTTAAGTCCACTTACTGATGTTGCACAGGTTGACTGTTGCAGCCTCTGGCAGGCACTCTCCTGTGTGCATATCACAGTGGCCGCTCTCACAGTCACACTCTGTGAAACCCCCCCCAAAAAAACAGATGCACTTTATCATCGAGTAAGCCAGAAGGCCTAAGTTGCTGCTCAGCTGGAAACAGGTCAGTGCAGTTATCAAGCATACAGTATGTAAAGACCCACAGATGGAAGTTTGGCTTGAGTACAGTATGTAAAGACCCACAGATGGAAGTTTGGCTTGAGGCCTGCACATCTGTCTTGTGGCGTCTCTTGTGTGGGATTGTGTTTGCAGCTGTGTGTGCGTATGTGTGCGTATAGATTCAAGCCGCATGGTGATGTCATCCAGCTCTCAGCAGAGAGTCTCCGGCCACAGGGTCGCCGCTCTCGGCAGATGCTGCTCTGACATCATGCGCACTACTGTGGTAGTGGGGTGTGGGAACATGAGCCCTCAGCGCAGCCTTTTCCTCTGGGAAAGTGTTATCTACAAGAGCAAGAGAACATTTGACATGCTGTATGACGGACGGATGACTTACTCTGGCAGCCGGTGGGGCTGTAGTCCCAGTAGCCTGGGAGGCAGCGCTCGCAGTAACGACCACCGGCCCCCGGGCGGCACGGACAGCTGTGGGTGAGGGGATGGCAGGTGGAGCGAATGGAAGCTGGCCCGCATTCGCACCTCCGGCAGCCCTGACAGCTGGAGAAACCAAAGTAGCCCTCCTAGATTACACAAGTGAAAAAACACTGTTAGAGTCCGGTATCTGGGCTGTTCATTTAATTTAGAAACAAACCTGTTGTGTATCAATTAAAGGGTGATTCCGGTCCATTACAGCTGGAGTCTTATTTTGGTATTTTAGGCCATCATCAGTTATGCAAAATCATACTCGCTAAAGTAATCACTGAGATATGATAACACAGAAACATTAATGAACCCCTGCACGGCATGTGACCATCAGGCAGGTTGTCACAAACCTGTTTAGCCAAATTATAGGTACTATTTTATTTGGAAATTGAAATCAGGTGAGCGCACCACGTTGAAAAACCTGATTCAAATTTGTTTCAAGAAATCAGCCTGTGAAATCCAGTAATTGACCTTTCAATTTCAACTTTTTAAAGGAGTTTGATTCCAAATTTAGAGCATATCTATGATTGATTGCTCTCAACATGGCAACGGCTGAGCTGGCAGCTAGAAGCATGATAGCCAAAAACCATGAAAAAAACTAAAACCCACGCAGTTAAAAAACCTGTAACCTCCCGGATGTCTCCCAGAAGAAATAACATAGGACCAGAGTCACACGGTTCTGCTCACCTCACATTGGTCACAGAGTCGTCCGGTGACACCCGGCTTGCAGTGGCACACTCCTTTCCTGTCGTCGCATGAAGAGGTGCCACATTCATTGCACTCGCATTCTGCGACAGACACAGGGCACATTCAACAATGAGAACGTTAGAGGTCAGATGATGTCACAAGCACGGTGGAAAAGGTTATTTTAGGACTTGCAAGGCCTCCAAAAAGGCATACGGTAATCCTTGATCCTGAATTATCACCTTGTCTTGTCTTTTCCACTGAATGGCTTCAGGAGGACATACACACCACAAAGTACATGATATATATCTGCATATATAATCATTTTGATATAACGAAGAAGAAAAGTACATGTAAGGGTAAAACAAATAATTTGTTGGAGCTATTCACATGCCTACTCCTAACATGTTGTGACATTAGATGCCAGCAGTAGAGTTGTTTAGCTTTCATAGAACATTAAGCAACAGCAATACCTTTACTGAAGCATAACTTTTGAACATGGCAACTCCCCTGATCATCACAAGTCTGTCAAGCAGAGATCAAACATATCTCGCTCCCACCTCTGCAGTTCTTGGCACTGATGGCGTCGCCGTAGAAACCTGGGGCACACCTCTCACAGTTGGCGCCGGCGGTGTTTCCCCAGCAGTGCTGGCAGTGGCCCGTCACGTTGTGGCACTCGTTGAAGATCAGGTTGGGGTCGGAGTTGCTATTGCAGTCGCATCGCTTACACAAATTACCAATCGCCATTGGGTTGCCATAGAAGCCTGGAGCACACCTGGATGAGAAGGACAGCAGGTGACCGACAATACCACTAATGGACAGGGTCATGAAAAATCCACATTTGTAGACTCTCTTTGATTTTTTTGGTGCATGCCAGGATTTCTTACGGGATGAAGTCTTTCAAATTCAATACTCTGAGCATCGACATGGCACCCAACAACTATTGCTGTGTAAAGATATGGTGGAGTGATGTCAACCTGAGCAGAGTAGAAGTTGCTCTCCTTCTTTATGTGTTTTGTTTACGTAGCCGGTCCGGTAGCCCGTGCATGTTGGTGCATGTGAGTCCCGGTGTGTGTGGCCCCACTGGCTAGCTAACTCTGCACTGTGCTCATACAGTGGTTATCGATGACAACGCCGTCCAGACCGATAGACCGGTTTCCCCCCCAGGTACACTGTTTTCACAGTTTGCGCTATTAGCCTCTATCTGACCGGCTCAGCCGTCGCCATGTTGAGAGCCGTGTGGAGGCAATCCCTACAATCATAGATATGTTCTGAATTTCTAATTTGGCGTCTTAATATTATCTACAGACATGGCACAACATGTTGGTTCAGCTGTCTTTTACACACGTAGACACAACTGTGATATTGCAGCAATGGATTGTGGGGGACTGAGGCTGCCATTATAGAACCAATCACCATCTCTGCATTCACATACTCATTCTGACTCAAACTATTGTTGGACATTGGTGTAGAGTAAATTGATGATGATATACAGAGAGAGAGACATGACTAATACCAGCACCAAACACATAATGGCAACATTTCTACTGTACATGGATACATGTTGCGGGTATATACTGTAAGACATTTTGGACTGCTTGAATGCTTTTCATACTGTCGTGACTTCTGATTTATATAACTTCTTGATTGGTTGTTCAAAGCCTCGTCAGCACTGACCTCTCACAGAGATGTCCAGCGTAGCCCTCTTGGCACTTGCACCGCAGAAGGCCACCTCCTTTGTCACAGCGCACTGCAAAGCTGGCCGGGAAACACAGGGGGAAAGTATTGTCAGAGATTACCCGCCGCTTGCCAACGCGCAGTCTTGCGTCTGCAGTAACATGAACAGACCGGCTTACTTATTGGAGGGGACGGAGAGGGGGCAGGCGCAGGGTCGGCAGGAGTGGCGTCCGTCCAGGCTGCGAGCCAGCATGTAGCCATCGTCACACATTTCACAGAAATCACCTGTACTGTGGTCCTTGCACTTCTGAAAGGGAGGATATTAAAAGCAGTATTAATAAGATCTACTGGTTATTGGTATGGAAATGAAGTGAACAGAAGTGATTTGTTCACTCTGATACAGAGAGAATCAACGTGGGGGAAACTTACTATACAAACGCCAGTGATGTCTTCGCAGTAGTCCGCGTGGCCTTTGCAGTTACATGGCAAGCATATGTTTTGCTCACTCAGGAAAAATCCCTTTGCACACACCTGCAGTGGGAACAGAAAATGCTCACTTACAAATGTAACAATCGCATAGGTTTTCATTTAAATAAATGTCTGTTAAGTCACTATATTTTGCCAAAGGAGATAACACAATGGTGATACAAATTGGTTGTCTCCGGCAACATTCCCAGACATTCCCAACATTTCCATCACCAAACCAGTCGTTGGTCTGCCAGAGAGGGTAGGCGACAAGGCTACAGACTCGCTCTTCACTCACGTGTATTTGAAACGGCGCTGTTTTTTTCTTATCTCTGCTGCGTGTGCATGAAGCAGCGGGAAAATCATTTTTCATGCATTTTTTTGCAATTTTATTTATGTATTTAATGCGACAAGCAGCAACGACATCTTCCGAGCATTCGGCCTGTTCTGAATAGACATGTTGTTAGCAGGCGCTGCACTAGTGCTGCTAAAACCCCTGAGTAACCTACATTTTACACTGACATTTTTATGCAGTTAAACTTTTCCATTGGAGATAAGTCTAAGATGATTTCTGCACCAAGTGAGTTGGGAGGAAATGTTAACTGAATGGCAGCAGTTTCCTCCCATTTACAGAATGTCATTTTAAAACCTGCATCCTGTCTCACGTTTGTTCAACACGGTTTCTCGTGATAGTGTGATGTCAAAGTTCAGAGCAGCAAACTTTGACATCACCCCCCCCCCCCCCACACACACACACACACACACACACACACACACACACACACACACACACACACACACACACACACACACAAAGCCCTTTGAACCTCTTTGAACATTTGAAGCAGCACCATTCAATGAGGCGTACAATAGCAGTCTGTAAGAACTCTATAGTTTGACCTCCTTGTTCCACTCAGTTAGCCGGACATTGCTGCATTCAGGACGGCCAGAAGACGGAACATTCCACAGACCAACAGTACTGTATGGCTACTTATGATTCACATTTTTCCTTTGATTTATTCACAGATGGGCTGTGAGACAAAGACATGCTTCTGTGGTCAGCTAATCCGAAACACCCCGTGAACAGCAGCACTGATTCTTCATGTAGACCCCTTTTTCCTGTGGCTTCCCCCTGACCCACAGTTCACATGCTGATACCAGACCCATACATCACTACCACATAAACATTCAAGGTGTTAACCTTCCATGTAAACAGATCCTAAAAAAATGCAGTTAATGATGCAAATGGTTCCGTGCTTGCAGGAAAAAAAAAGAAAAAGTTCTGGCCCCAAATGGTAGTCCAAGCCGTTAGGAGTAATGAACCACAAGTTTATGGGAAAAGCACTGAGATGCCGAGCTACTTACCATTTGTAAGGACAATTTAAAGAGTTTTGAATGACTTCAGGACTATTAGCAGTCTTTAATGGGCAAAACAGCTGCTGGAGCACAGGGCAGAGGGTTAAGGTTAGGGGAGACGCTGCAGATGGTCTTGAGGCAGGACACAGACTCTTAGAGTCCTTAAAATTGAGAGGAATGCATCTCAGATATACAACCCAGCAGCTTGTGGAATAACATGTTTCTGCCCATATTTGGATGACTTGATGTTGTAATCATTTGCCTTTGCTCCAGACCTAAAAGGAATATTTCAACATATTTGGGAAATACACTAAGTCTCTTACTTTCTAAAAGTGAGATGAGAAGATTGATATCAATCTCCCTTCTGTTAGTAAATATGAAGGTTAGGCTTAGGCCTAGCGTATGGAGTATGGAGGCAGGGATAAACAACTCCCCTGGCTCTGTCGAAAGTTAGGTTCAAACTCCTCTAAAACTCATTGATTAAAGTAATTGACTTGCATTCTTTGGGTATCTGAGGTACAACCCTAAATAAATGCTAATGTTACTATGTACCTTACCACCGTTGTGAACATAGGCTTTTATTGCTTGCTTACAAGTTTTGCCATACGATCTGTAAAAGGTGTTAACATGTTGATGCATTTTTTAAAAAAATGATGCAAAGCTCTTTTCTCCTAATTTGTCTGTCTGAAAAATGACATTTTAGTGTCAGAATGTTCAGATATGGGGTTTGTGAAAAACTGGTCCAATATTTACTTTGGTGACTATTGGGCAAAATAATTAATGTCTTAATCACCTTTACTTCTTCCATTGAGTTAATAAACTCAGGAGCTAATGCTAGTCTCCTAAAAGGGCGGGGCAGTGGTGAAACCCACCTGACACACAGATACAGGACACTGTCTCTCAGTGGGGTCGTCTCCTTTCTGATGTGTATCTGCTTTAACGTTGGACAGAGCCAGATTAGCTCTTTCCTCCTCAGTTTTTAAGCTAGGCTAACTAGTCTCTACTCTAGCCCAGTACTTAACACACAGACATAAGCGTGATATCAATCTTCTCATCTTACTCCCAAGAAAGACAGCAAGTCAGCAGATGTATTCACAAAAATATTAAACCACTCATTTAAGACCCATTTCTCTTGGGGGGGGGGTAGAGTTGTAATATTCAAAACATGGTGATTACTTTAATAAACCCCTAACTGCATGGGAATTAAAACAATTGACATTTGCAGCCGTCTGCCAACTGTGAGCACACTCAGTAATGTGAACTATTTCTGTGGCCCTCCCACAGTGGAGAACAAAGATGACATTCAACACGTTATATACAGCCACTCTCTGTTTCCATGTGAAGCTGCCTCATCTCAGCATTTGTCAGTGTACTTCCTGTGCGTTGACTGGACGCTTATGGGATACACCATGAGGCTCTATCTCTGCGAAACAGAGCCGAACAAATGCAGCTGGCAATCGAGCACAAAAACAGGATTTGGCTCTACAGCTGAGCGCTGTCCAAAGTCAACACACCCTCTGGTCATGCAGCTCCAACAACTGTGGCCGTGCCCACTCTCTGCAGTGTTTGTGGGGTCTCTATGACAGTTGGATCTCTAGAATGATGTTTTATAAAGTTGACTTTTAAATGTGTGCGTGTTTTTCTGTACATCTGGCCTGCCGACAGAGTTTTTCCCAGAGTGGGAGAATTATGTGGATTAAGTGTTAAAGTTTGAATCTCATTTCCGCTTTGCTTCGCAACTGGCTGCTGTATTTATATTGACCTCGAAGAGGGGTTCAGACTCTGGATTTAGTCATGCTAACTCCTCCGAACATCCTCAGGACGGGACAGATCCAGGGTCATGAGAATCTCATCCTAACTCAATAACTGCACACAGACAGTCTGGCTGCGGGGCGAGGCCCCTTCTCTGGGGACCCTCAACTTCCGAAAACTCAGACATTGAGAAATAAACACGGTACAATAGAAAAATTAATTAAAACAAATTATTAAATAGCGCTGGTTTAACCCTGCCAAGTTTGGGGATTGAATACCTCTACATTTTCTATTTTCCCTGGATGTTTCTTTATACAGATCAGCTATGAACAAAGTCACCCTACAGCCAAGAATCAAGGCTCTCCGTTTCAGTTTTAATGTGAAACATCAGTGTACCAGTGGTTATGGTAAATAAATCATGGTTACGGTATAGTGTTCGGCAACTACTACACATGGTTAAGTCTAAGAAATCCATGTCTGCCCAAAACGTCATCCCTCCATCATCATTAGACATTTGTGTAAAATTATCATAATCAGCACGTGGATTCTTGACTAAAGGCCAAAATTATGTTTTGTGACGTCTCAGTGACCTTTGACCTCCAAAATCGAATCAGTTCGTCCTTAAGTCTAAGTGGACACTTGTGCCAAATTTGAAGAAATAACCTCAATGGACCGGACGCATGACCTGAAAACAGTCCAGGTTGCCGCTGGCGCAGAGGCACAACAAAAACCAAACCTCAGGTGCAGGTCCGTGACAGGACAAGAACTCCAGTTTCCTGCATGAAAGATGACCTACACGCCCAAACATCCCCGCATCCTCCACACACTTGTTTCTGTTTACAGTGCGGACAAACAAACAGTGGGCTGAGAGGAATCACCACGCAATCTCACGGTAATGATTGTTGCGGGAAAAAAAATGACAATAAATAGTACCCAAATTAATTTGATAAGATGAAAGTTTTAGCAATTAACTTGAGAGCAAAACAGATGAACTCAGAACCAGAAAAGATTTAAACTTTTAAAGCAAATTGTCTGCCGAGTTTGGAATGTTTGGCCCCTGAGCTTATATCCTTTGTAGCTTACTAAGCTAAGGGAACATTGGCAAGTTGTCCTGTAAGGCTTCTCATGCCCTTACTGTCTATTGTGCTCTCTCTTTCTTTCTCTCTCTGGGTTTGGCAGCTGGTTTCCATTAGGGAACTGCCAGGGAGGGGCAGGAGGGGCATGACAGCAGAGACAGTAACTCAGAGCCCATGTGAGCTTTAGCCTCGGGGTACGTCTGATGACACAAACACACACATGCGTGAACACAAAGCAGGACCGTTGTGAGGTCCACAGAAACCCCTGCAGACTGCCATAACTGATCACTGCCAACACACACCCCAAACCTGCCTTATCTTTTACCGTTCTAACCTTAACATTTGTGTACACGATCATCAGCCTCACTAACATACATGTGCAGTGGGTAGAAAAGGTCAGAAACTAAACGTAGCTGTGATAGCATGCATGGTTTTACCAGCCAAATTTAGATCAAACCAAATCTGTCTTACTTTTAGCAGCGACTGTTGCTGTTCCCCAAGTCTTGCGGCAGAAGCTGGATAGGCAATCCCTGACAGGATGCAGAGAAGGCAGAGGCAGGTCAGAGATTCAGCAGCCATATTTGTGTGTTTGCCCAGTGGAGCACTAATCCTCCCTCTCTGTGCTTGTCTCTGTCAGTGTCTCCTGGCCGTAGAAAAGTCTCTGGGCAGCTCCTCTTGCTCGGCTGCACCCGTTGGCTTCGCTTCTCCCACTGCTGCCGACCTCCAGATGCAGCACCGCGTCTAGTTCCCGGCCCGGCCAGTGTCCTGTAAAACAAACTTGTGTGGACTTCCTCCCTTCCTCTCTTCCCCTCCCTCCCTGCCCTGATTCCTCTCCCCTAGCGGACTTGCCTCTCCCCTGAGCTTGTGCCTAAATCACATGCAGATGGGAAGGCTAGAAACGGAGAGAGAGAGTGAGAGGGGGAGTGAGAAAGAGAGAAAGAACGACGGAACAACGGAGCAACAGAGCAACAGAGGGCTTCTGTCTCTTGAGCAGAAGGCAGGCAGACAGTGCACCCATCCAGACTGCATATCTCCCCCCCCTGACTGGCAGAGTCAGATTGAGTGTTAGCTCCCCCCGTCTCCATTTGCAGGTCCGTGGCACCCTTTCACCTTGGGCTCAACAGGCTACCCCCCGTCTGCCCCCCCCCCCCCGTCTGCCCCCCTCCCCCAGGGGGTCTAAAGCTTCAACACTCACTCTGCACTCCGCAGGCAGAAAAGAAACAGCTGCTCTGATATCCCAGGCCCAGCTACACCTCACAGCCCCCAGACATGAGCGCTCTGTTTGTTGTCCAAGGTCAGACCATCAAAAGCGGCTGAATTCATGGACACTGTGTGAGGCCCTTAACAGGAAGAGTCTGAGCGGGACACTTCCAGCACAAAGGATGTATTGTTAGAGGCTTCAAAACAGTAGCTCCCCAAGATCTGATGAGCTGGATACTGTAAAGGCCACATGCGGAAACTGATGACGCTAACACACAGGTCCACAGATGGCTGTGACTTCACCACAAAGACCATGTTGTAAGCAGTTCCAAATACGTCCAAGTTATGTCGTGTAAGCCCATAGGACCATGTGGAAGTTACATGTCTCAAGTGACTAATAAACAGGTTGTCACATTCCAGTTTTGTATGGCGGAGATGTCATACAAGAGCAAAAAAATGCCTCAGGCAGCTCTATATTTACTATTCTAAACAGAAGCTGGGTTATAACTCTCCTCAACTTTTGTGCAAGGAAAAATAATAACTTTTCAAAAGAGGATAAGACCACTTTTGAACAGATTTGTGGAAACAGCCTTGAAGCTTCAAGCCTCTTGGTTGGTGTTTCCCACTAACGAGGTTGACTGACATCTGAGAGCTGGTGTTGATGGGAGATGTGCCGTAAACCTCTGTGGTGCGCCACCGACTGGAACACATTTTTCCCCTTTTTTAACAAGCTCACATATCCTTGGTCATGTACCCTTCATTTAAGATGTCTGTCCCTTCAACACATGTAACATTTGGAAGACATATTGTGCCATTATGTTTGTATTTCACGTTATAAGTTGAAGCTAGCAAGCTAGGTTACCGAGCGTCCTCTTGGAAAGTAGAAAGTGAACCTAGCTTGATAGCATTGATTCCCACAAGATGTTTCTTTTGTTTGTGGTATTTCAAAACATGAGTCTGTAGTCAAGTTTCCATTGAAATGTATTGCAGATCTCAACTGAATTCCCAGAAAAAAGGCAAAAGTAAATAATGTAACTTGGGTACTTTGAAGGACAAGTGTGTAGGATTTGGCAGCATCTAGTGGTGGAGTTGCAGATTGCAACCAACTAAAACTCCAAGCGTGTGCCAAGCGTGTGCCAAGCGTGTGCCAAGCGTGTAAGAGAACTATGGTGGCTTATTAGAGCAAACGTTTGGTTTGTCCGTTCTGGGCTACTGTAGAAACATGGTGTCCAACGTTTATTATCATAGAGAAAACAACTTTTCCACCTCAGCCAAGTGTAAAATTGTTTTGCTATGCTATTTTGCTATTTATTTCAAATTTGTGCTGTTTCCTCCTGCTGTTTAAATTGAAGATGTGCATGAAAAATGCAACTTTGAGCAGCCCCTGCATACTCAGTATTTTGTTTGTCCCATATTATGCAGAAGAAAGGGGGTGTCTTTCCCTTTTGGGTCCAATTGTGGTGGTGGAAACTGACCAGACAGTTGAAACTCACAGTAATTGGTAGTCCTGTAAACTCCGCACTCCATACCTCAGCCCATGATTTGAATGACATCACAAAGTAACATGGGAAGTGCTAAAATCACTTCTGTCTTAGATTTGTCCGATTTAAAACATTGAAATGGTCAAAAGAGGGGTTTTTTTGTCACTCAAAAAGTTACCGTTGACAGCGTGACAGATATAGAAGGGTGACAGATTCACCCTTCTATAGGCTCTTTTATTTTGTCTCCATACCGTTATATTACCTGCTTACGGTATGAAATAACTGTGGTACCATAGCAAAGTTAATTGCTCCCTTGGGAGTAACTGTACTGCACTTCTGAGTCCAACTTCATCCTTTATATAACACTTTCACGCAGTGTAAAGGACACAGAGGCGGCACTAACCACCAGAAAGCTGATGTTAGGCTTTGCTGAACCACAATCTGTTTACTTCACCAGCTCGCTGAGACGGAGAGGACTTTTCCTTCTCCATGTTTGGCCCACTGCACATTGGTATTCTCGGCACAAGCATAGTGTAAACACCAGAGATCACTCACAGGCCAGGGTCCTATTCAACGATCGAGGAGGTTTCACAGCAGCAGCACTGTATTCTTAACGTCTTCACAATGGGACGGGTTTGTCCCGGGTGGTCTTCTTTGCCAACCTATTCAGCTAAGGCCATTCATGTGATCAAAGGCTACTGCTGGGTCTGGCAGCTGAGTGATACAGCAGGCATGGCACAGCGCAACGCTGCCCTCTGAGCCAAAAGCAACATGAAGAAATCCAGCCGCAGCACTGCAGGGTGAGTATCACAAGATAGTACTTAATACAGTACAGCAAGGCTTCCCCAAGACTACAGTGTGTCCAATGACACTGACAATAATATGCCTATACAAAGGGTTCATACAGTCTTAGAAATAAAGGTGAACTGAAACCATATAGGGTACTTTTAAAGGTTCCACCTTGAACCCTTTCCAAGGGTTACACCCAGAATAATCTGTGAAAGGTTCCACACAGAACCCTCTCTGGAGGAACCCTTAAAAGCAAGTCCTACCGAAACATAATCAGGATTTAAACAACCCCACTGGTTAGCCCTGGTTAACTCAAAGGTGAACAGTAAAGCTGTCATATGTAAACATGCATCTCAGCTGACAGACCAACTTCCTGGGAACTCACTTTTGAGTTACTCTTTTCCCCCCCCAACAGGAAAAGCAAGGAATAAATCACATTTCAAAACTTTTATCGCATGCTGTGCTGTAGCTTAGATTCCCCTCCTCATGATCAGAGCAGAAGGAGAGAGGCATGGAAGCCTCTCCTGAGAGGGCCAGGAGGTCAGAGAGTACAGCAGGTCAGACCTCGACCCACGGTGTCCCCTTACACTCTCTACGCATACCAAAGACAACTATAGGCACTATCACAACAAACTACAACTCACTTTAATGATACTGAATGTCTGAATACAATAATATAATAAATAGATTACAATACAATAGGAAGTATTATTTGTGGAAATGGCATGTATTGTCTAATCTAACTAAATGCAAGCGCTGGTTTGTTCCAACTCAGGTCTTGTTTTGACCATCATTTCTATCAGCTATAAAAACACTGTACTTGTCAAAGTAATTGCTGAAATCTGGGCACCCAATGATGTTGCTTAACAATGTCCAATTAAGCAACGAACACTAACACTCAGACAGGTTGTAAACAAGCCAACAGTTGAGCCAGAACTAAACCCCTTTATGTGGTGGTAAAACTAAGAGTGAGCAAACTCAAAGGACCTGGCAGTCACGATCCGATCACAAGTGGGCAGCAACAAGTACGCCAGTTCACACCTGCCACTAAAAGGCGTGTCCATCCAAACCAACATGCACATCATTTCCGTTCGCAAAGACCAAGTGTGTTGTTTTTCACCGGTGGGAGGCAGCAACGCACTTCCTGTGCCAAGTCTGCCGGAAATAAAATTAATAAAAAGAACTCAAAATACGGCAATGATGCAAAAATTACGCCTTTGCAAATGAGCGGGGAGCCCCAAGAGTCGATAACACGGAGGGATGCCGAACATTGTTCATTTGCACATATCATCCACACTGCAACAATAAAAGGATGGTGGCAATGTTTCCCTCAAATGTTGCTTCAAATATCCAGGACCCCAGTGCTGTGCATGCTGGCTCACCGACATGGCTTGCTAGAACACTGGAATGGAATGAGGCCATCTTTAGTGTTTTTGGCCCCGCCTGCTCCGGCTCCTGCTATGACGAGTCAAATTATCTGCAGTGAAAAAAAGGTTGACTGGTAAAGAATGAATCATTTCCTGTGGTACTTCATATTTTATTTACAACCACATGATTTAGAACAAATGTCAAATTCCTGTGAGCATCTGATGGCGTAAACATTTAGATGCACGTCTTATGTAGCTCCCTCTGTAATTCCCTCAAATCATTTTAACAACATGGACAAATGCCGCGGGTGTTTTCGAGGTGTGGGATCCGGTTACTCTTACTGTCCACTAAACAGGCTGCTTCACAATTCCTCCGTGTGTGAGTGGGCTCATCGGGTAGAAACGTATCTCGGTTTTGGCAGTGAGAGTTGATTGGAAGCAGATGGAAGGAGGAGTGGGTGTGAGAGAGAGAGATTTAAAAAATGTGGAGCAGGGGTCTGACTTGGTGGGAAAAATTGAATGATTCAATCTCCACTCACGTAAGCTGTCCTCGCCGAAAACTGAAACTACCCGACGGATTAGAGTGCTACAAATCACACGTGTGAATGTTGGCAGGGGCCTGTGAGTGTTTTTTTTTCTCCAAATAAAGTAAGTTTAGCTCATCAGGCCAGGCTCTTCCCAAGACAGGAACCTGAGGCCAAGAAATTAAATTGGTGGACCTCAGATTGCTAGATTTCACAGATATCAAGGGAACAGATCAGTTGAAATAAAAAATAAATTAAAAAACACTGGAATGGAATTTTAATTTAAAATGTAATGCCGTCAGTCTGAGTGCCTGACCTAATGGCAAGTACAACTCGGTGGAGTAATGGAACAAGCAAATGTGATTCTGTCATACATTGTGGAATTCTACTTGGACCTCGTAACAAGTAACGAGAAACAGCTTCGATGGTCAAGTGTGTTTACGCACAATTTGACTCATACATACATACAAGTAAGAAAAAAAATAAAAAAATAGAAATATCTAAAAACAACAATAGACTGGTAAAACTGTTTTTAATGTTGTAAATTGTAAAAATAGTTGAAATGATAATTTCTGAGTGTCACCTCCATGTAGACACCAACAATGTTTCATCAACCATAGCTGAAATAACCACTACTGCTGCTTTGTACATGTTGTGGTAGTCCCAGATACGCAGGGACACCAAACGCCATCATGTCTAGATTCACTGTATCGAGGACGCCCCACGTTGTCGGGTTAACTATAGTGGTATGAACACACAATAAACCGTGATTTAATTCCAATAAACGGATAAGAAGGATGCCAAAATAACTACATAATGATGCCAATTTGTAAAAAGTGTGAATTCATGCTTTGTCATGTCTGTCCACAAGGGGACAAGCAATCAACTTTTAAAAATGCTTGTTCTCTAAATGGAGTGTGGATCGATCAGGGCTAGGCTATGCTAACATTGTAGCTGCTCCATCAACACTCAAACTAATGTTATTTAGGCATAAACAGCGACATTATTTTTGTTTGTTTTTTACCATAGACAGTCTATGGTTTATACATTAAAACAAATAATTTCGTCCAATCTCTGTACAAATATGAGGCACTATCGTAGAGCTCTGGGTGCCCACACGGCCACAATAAGTTCTTATTTCTTATTAAAAAAAAATAAATTATATATATATATATATATATATATATATATATATATATATATATATATATATATATATATATATATATATATGCCCGACGGTGTAGAATAAGATGTTTTTTCCAACCTTGTGGCTAATAATAATAATAATTACAATACCATCCTTTACCAGATTGGTAAGGGATTCAAATGAGATTTCTTTAAAACTGGGATTTTGTGTTGAGAATGTTGAATTACATATTTGAAAATATCCATATTACACTTATGACAGCATGTCCTAGCCCAGCTGTTGATGCAAACGGTGAATGTGAGCATTCATACAGCATCATACAGCATCCTCTGCAGATTGTGTCTCCACACAATCTGCCGTAGCCGTGATATACATTACAGTCAGGCATCTAAATACAGCTGCTCTGAGACTCAGAGGACTCACTAACAAGTGTTCCATTTCTATCTCATGCATTCAGTGACATAAATTAAGTGCAGCACATCTCACAGTTGAAATCATAACTCCATCTGTTTTGGACCTGGACCCAGTTTTCTCATTATTTCTCACCAGGCTTGTGACGGCTGGTGTGTGCGGGGTATCAGGGATAGGACTGTCAAAGTACAAGGATGTAGACAAGGACAAGGCTTACAGAGTCAAAGGGTCAACACCAGGCAAGGCGACAAAATCCTAAATCCAAAAGCAGAGGTTCAAACAGGCAGGTGAACACTTTCAGAAGCCAGGTCACAGGTAACATACAGTAGGAAACACAAACAAGAAGAAATTAAATAAAACTGGTAAGGAATGTGTAAAAAAAAGGGAGGGTCAGGGAGTCACCAAAATCATCAGAGATGATCCTCTAGGGATCATTAACACCCATCCAAATGTTTCAAGAGATGGAGTGACAACGATCACAGCTGCTGCTTAAAGATGTAAAAGTGCAGAAAATGTATGCAATGAATAAGTGGAATTTAACTCTGTACATTCAATGCAACAATAAGAAAAGCATGGTTTAATTATGGCTTATTTTCAAAGCTTTGGCCATTGCTTCTATCGGTCATGACAACATCATACTCACCAAAGTAATTGTTAAGATCTGTGAATACCAAAGCCCTATTGCCAAAGAAAAGGGGGGCTGATGGGGCAAGTTGTTAGTAAGCTGAAAGTTTAGCCAGATGTCTAAAAGGATTTATTTCTAGTTTAAACTGAGTAATAATCTCTCACTACACATGGAAACTGTACATATAAGACTACAGTCAAAGTTAACCACTTGTGTTCCTTTCTGCATCTGACTTTTTCTTTAAAGCTGAGTTTTCAAATCCCAGAAATTTAATTGGTCGGCACAATGGTACGATAACCAACAGAAATGATGGCCACAACGATGGAAACTGCAACTATATGTTACTGAAATACTTAGTTGGAAAAATCTGCTTTTTTTATTAAAGACATTACACTTAAAACAGCAAACCTCATGACTGCAATGCAACTGTAAGGCAGAATATTGTTTACAATAAGTGCAAACAAACACTGCAGACAGTTCAGCTTAATCAGAGTACAGAGCAGCGTTCGAATTACCACCTGGACATTGCAACTAATCGTCCAAGAGATCTTTTATCCTGTTCCTCAAACAACATACCAGGTTGGCTGCCTTTCTAAACTGCTGATGTTACAATTATGAGAAAACACAGAGGAGCAGTCAATCCAGTATGGTTGGATATTTTTTTCAACCTCAAAGATTGTGTAATTTTGATCTAATTCATGTGAATGAAACCCATCAAAACATTTCTATATAATATATTTTTATGAATAGTAATTCACACATTTTAAATTTATGGCTGAAAAAAATCCCTTGAATCCCCCGAGTGAAACATTACTGTGAAATATCTTAAAACTAAACCTAATAAGAGTTCACATTCCACTAATAATGTAGTCAGTAGTACTTGTCGTATCCTTTCCTTGGATTTCCTGTTGTTGTTTGCATTTCTAGGGGCGTCCTTCCTTTGACTAGTGGGTGCTGATGTTAACTTATTTTGCCAATCATTTAATTTGTTCAAACAAATGCAGGTGAAAAGGATATTTTACTAGAGACTGACTTATCACTGAGTTTTCCTAAAAGATGTGAATACCAACAGGCCTACTTAAATCCCATAAGCTTGGATACCGATCTTAAAGGCCAGAATCCTGCCATACTCAGCCTGTTACGCTTCATGAAATGACTCAGAAAACAGGATGTGGTGCATCGGCACAACACTCAACATGTCGAGGTGAGAGAGGATGTGTTCGGCTGGCTGAGCGTTCCGCTGCCTTAGTGTTAAGAGTTACACGTTAGATAGCAGTGTGGATGCTGAACAGATACGTGTAGTGCTGAGGGGAACAGGACCCCCCCCCCTTCCCAACACACACACACACACACACACACACACACACACACACACACACACACCTCAACACTGTGAGAACACAACTGTGTCCTGTTATCAGACACACTGTGCAAACTGACAGCCACACACTGCATAATGCATGTTTCACTCACACAATGGAAACACATCTGGAAATAAGACACTGTCAGTGCTAATGTTATAATCCAACTGAACTGTATATATGAGTGCGCCCTACTGGCCAAACAGTGAAAGGCAACTTTACATTTTAAAGCAGCTCATTAGCTACTTTTTAATACAGGCAAGTGTTAACCTGCTTAGCCCTTGCCCTGATTTTAGATTAAATAAAAACATCTAAAATTACAATCCATCAGGAATCCTCAACCATAAGGCTTATGCATCATACTTCTGGTCTCCTTTGAAAGGTAAGAAGCTAATGAGTAAGAAGCTAAGGAATATGAATCAATTGTAAGTAAATCTATGTCTATATATCATATCATATATCTATATCATTCCTGAGTAAATGGAGATACAATAAGGGGAAAAATAAGATGTTTAATCCTTGACTAGTATAACATAAAAATTTCAAAGGCAATATCACCATTATAACCAATATCCCATGGATAGTGATGCAGTTGAATGTCTTTTACTACCCGTCACTACAACTGGTACTGTAAATTTGACGAAAAAACACTAACTGTATAAAGATATGCTCAGGCGGTCTCCAATTTTGGTCATGTTTACTGTTTAAATGTTGAGTGTTTTAATTAAAAAAACTATTTCATATTTCTATATAGCCATGTTTCAAATAACATGAATCTCCCTTAAACATTGAAATAGGAATAAACACATAGAAAACATTGACCAATATTATGACAGAAGAGCTCCATGCTAGATGGGCAGATTAATGGAGAATGCCAGGCCCCACAGGGCTCAATGAGATAGCTACAAGCTGAACAGAATGCTTGTTGGTGTAATTGCTTCGATACAGCCACCAGGTTGCCACGAACAGCCAGAGCTCCCGAGAGTGCAAAGCAGCCTAGCTTGACTAAGATGGCTCCTCCCTAAGGCTCACTGTGACTTCCCATTGGCCCAAGCTTTACTGTAGAACCGTAAGTAACAAAAATCTGCCTTGGTGAAATATTTTAGCAAGAACATGGATTTGTGTCACTGTGACTGCTTTGTTCTCAAGTTTATAGCAGGCGCTATGTGTTAGAACTTCGGAATTTATAGTTTCCAGTGATACCAAACATGATATTGTAGACTATCACGGATCGTTTGAACACACTCCCACAAAAATGTCAGCAGGTTTACCATGGAGCTCACACTGTCACTAACTGCACTCGCTGAATGAATATCACTGAGCATATAGTGTTAGTTTAGACAGGCCATGAAGTCAAGCTCAGCTCATCATCAGCTACAACAATATGTGTTTCACGGATATATACAAGATGTCAAACTGATTCAGCAGTGAAGACAGGTTAAAAAAATAAAGATAGAAGCAGCATGTGTATACTTTCAGTATACCTTCAGTAGCTAGCATAGCATAGAAGTGCTAACGTGTGTTGATGATGTGCTAGCGTACTAATGTTGGCTCCACAAGTTTTTACGTAGAAACGTAACGTTTTAAAAAATGTACATCTCCTCACAACCTCTCTGGCTGACAAGTATCAACTGAAACCATTGCATCTATGAAGTACGGCTCCTCTTACTACAGGATAGTTAAAAGAGCTCGCAGCTAGCTGAAGCTACGCTTTGATCGGCTAGTCTACGTTGAAGGGGCGGGACTTACCAAAGGGCCAATGGTATTTTGCTCATGTTTTATTTGTGCCAATCAAATATTCTTTTTGTACCAGTCACTAAATTGAGAGAGACAAACAGAAACTCTCAGTGTGAAAGAAACAAGAGAAACAGAGAATCAGAGAGACAGAGCAGAAGAGTTGTGTCATGAATCAATAGGATTTGGTCACAGCAAAGTCTGACTTGTCTGGCAAACACATCAGATAGCTTCAGTCTCCAGAGAGGACTCTGTCTACCTGCTGTCCATCCTCTCTGCTTTGATGCTGTGAACACAAGACAATCCCTGAGAGGAATCCAGGCAGCATCACACCCTGTCAGACAGACAAATGTCCCTGTGAGACAGCCTCACCTACCCGTCACCCCGTCCACCCACAACGCTGGCAGGGAGAAAATAAGACAAATTACATTCATTCACTTTTCCTTGCTCTGTATCTCTGCTACAAGCTTCATTCATCTCTGCTTTTATGTTGCGAGACTGGCCTGCAGGAATTTGAGGCGACAAATGCACTTCACTAATTGGTTGCACACTCAGTCCAGATGCTGTCAGCGTCCAGTCTAACACAGGCGGTAAATTGCTTTCCATTTCTCCTCCGGGGCAGTAAGGACAGCTCTGTCCGCCAAATGAAAACACTTGCGCTCCACGCTGAGTCCCTCTGACACATCCAAGTTCATTCCGAGCTTCATTATTATCACTATCATTATTCACTGGCTAAACTTGCAGACTGGAAGAGATTACATAGACAAGGAGAGGACAAAATAACAGAGGTCGAATATAAATGCAGTCATTTAGGCATCCTTTTCATCAACTGTTTTCCAAATTGTAAGACTTAATAAAGTGGGTAAATATTAACGACACTACAATAAGTGGCTTTTGTTTTTCAGGAGTAAGGTGGCAAGATTGATACCACTTTCATGTCTGTGCGTTAAGTACAGAGCTGGAGTCAGGACCTGGTTAGCCTAGCGTAGCATAAAGATAGGAAACAGGGGGGAAACAGCTAGCTTGGCTTTGTCAAAAGAAAACACTCCTACCAGCACTTCAAAAGGTCACTAATTAGCAAGTCGTACCTTATTTGTTTAGGCTGTACGCAAACAGAAGATTAAAAAAACAAAGCTGGGAGTAATACCTCTCTTTATGCTAAACTAACCTAAACCATGTCCAGCACTGTACTTACAGTGTAACTTTAGTTTTTGTCAATCTGGACCATATTTTTCCATTTCACAATTTCTGAATTTGGTCCAGTATTGAAGGAATACACTGCAAACGGCACTTTCAGTGGACCTACATTGGCGGTGAGGAGCTGCCCCGAGCAATTGCAGCCCATTTAGCAATGGCTGCAGCGCTCGCATTCAATAATCCACCAATTTCAAACCAAACTATCATTATTCACACATAAATAAATGGGGAAAAAGGGCCAAGGCTGAAAAATAAAGAGAGGTACCCTTTAAAAGCACAAACCAGAGCGTGGTATTGATTCTGTCTATTCCCTTAGCCAGTGTATAAGTATGCTTTTTAGTATAATGATATATGGATTAAGTAAAATTACGACACAAAAAGCTCAGATATACTCAATCTCTGTAAAATCCTACACCTGCTGTCTGGTTTTGAACATGTCCACCAAACTAATCCATGGTGAGCAGGCACCACAAGCAGCTGTTTTCAACAAAAGACCAACTGTACACTACCTGCCCAGCACCAAACAGAAGAAAAACACAGTTACATAGTGGAGCATTTAGCAGCTAAAGAGATAAAAAGATAGATAGATACAAGATCAGGAGTTGGTGGAGACCAAAAAAGAGCTAAAAGGAGTGTGTGAATATTGGACTTCAGTTAATAAGGTGGACAGAAACACTAATCTAAATCAAATGTTGCTCTGCATCTGGATGTGAAAATAAACAATGCTAACATGTTCGCTGCAACAACTTTATAAGGTCATACTATGTTAATTTTGTGTATACAGCTAAAAGCTAAATTAATGCAGCTTTAAGGCTGTCATAGTTTAGTTTGTTCTGTCTGGCAGTATTACATATACTAGATATTCTTGAATGGCCCATTTCTATCTTTTTAATGGAATTATGTAATCTTTAAACTGCTGAAATGAAACGTGGCTCAAACCAAAGACAGACATCAATTAAAATGGCCAAATATTTGCTCGAGAGAATCACAGTTTACTTAGCATGGTTACAGTGTTTGGGGGATTAGATGGTTTCTTCCAGGCATGAATCAAACTCATTAACTCGAGTCATCTGCATTCAGCACAGAGTTCAGCTGACGAAGGCTGAGCTGAAACCGCAAAAAAAGCAGAAAAATTAGATTTCTCTGACAGTCAGTCCCACAAAAGTGGGGTATTCTGGGGCTATATTACAACACGCAAACACTGGGCGCTACGCTGGCATAAATATCCCACAGTGCAATGCGTTAACGACGACGTTCATAACAGTTAATGGCGCATTAACTGGCGCTCTGTATCGTCAATAATTGTATTACTGTTACACAAAAGCATGTTTAGCGATAGTACACATATTCAGTATGTAGTGCATAAGATCCAATTTCGAACGCAGCCCTTTAACGCTTTCGTGGATCCAGAATAGAAATTTAGAGGCCTCAAAAACCTAGAACAAACCTCTTCAGTTCTCCAGAATCACCCATGCAAGCAGGACTTTTTCTTGTTTTAAGAAAAATAAATCTTGATGACTGAATCTGAGACATGTTTTTTTGCCACGTGTCAGGAGAAAAAGGAGAAGCTGTCAATGAGAAAACTGAATCGGCTTAACGAGTCTGCAACCGTCGCCCAATCAGAGAGAATCAGCTTGAGAGCTGAGATTGAAACACGGCTTGAAACGGTTTCACGGTGTGTCATCATATCCTCAATTAACAATTAACACCAGAACTCTCGGAATCTCTGCTAACGAGCAATTTCAGCTATAAACTTTGAATCTAAATCACACGGGATATTTGCACCATGGATCAACACATGCACACTGGTCATGCTGCCCCCCCCAACATGCAAACACGAAAACACTCGCTGCTGATAAGGCAACATCTGCATTGGAAAACAGAGCACTGAATCAAATCCAATGGGAGATAAACAATGTGATTAGTCATCACCAGCAGCCCCCACCGCTGTCCCCGCGGCAGCACACACCAGGCCGATCGTCTGCCAGCCTCCCCCTACACCCTCCCTGAAGCTGCAGCTACAACGGCAGACACTCTAGAGGGCAGTGTTGCTCTCAGATTGGAGTGGAGGAAACCAGCTGCAGTGTTTCCCCTAAGGCCTCCTAGCGTGGAGGAAAAGGGGGCTCTCTTCCTCTTTTGTTTTGCTGCAGGACGGGGCCCCTGCCAGCCTCCCGCTGAAGTACTGAGTGGTGAAAAAAAAGTGTGTGGCAGAGCAGATCTGCAGATTTGTGATATACACAGCGATTACGGCCCGGGCCAGTCAATAGTGAAGCATTTCATCTCCTGTCTGGGTGTCGTATGGGGTAAAGGCACACTAAGGTTAACTGCCATGTTACTGCTTTACATATAGGAATGATAGATGAAGCAGAGGAAGTGCTTCGTTCAGTCACAGGGAGGCAAACCCTGAACATGTCCAGTCGGCCGACTGTATTCAAACTATGAATTATGTATTATTTTTCCCTGAGGTGTCCAAATGGATAACCTTATCTGTAGCCGTGCTGCCTGTGCAGACAGCAAAATGGCAACCAAACACAACAAATGTATTCCTCCATTGTAGAGGTCTTTGCTGGATCCTAGAGATTTTTGGTAGGTGGATTTCCCACTCTGGGGGAAAATCTGGATGGTGGAGGGCTGCAGAGTCAGGGGACGATAAGGGTGTTGTCTAGACTTTAAAAGGCCTTTAAGGATGTATTCTGGGTTCATGAGGATTGTAAAGATCCTGAAGAAATGTGGAGGTTAATTATGGATCCTGGAAGACAGCTGAGGTGTACTGTATTTGTTCTGCTCCCGTAAGATGCGTTATTGATCCGCATAAAATATACACATGTATTTTCGATCCTCTAAGGGAGCTGCGCATTTGTCTGGATTTTTGATAATTTTGTGAACCAATAAAGCACTTCTGACTCTGGGTGAACATAGAGTTTAATTGGGTTTCCTGCAAGACAATTAAGGTGTATTTTTAGATTTTGGGGTCCTGTAAAGGTTTGTTGTTGATACACGAGAACCATAAAGGTGTAGTTTGTTGAAGATCATTATACTGGATTCTTAATAATTTATGAACATGTATTCCAGATTTTTGTAGCTAAAGCAACGCCGATGTATTTTGGATTCATGAAGAACTAGTGCAGTGCCCGTTCATCCGTTAGGAGCGCGTGGCCATTAGGAGCGGGCCGATTGCTTGGCCTCCGGGAGGGCCGCTTACAGTGTTGTCGAGAAACGTTCACCGCTCTTTGAAGAGAAGAAGAGTTTGGATGCAGTACACAACTAAACTCTTTCCTGGTGTCTCTCTACTGAAACCCGAGTAAGTCCACCTACACTATCTTACAGAAGAGATAGTTTAGGTGGACTTACTGTATTTGGATTCTTGAGGATTTGTAAAGGTCCATTGTAGATTTTGGGGAATAGCCCTTTAACGCATGTATCACACAACAGGAGGTTGTCCGTGTCACCTACTGAATTAATCAGTTTGCTTGAGTCTATAGGGCTGGTGCCAGGTAGATTCTGCAGGAGGCAGGACACGATGACGATTACACTGCGATCACGTAGCCGGTTCGTAATTTTGGTCATAAACAACCGAGTCTCTTGCAATTACTCAAATTCTTCTGAAGTCGTCAACCCTCACAGACTGAAGTTCCTATAACTCGTCATCTCCCCAGTTTCGTTGGCGTCTTCGTGTTAATGACCCATCTTCTTCTTCACCCTCCAATGTTCTCTTCGGGTTTCACACCAGTTGGAACAAAAAATACCACCAACACGCCAACTCCCTCGCTGTGAATTAGCCGGAAAATGAGTGGCTCCATTCACACATGGGCACAGTCGGACATGACATGGACTTTGTACTAGGGAGCTTGCAGGGTAAAGTCCATTCAGTGTTCTGGTGAAATGATTCCAACATTTGCGGTCTCCCATACAGCTCCTCCTGGTAACATCTGGATAAGTTCAGGGTCGCAGTGCATGTGTGAAAGGGGCTTTTGTGTCATTTTTATAGAGGACTGTAAAGTTGTATTGTACATCTAAATGTAAAGGTTATGTTTAGATCCTGTGTGTTGTCAAGTTGTAATAACTGTGTAACCTACTGAAATGCAATTTGGATTCTAGACACCTGGGCATATACTGTACTGTATATTTGCATTCATTTATGTGATGAATGCAGATGGAAGCTGTGGGTTCAGTTGGGTCGGGCTATCATCATAATCAATCTTGTAGGCGAGCCACCTGTCACTCTCCCGAACCCCCGAGTTTTAAATCGAGCTCCTCCAGGTCACAGACCCCACACTGAAGAACATGTCCATCTCAAATATCCAAGCGAGTAATTTTATCCAGTGATGAGTGTGAAACTCTGATTTATTGAAAACCACTCAGAGAGCCCCCCCTGGTCATAAAGGGGCACAGTTTCTGCAGTGTTCAACTCTCTCTGACGCCCATCTCTGACATGTAATGACAAATACATCGCTCAACGTCACTCCCGTCTGATCTGTATTCTACTGCTTTGCAAGGAGAACGGGAAGAGGTCAAGGTTGACTTGAAAGCAAGCGCTGTGAAATATAAACTGGGATATATTCAAAACCTGAAGCATCAGTCACAGACAGATGTGTTGAGGACCAGTGGTGCAAAAAAACCACCCAACAAGCATCAGCAGAAAGCATTGTGGGATTAATCACCCGCCGCTCACGGCGGTAACAAATTGACTGCTGTGTACGTTTGCGCTTCCTGTGTCGGACGCGTGACAGAGGATTTCATCTTTTTCCCTGAAGCGACCCCTCCCCTGTGACTGCACAGGTCACGGGTGAAAATCGGCCACGTTGATCATAGGCGCGCAACTGCTGCCGTCGTGCTCCATATCCCTATGTGACCCTTCACACACACACACACACACACACACAATGAGTGGCTATCCTGCTCTCACTCTCCAACATTCACTACATTTTTCAAAACCTGTAAAAAAACACAAGCCCCTGTCCGAAACACAAAGGCATGAAAACACTGCAGACTTGGGATCGGCTGTCGCCTCTGGACCGTACTGCAATATTTGCTTTGTCATAATTGCCCGAGCGGCACTGCGTAGTAATAACAGTCAATCAAAGGTCCTTGAAAAAGCAACAATTGTGTGCCACGCACTCAACCTCAACTCTCTTGTTTTTGTTTGAGCCCGTCTGGAACATTTCCAGGTTATTCCATCTGCCGAGGTAATTTTTCAAAGAGTGAGAAACTATTTGTTTTTCTGTCGGGGACTGGAGGCGTTTCCTCTACTTCTGCAGTTGTGACTTTCTGCCATAGTGTTTTCATGACAGTGTTACACAACTGAAAGCTCTTGTAAATGTTACGTATTCTCCTTAATTCCCAGAGTTGTAACGTTGCCACTGTACGTATATGTATCTACGTACGTGTTGACTGCTAATCTAGAAAGTAGCATTTGCTGGTTTGGTGGGATGTGTTTATGTCTAGTGAGGGCACAGTCAATGTGGCAGCTGACATGCCCATGAGTCTCACATGACAGACCAATGCACCAAAAAATTATCACAGCAAACCCACTGCACCCTCTAAGGCCTGAATATTTACAGTTATCTTCGGGACAAAAAACGTACAGTAGGCCCTGGATGAGGACTGAAAGAGGCTTCACATCCTTTGTCCCACACAATATTTAGCTGATGCTCTGATGTGTTATGTTGCATTATTATTATAATATATTATTTTGGTCAGGGTTTCACTATAGACAATATTGGAATTCCAGGTTCAGTTTTCAGCTTAGTGTTGAGTAGAAACAGAATATTAACACACACACACACACACACACAAACACACACACACACACACACACACACACATGTTGTGTTTTAATGACTATTGGAGACCTTACATTGACTTGAATTAATTTCCTAGAGATGTATCCGAACCCTAACCCTAAGAGCCTATTCTTTAACCCTTAACCTAACCTTAACCCAAACCTAACCTTACCCTAAATTTAAACCAAGTCTTTCACCCTAAAATGTTAAGATGTATGTTATTGGGCCATGCAATCCTCCCCTGCACAAAAGGCAAGTCCCCAAAATGTGGCCATGTAATCAGATTTATTTCCTCACAAGATCAGTAAAACACGCCTGCACACACAATTTTAGGAAACAGTTGATGCAGTGTAGTGTGTGCACTGTGTGTGTGTTTACCTCTCCGTCATCTGCCGTTTGTCTGTCTGTCTCTTTCTCTCTCCCCATCATCTGCTGCTTTTTACCTATTGTGAGATCGAAAAAAAAGTTGTTTACTGTTTAAGTTTGTTTTGGAGCCGCACCGTGATGCCAAGTAATGTTTAGTTATACAATGTGAGGTTTGTCAAATAATAAGGGATCTGACGATTATGACCTGCCAGCTAAAAAACGTCATTGCAATCACGATGAAGAGAAATGTACTTCATGCTATACAGTACATCAACAGGCAATTCCAACCATTATCAAAAAGTTACGACATAGGTAACGCATAACCCTTCCTTCTGTTTTGGAAAAATCTGAAATGAACATGTGAATATGTCCTTTGCAAGCCTCATATACAGCAGCCGCCTGACCTGTGCATCTTTTGTCCATGTGAGTTTGTATAAAAAGGTTTGGGACTAATTCTTAAGGTCTTAAGTGAAAAAAATCTAGAGGATTGGACAAATTTTTTATGTTTTATAAGCAATGAAAAATCAACACGAATGCTTAATTTATTAAGTCACTTTTATTCTCTTTGTACCGTTGGGACAGTAAGGCAGTTTGTTTTGCCCCCAATGTGCCGATCTCCAGGAGGCAGGCTGTAAAATACGACTGGTGCAGTGTTGATATTATTACAGAAAGCCCACAAAAAAGAGATTTATGGAACCATTATTCAATTAAGTACCTTTTGAAACAAGGCCAGTTCACTTTAACCTGCTGCGATGGGTCGACCTGCCTCTTGCTCCCCCAGCTATCCAGTTTGTGTAATACTGCTCTTTGTACAAGAGCAGCACAAGTTATATTACGCTGTAAATCACCAGAGATGGGACACATTTTTTCCGTTCGCCCCCAGTTTGAATGGTAGAACTATTCACCTTTACTGTTACTGCTATTACTGACATTTGGATGATTAAACATATTCAATACATCCCTTTTTCAATTTGACAGCCAAACTGTTAAAAAGCGCTTTGATCGAAACAGAGCTTTGATCAAGTAACCTTGAACAGCAAAGACTTCAGACTCCCACACACAACATGGGCTAGCAATTACGAATGATACTATCCTCTGAAAGTTGTTGTTAATTTCCCCAATCCTTCACTCTCTCTATAAAAAACAGAACAGCCAGCTGTTGAGCAGACTGACCAGAGGCCACAGCAGTTTTCTAATCACATGGGGCATGGTCAACACATACACAGCTGTTTCTGGTTATAACCCCTCGGTCTCTGAACAAACATTAGCCCTGTTTCATGGCATGAAGAGTTTTCGGTGCGCAAATAAGTTATTTGAAAATAGTACCGCCTGCAGTTATACACGGTAACAAGTTATGGCTTACGGTGGTAGCAACTGACCTAAATCCTTGTGTGGCAAAATTTCATCTGTAGCACACCACTTTATTTTATAAGTATAGAATGTATTGTTCGATATTTTGGAAAATATAACTTTCTTACCGAGAGTTAGATAAGAAATTTGATACCCGTTCATTAATTATGGACCTACTGCAAGCAGCCTGTTAGCTTGGCTTGGCATAAAGATTGGAAACATCTAACAAGGCTCTGTCCAAAGGTAAAAAAAACGCATAACAGCATCTTACTTTTCATTAAGCTGACATAAGATGAAAGTTAGAATTTATCTTATAACACTTTGGTTCATATCCAAATACCTGCAGAAATAACGACATTCCCATCAACATCAGCTGTATTTTGCTTTTAGTCCTAATTAGCAAATGTTAGCATGCTAACATGCTAAGCTAAGAGGGTGAACATTATAAAAACATCAACACTGTCATTTGGAACATGTTAGCATGCTGACCTCACAGAGCTGTTTTTTAAAAATAGATTTTTAGTCTTATTCCACTTGTTTTTGTTGTTGTTTTGTTTTACAAATTAGACAAACGATGTATAACATGCTAGTTAGTGAGGCTTTATGTTCACACCAAACGCAGAGTGAATTTTCGACTTGCGTCACTCGCGCATGTTTGGCCGCTGAAGAGGAGGAGGGGCTTATTTCCATGTAGACACCAACAATGTTCAATCATGGCCGAAATAAACACTACTGCTGGAAGTTCCAGAAACGTTGGAAAACCAGACGCTGTCCTATCATAAAAGCATTTGGTGATGCTGAGAGATGTATTTAGTGTATCTAGCAGATAGCGCTGGTTTACTACAGCAGTAGGAATTAAAAACAAACAGATTTTGCTTTGTTTCGATAAATTGCATTTTGAGGACATACTGCTGCAGCTTTTAAAACCAAGTGTGACTGTGCCACAATACCTGAATCAAACAATGCCACGACCCACTGGAGCAAAATGACATTACTGTGGCATCAGACATGGACGATCACCACCATGCTGCCCTTGACATTTGACGGTGTGAAGGTCTTCCGCTCGACCAATTCATGTGCTCAGTGGCCCTGTAATAAGATTATTTACAAGTGTGCTCATATAAACTGGATCGTCATGTGACTCCTGGCAGGAAGTCAGAGGTGATTATCCCGGGCTGAGGTAAAGAGAAGAGAGGGACAGTGGTGATGAGCAGTTTCCACATGTGAACACTAACCACCCCCAACAGGGGGAAGGCAAAGGGAGGACAAGCTGCTAGAAGATTGCTGGTGCTCAATAGACAGGAAGAGTGGGACGCAACAACTGTAATCTGTCAGGGCCGCTGGAATAGATGACGGTGCAGCTGTGCTTGGGCTTTGTAAGTTGCCTGTTGCGTAACAGGGACAATTAAGACGTGGTCTGTTTTAAAAGTCCTTCGGATCACAGTCATTAGTCATCTCCGAGACACACACCAGGCTGAGTACTAAAAGTACTGTGTGCGACCCTGTTAGTGGCTGCCTAAGGGAGCCGTGTCCATTACACCCTCTGAAAAGACCGGCAGGGCTAACAACATACTGTGTATTAAGTAGAATTGTCATATCAACAATTGGTCACATGACTATGTTTAATATGAAGTGTGACTCGCAGTAATGGACCCACAGAAAAGGATCAACCAACTAGGCAGTTCCTCTCAGCTCTCACCAAAGCCTGTTTCTATCAGCAGCTGCAGCTGTTTTCATTGGAAAGGCTCTGATAAACCCACTGTACACGACAGTGTAGAGCACCAAACAGCAGACAGACGCAGTTAGAGACTAGCTGGTGAGCACAGTGGAGCATTTAGCGGCTAAAGAGACACAAATTAAAACTCAAAATGAATGTAGCTCCGTGTCTTCTGGATTTGTAGTTAGGTATTTGTAGAATCCACTTAAGTTGATACAACTGGCTCTCTCTCATGGCTCTCATCCATAACACAATTTGCAGCAACTTTCCAAACCAAATTACATGACAAGAAGAGTATCCTTTGTGTAGTATCTGGGGAAAAAAAAACCCTCAGTGCATTCAGTGATGCAGCATAATTACTTTTCACAGTACGGTATCATGGCCGTCTTTCAGGAGTCTTGGCGAGAAAACCCTCGCATTCAACCCTGCCTTCTCCTTCGCCGTGTCCTTCCACAGATCGGATTGTACAGTAAGTGGCAGTTGGTGCAGCTCCCCCAGCGCAGCAGCGTGAAGGAGTGCTAATGCCAGGACCCCACATGAATAATGGGAACCCTGTGCAGCGGCCCAGCTGCTCCTGTCAGGCCCCGGCGCAGCCAAAGCCAAACAGCGGGCCCCTCACACTCTGCTCTGATAACACACTCTGTCATCGTCCAGCCACACAGGAACGCGGCCAATTACAACTGACCACAGCGTGTGGCGATATCTCAGACCCCTGCCCATCTGCTTCCTGGCCAACCTGACCTTGGAGGTCACTCAGACAAACGGATGTAAGGCCAAGGATGAGGCTTTGAGTGGATAACCTCTAAATCAGGGGTGCCCACAGTTTTCCGGCTTGCGAGCTACTTTTAAAATGACCAAGACAAAATGATCTACCTACATTCACAATGCTAAATATCTATTTATATATATACACTTCATATTTACAATATATGTTGGCGTACCTTGCATAACTGCATGAATCCTTATGGCACAATACAATTCTGTAAATTTTTGGTCATACCTTACTCTGATGACTTGCACTGAATGGAATCAACCAGGGTTGCATAGTCCGGACAGTAGCTGCTGGTAGCCAGCCTCAAGCAGACTTCAAATGATCATCAGTCATGGTGGAACAGTATTTGGACTTAATATTCTTCATGTTGGAAAAGGCTGACTCAGATAAATAAGTAGAGTCAAATGATGCAGTCAAGAAGGTAGCACATTTCCTCATGTTTGGGTACTTTTCCTCTGTGAGTAAGTTCCAAAACTGTCCATGAGCCCTAGACTTCAGTTGAATGTCAGCCTGTAGTGTCAAAATCTCATCCTCCACTCCAGACGAGTTCAGGTGAAACAGCGTTATCATTTTTTAATCACCTCAATATCTTCCCGAAATGCGCAGCACATAAATGTAGCGACTGGCTTGAGTAAAGCAAAGTCTTGAAAGCGTTTGTCAAACTCTGGCAGACACTTGTCAATCTGCTCTGTGTAGCGCGCACTGTCAAGTTGCGCACACAGCTTCTGTTGCGTCTCCAGCTCTGACGCGAGGTTTTGGAAGTTCCCCAAATCATGGCGCTGCAGCTTTAGCTTCTGTAGTAGAAATACATTGGGAGGCTAACTCATTAGCTCGCTGGAGTTGTGCGGTTGACCGCGCATACGTGGTGACCTGTGTGTTAGAAAAGACGTGATGTCAGACTGGCTGCCATGTACGTCAATCAAGTGGCAAATGCCATGAGGACATCTCATTTTTTTTTAATGGCATGCGATCTACCTGCACTAGCTGCTCTAAATGAATGAAAAACTATTTTCTGTCAAAGTATTACGTGAAGAGGACACAACCATTAACATAATTGTACCCTAATTAAAGTGTTTGACTGCCTAACCTTAGATACAAATTCTAGTTTGTTGAAACATGGGTGTTATCGTCATATCTGCCGGTATAGTTTCCATAAGTTATTATTGCATTGTATTTCCCAAAGTCAGTGCTTTGACCTCAAAGCAATTGTCGCGATCTAACTTGCTAACTTGATTTAAAAAAAAGAGGTACACCCACAACACCCCTGCATGGATGACACTAATCCTGTCGGTTAACGGTTCATGATCGGTTGACGAGGGTCGGCTATCGGTCAGAAAATTAATTCAAAATGAGCATTCCTAATGTGCTAACAACGTTTACTTTACCACCTGGCCAATCGGATCACAATGAGTCCTCAATGGGTTTTGAGTGCATTGACACCTGCAATTTCTATGTGGTCAAGTACTTTACGATTGCAATCCAGTCTCACAAAACGCATTTTAATGCAGGGGCTAAAGGAGGTTTAAGTTAACATTCACTATCATTGTAGCTCTGTTTTGGTATACAGCATCTCCTGAAAAGAAGCTAGTGCTGCCTTAAGTAGCCTAAATATATATAGGGTGAAAGTCATCTGATGATACTCGGCTTCAATTAACTTTTTCACATGAACAATTTACATAAAATGTCCTATTCAGGCAGCATTAACCTACTCCAGGTTATGCCTGTGAAGCATACATACATACAAATAAGATTTATTTTAAACATCTTTAACATTGGTTTCCATTCCATTGCTCTTTCAACCACCTTCCTACTTCATTCCTTCCTCTTGTATGTTACTCTGAATAATCAGACCTTGGCATCATGCAAATAAAAACATATGAACTGCTGTACATCACGAGTGATATATATAACGAAGCAAAGCCAGATCCACAATAAGCAGAAAGATCGTGTTGGTTGACCGTCAAATGACAGCTGTTGACCTACTGTGATAGAAGTGCCAAGAGCTGTGAGTGTGTGAACGGCACCGACTGACAGAAACTGTCTTGGCCTCATGACTCCAGGGCTCTCACAACAGAGTGTGTGGACTGCACATCAACTAACTGTCAAACTTCAATTTGAGTCTATGTTGTGAGAAAATTACAAGATATTGACCATCACGCTATGGGCTGGGGGATGTGATGGAGAGCCGTGTATCTGAACTCTGAGTGACAGAGGTTGTGATGTTTTTATTGATCCCTGCAGGGACAGCAGCTATTTTCAGTCTGGAAGGAATTCTGTGTCAGCCGGCAGACCATGATACAATTTCTTTGGAGACAGAAATTTGACTGGTTAAGGTTATCATTGTTAGCAGAGCCATGCCCGGAGTGTTACAAACTAGCTGCTCTGCTCTGTATTCAGCCTGCATAAAGCCCCCAAGTATATAACTTTGATGTGATTACAGTGCTGTTCATGTTATTGTTATTTTTACTGTTATATCATTATCACAAGTTTTAGTTTTTGTAGAAGCTGGTACAGTCTATGTGCGGTTATTACCACTAGATGTCACTAAAGTCAGACTGCTAACGACATGGCTCTACGGCTTGCAATGTCGGTCTGTTGGTCGCTCCGACACTTTGGTCAAGTCAAAATATATAAACTATTGGACGGATGAAGATACAATTTTTTGTAGACATTCATGGTCCCCAGAAGATGTATCCCAATGACTTTAGTGATACTTTTAATCTAGTGCCATCAGATTCAATTGCCAATTGACTTTGTTGATGTATTCATGGTAGACAGAGGATGAATCCTACTGACACTGGTGGTTCCCTGACCTTTCCTATTATTCCTCTATGAAGTTGTCATTTGTGGTTCTCAGTGAAATGGTTCCACAATTATTGAATGGATTGCCAAGAAATTCGGTAAACACATTAATATCCCCCATTAGGATGAATTCTAATCACTTTGATGATTCCATCCCTTTTCCTATAGCAGGTCAACATTTATATTTGTCCAAAACTTAGTTTTAGGACCAAATACCTGCAAAAAGTTTATAACTGCTATAACTAAAACTTAGAACTGCAGCGCAAACACATGATCAGTAACAGAAAGCACAAAAGTGTAGTGGGGTTCTTTGTACGCAACAATACATTTAATCTATCTCATAAAGAATGCAAATGGTGAAGAACTGGAATATGTATAGGTATAATAGTAGGATAATGATTGATAACATAGCATACCTTTACTTCTTTGATATCTTAAACTGCTATAGACAGATTAACACACTGTCTTTAATTATTAGCAGGCTGTTCTGCAGTCACAGTCAGCAGGTTATGGGTGGGCATTGCGACCTACTTTCTCCTGAAGAATTCAGTGCTAAACCAGGATGGAAATATTAACGTAATTGTGACAAAATTGTTTTGTTTGCCTTACCTTAAGCCTCAATAGCATGAGCAATTACAATTTCAACATCTCAGCTAATTCTTCATATGAAAACATCGTCATTTACGGTAACGGCCTGTAATGTTCTTTTTCCCTCCAAGTGAGTGGAATCTATAATGTTTTGACAAAATATTATGGTATTAGAGTTTGTGGAGGTTTACAGGAATTTATGGCAGCTCAAGGTTGTACTCAGTAGTCCCCCGCTGTATCATTAGCTGCTCTAACATAGTGTTGGAACCACAACTATGTAATATGAGTACAACAGCAGCATTTCCAAGTAGTTTCGTCAACTTAACCATTAACCTTGAAGCTGGGACACTGTTTTTTTTTTCTTTTGTACTTGGGTGAAGTCGAACAAGCTGAAAACACAACATTGACATATCAACACCTGTTGCTATGGTGAATTAGTCAGCAAACAGTTGCTGGTTTACACATCCAGCAGACACATTTGTGTTTCTGGTCATGTGCTAAATGTAAGTCCAACTTTATCTCTCTTTGTATTTCTGTTTTTGCCTTTCAACTCAAGAAAATATAAAATATTTCTATTTAATGCACATGTAGCAACATGTTCATCCTACATAGGAAAAAGCTTGGCTTGTTATAACCATTTTTAATTACCACACAGCAAAAACAAGCCATAGGGGCATGCGTGCATTGTGGTGGTAGAGATTTTCCTACTTCATGCTAAAACCCTTATAAAAGCTGAGACTCCACAGATTCCAACGCTATAAGTCTCACTACTCTTTGACTAAAACTCACTAAACCAGTGGCTGAAGAAGACATAAAATAAACTTAGCTACTTCATTAGCATGACTCTTGACTGATGCTGTGATATGGTTTGCTAAAGCTTTTGGGCTGCAACTGCATCAATCCAAAGGGAAATGCACTCTAAAAATGTACTTGTAATTGTTAGTCCGAATTTAATTTTCATTTGTGATGTGCTCCATCCTCATTTACTCTGACCTAGCATATACACTGAGCTGATAATTACACCGCTGGAGAAATCTCAAAAGTGGTACCTTTATTATGATACCAAAGGATTATTCAAATAGACCTTGTAGTTGCAGAGATACACTTCACTTCAGGCTTAGGGCTTAAGAGGCAAGCTAATCGCTAACTTAGAGTTTTAAGATCTGAAAACCAAGACAATTGGCAACAAAACTCCATCTTGTCCCCGCATATAAAACATCCCCATTTAACCCTTTTTTAGAAGAGCATTGTCAACATGGTAACAGGAGATTGACTGGATGTTCCTTCAGTGACCATGTTTGATAGGAAAGTTTTCTGCTTCCATGCATTCCTGATTCTCATCAGGCACACTGTGGTCGTACTGGTTCAAACTACTGTACAGTACATCATACGCATATACAACTTCATGCAGGTATAAGTGTTAAAAGGTAATTCAAACAAGTATAAATAAGATAAATAAGTGAGTGTAAGAATGCTGAGAAATGTAAGGGGCAGGTTTGGGAACCCACTGTGGGAAGCAGAGAGCAGAGAGGAGGGTGGCTGGGGGGGGGGGGGGGGGGGGGGGGGGGGGTACCACTCGGCAGCTTTACTGACAGGAAGCGGGTCGGCTCTGTCTCCACATTCCTCCAGCAGATGTTTGACAGAGAAAATATTTTCACAGCTGGAGAAGGAAGCGAGGGAACATATATGTTTTACGATACATCACACTGGAGGTGGCGAAAACGGAGGGGGGAGAAAAAAAACATGCACGATATTTTACTGTACGTGAGCGAGTACTGTCCTTAGAGCTGGTCGTGGGGAATCCCATTGGATGCTCCGTCACTGTCTCCTATTCAAAGTTTCCCATACCTCCCTGGGTTCATGTCCTAGTGTTGTTGATGAGAAATGTATGCATTAATCGCTCGCTGTGAAAGGAATGTGGGCTCGCCCGTCTCATGATTAATGTAAGAAAACAGCCCCTGGTCTCTATCAGTAACACACTGCTGTAATGTGAAGGGAGTGGTGATGATGGCGTTAATGATGATGTATATATATATATATATATATATATATATATATATATATATATGAAGCACAAAAGTGCATTTTCTGGAGGGAAAAGAGAAATTTGGGAAAATGTGTATCCATCTCTATGCCAATAAAACAATTCAAAGCACAAGTCCAAACAATATAAATGAGATACAACTGTCTGTATTGTGTTGCAGCACTGTGCCAGAGGTGTTGACAAGAAACAGAGCAGTTTCACATCTGTCTTTTCTGGCCAAGTCAGACGTTAGAAAGTGAGAAGTGATCTCTTCTGACTGACAGCAGAGAGACTTTCTAGCAGAGTCGACTGTATGAGCCACTGTTCCCCAGGAGGGGACACTTGCCGGTTGTCTGAGTTCTGAAATCACCAGAGAGCAATTACTCTCTCCTTCCTGGGCTCGTCCTGAGCTGCTTGGACACAACTGAAACTGTTAGGAGGACAATTTATCACTCCTCCGCAATCCTCCCCAACAAACACCAACACACAATAAACAGTTTATTGGCAGACAGTTCACAGCTTGATGTATATTGCAGCAGCTATGTTACCTGCTCTATAAACTATTGCATGTATCATTTAATTGCTTTGACATATTCCTTGACACTTTTGCAAAGGACATTCTAAATCAGATGTGGGTCCTATGAATTGGACCCAGATATAATACGGAATGTGTAGTAACGTTATTGTCAAGAGAGAAGCGCTGCGGCTACAAAATAGTCAGTGTCTGCTCGTTACATGCATAGTGTCTTTGCATAAGAAACTTCTGTGTTCACTGGAAATATACAGTTTTCGCTGGTTACATGCATACAGTCACTTTTCAAAATGAACTTCCAATGTAGCTTTATTTAGTCTTTAGGTTTAAATGTGCAGCAAAAGTACTTGGTTAGGTTTAGGAAAAGATAGTGATAGTTTAGATAAAATAAATATGTTTTTAAATTACATAAGTATGTTTGTTATGTAACTGACCTTAGTCAAGTACAGAATTATGTAACAAAAAAAAGGTAAAACAAGTCAGTGTTGACTTGGTTTCACCAGGGACACAAACAACGGTGTCCTGGGTGAAAGTCTGTGTTGGTTGGACCCGTCTATCCGTCCATCCTAAACACCCCAGGCACCTTACAGGGACTTTATGGCTCTTTACATGCCTTCAGCTGCTCTGACCGTCTAATAATGATGCAGATTGGTTTACATTGGAGTTAGTTGAAAGCCTGGTTCGTCTCATACTGATACTAAAAGGTCTCTATGTATCAGATGCCATGGGGCACTTACCAAGTGTTGGTATTTGAAGAGTTGGGAGTGAGAACGGCTTGTCTTAATAATACATACTTTCTGTGGCTAATGTTCAGCACAATTTCTTTTAGCCCAAAATCAACTTAGGCTGACAGATGGTTGAAATCTTCTATGAAAGCAGTTTTCTGAAGTTTGATTGAAATGGCCATTCCTGTTCTCGAATAAAAATAGACTCAAATTTTCAGAGTTTTTGTTGACTAAAAATGTAAAAGATGAGGTTGACAAAATATGACCAAAACTAACACAGACATTTGATTTTAGGACTAAAACTAAGACTTCATTTAAAAATACCAGACGGAATTAGGGTTGGCAGACCTGTAACAGTTGCATACTAATTCATCCTTTACTTTTGTCATTCTTTCCAGGACCACAAGAGTTAAAGATGAATATTATTACATTATTTAATGCTTTTAAACAATGAACTTGCTATGTTTGTTTTTTTCAGATAGTCTCAAATTGCTCAAAGTCACTGTGATATCAGTCCATTCTGTCCATTTACCTCAATCTGAACTCTCCTGAACAACATTGTTGTGACAGCTGTGAGGTCTATGTTTGAAGATCCTCTCAGTGGAAGGAAAACATGGCCTGGGAGGGGATCACTATCCCTCTTCTTATTATTGCTGCTGTGGCCTGGATGGTTGTGGAGTCAATCCAGGGCCAGCAGGTATCTGTCAGTCACAGACCACCTGAGGAGACCGAACCGTTGGATTCGTCCTACTCCTCAACCACATTCACCTCTGAAAGCATTCCAGCATCAATGTTTGCATCTACGGTGCACTGAGGAGAAGTCAAACAAGGATAAAAGTAATGAAGACAACAACCAAGACATTTGACAGCACTGATTCACCGGCTAGCTCATTCATTATGACAACATGCTGCTGAGTGCATTCTCTGTTTTTCAAGAGCTCTCTTTCTACTCTCTGATTACAGCACCATTGCTTACACAGGTGCATGGCTGACGGCGCCATTCATCCGTGTCACTACAATGACTTTGAACTGAAGACTCTGCCCATTTGGGGTTTGATTCAAAACAGGCAAGAAATGATCGGCACCCGGCTGGCCACATTGTTTGGCCGGACTCCTGGCGGCCCGGGCTGCTCTGGCTCGGCTCCAGCTCAGGCTGGCCAGACCGACTCCTGGAGCGGTCACAGGACTGTGACCCTGTGACCGCACAGCTCAGAGTGCAGCGCCAAGCAGTGTGGCTGGTTGCTGATAGACAAGCAAGTCAATGCTCAACACTTGGCCACAGCAAATGTTGGCTTAAAGCAGCCCTTATCAGCCGCTATCAGAACTGATAAAACTCCTCCTGCACTTTTACAGACATATTCTTGACATTATCAATAAGTAAACATTCCTTCTCAGCTAGTGCTTTTATCCTAAAAAATATACTGCTCGTTGGATGATTGGTCTGTTTGTCCATATAGTCCTGTGCAAGTTATATTGATAACTACTGGCGGGATTCTCATGGAATTTGATATACATGGTCTCCAGAGGATGACTGCTAACAATTTTGCGGACCCCCACCTTTCCTGCAGAGGTGTGACCATCTCTCCTAAATTGTAACATTTTTCATTAGGCTTACTATGCATAGTCATGAGCCCCAGAGGACAGAGGCGGGAACATGTCATTGTTTTGCAAGTCACAAGTAAGTCTAATGTCTTTGCACTCAAGTCCCAAGTCAAGACAGGCAAGTCCCAAGTCAAGTCACAGTTAAAGTCCCAAGTCCTTTCCCAAGTAAAGACAGGCATTTCCCAAGTCAAGTTCCAAGCCAAAACAGTCAAGTCTCAAGTCAAGTAGCAAGTCAAAAACAGGCAAGTTCCAAGTCAAGAACTAAGTCAAGACAGGGGGGTCCCAAGTCAAGTCCCAAGTTAAAACCGGCAAGTCCCAAGTCAATTCACAAGTCAAGACAGGCAATTTTTTTAAGTTAAGTCCGAAGCCAAGACAGGCAAGTCCCAAGTCAAGTAGCAAGTCAAAAACAGGCTAGTCCCAAGTCAAGAACTAAGTTAAGACAGGCAAGTCCCAAATCAAGAACTACGTCAAGACAGGCAAGTCCCAAGTCAAGTCCCAAGTTAAGACAGGCAAGTCCCAATTAAAGTCCCAAGTCCAAACTAATTCGGGGGCACCCTGCAGTCCTGCCTGCGCTTGTTTAACATTTTAGTTGTTTGCTCAGGTTTGTTGAGTTAGACTTTTGCAAGCTGCTGGTGCTGTGTTCTCTGGGAAGAGAAGTTTATCATTTACTTCCTGTTAGTGTTCCAGTTACTCTAAGAACTTTACCACATGTGCTCATCTCAAGAGGCTTAAAAACATTCCACTCAAACGCAGATGCAAGCTATAGTGAGAGAAACCATCCTTAGAGAAACATTTTTTATAAATTTCCAGCGTTCTTTTTTATTTGACACATTACCTGTCGAACCAGATGCTGATGCTGTGTACTGTCTTGTGACGACAACAAACAACAAGCAGCTAAATATTCTCTGTACAGCTGGAGAGTGAAGGAGGAGGGTGATTCGCAGATCATTACGTGCTGTGTACGCTTAACAGTACAATGATCAACGTTAGTGATGCATTATGAATTCAAGCAGCGGCAGAGCTTGTTATAGCAGGATCTCCACCTGACCTGAAGCCAAACTGTCACTGTGCCCAGAAAATGTCTATTGTATTACAGTATATAATCTCTCTGGGGCAATGGGAAAAATCTGCTCAGGATGAGGGGATGAGATGAAATGGTATCTGGCTCAGATTCAAAAGAAAAGTGAAAGTAGAAGCCCTGGCAGGGGCTGACTAGAGTCTGGCAGACAGTTTCTTGCCTGCTAACTGTCAAGCTCTTTTCACTACTCCACAGGCCCAGCCTGGAGCACAGACTCCCCTGTGAAAAGAGCAAGGATTAAGACAGTTTGAGATAAAGACAAAGGGCACACATCACCTCTCTTTCCCTGAAAGCACCCCCCTCCCACTCCCCCACCACCCAGCCCCACAATGATAGAGTACAATGGGATGATGTGATCTTTTGGCCTGCACCGGATGTGTCATCTAGCGCTGCTGTGCAGAACTTCCCAGCATTGTGTGTGGGGCCTCTGCCATTGTAGACGGGCAATACTAAAACTTTGCAGATATTTCACAGTGGGTGAGTGCTTTCTTTTTGCCTAGAGTTCCCTAGCTGCCTGGGTCAGGAAACAGGGAGGCCCCAGGACCGACGAGCCCGCAGAACTACAACTCTGGGAGGAGTAAGGCAGTGACCTGTGCTCTCTCTTGTGTCTCTCTATCATTTTTGGAAAACTTCTTGGACACCTGTAAACCCTCAGGGGCCAATTCACAAATGGTGTACTTTTGCGGCAGCTAAACCTGTAACAATGGGACAAAAAGAAACTGTGTAGTTCTCAAAGCACCCACAAAAGGGTGAAATGCATCCCTGACTGCGCTGCTAAGCTTGGTGCTCTGGTTCTATTTGCACAGATTTAAGGGTGCTTTCGCCCCTGTAGTTGATTTCAGTTGGTCCAAAAAAACCTGAGGAAAAAAAAGTAGAAAAAAATGAAAATAAGGTTATTATGTAAAGAAATGTTTTCTTCACTCTCCCGTTCTCAATAAAAGGGCAAACTGCAATCAGGGAAACACTGAGTGCTTATTTACATTGCTCCTTCTTGTCTTTAAGACGGTCCTAGTGAGAAAATGACAGAATACTAATGAACATTGCTGATAAAATCTAAAAGATGGACTAATCAATATTTCGTAATTAACAATGTAAAGCTGTCACTTGTAGTGATGAAGCGACAGAGAATTACCAGCCAAGTTCCCCTCAGCTCAATGGTATGTTGTTGCATATTTTAAATCTCTGTTTTTGTTCAGTCTCATTTCCCCAATTTCCACCTGTTGCCAACCTGTTCTCACAAACCAACGCTTGGTCAGTGCCCGACTGCGTCTTGATACTGACGGACCATTCAACGTTTGTAGGAGACGCATTGGGCTTTCAACTAACTCCAATGTAAACCCATCCAAGTCATTATTAGATGGTAGGAGCAACTGATGTAGTATAAAGAGCAAGAAAGTCAGTGTAGGGATGAGGTTGAGTCAAACACAGACTTTCACCCAGGAGACCGCGGTTCTTGTCTATGTGTAACCAAGTCAATATTGACTTATTTCACCTTAGTTGAGTATTTTACTAACACCAGTTACAGAACAAGTATACCTATTTTACTTAAAAACATACTTATTTTCCACCAAAACCACAATCTTTTCCTCAACTAGTTTAATAGCATAAGTAAACGTAAACACTTTCACTTTTCAGTTTTCATGCTTATTGTAAGCCTGTACAACACACAAAAAAAGTCCATTCTGCAATTGTTACGGTTCAGAGTCCATCTTTAGTGCACACAATGAAAGAAGTCGAAACCAGGAACTATGGATATGCAGATGTGGTATTTGTGGTGTCCACTTAGTGCTGTCTGCTCAGACGAGACCAGAGAGGAACCGAAAGGGTGGACAGAGGAACTGACTGTGTGAGAGCAGTCAAAGGGAACATTGCCCTTGGGCCTATGAAAGCACATTTTTCCCCAATGTCATGGAGATTTCTTTTGCTAATGAGCTGCATCCATGGGCTATCAAGTGCTGCCAAATGCAGTGGAGAGTTGTTCCTTTGCTTAATTAAATCACGGACAGTTTTTGACCTCAATACTTGGGATGTAATTCTTTCTGTAACTGTTACCCAGAATCTCAATGCACTTATTTTGTTGTGTTAAACAGGGCAGGGTTAGTTGTGGAGCTATAAGCACTATTCCACGTATTTCACACATAATTGTCGAGTATTCTGGGGGTGTTCCCTCCAAACAGAAAAGTTAAGCCAATGCGCAAGTGCCTTAAACTTGAATTTTCTCTAATGGCCATCAGGAGGGCGACACCTCTGGTTGCAAAAAGAAGTCTGATTGTATAAAATGTCTATGAGAAAGTGACTTCTCACTTGATTTATTCCCTCAGTGAACTTTGTAAACATGGTTTATGGTCTCAATAGCTAGTTTCAATGTTACTTCAATACAGCATAATGTTCATTTAGTAAATTATGGTCCATTTAGAGTCAAAAAGACCAAAAGGACAGGCTAGCTTATGATCAACAACAATAGACGTATTGGTTAAACCATAATACCGGGCAGCGAGCAGTGAACAGCTGTGTGTGGCGTCTCTTCCGTCATTTCCTGTTTCCTTCACCTACATTCCCCTGGGTCCTAAGTCCCACCTGTACAGCTTCTTATCACTTTCTATGTACCAACGTACATTTATAACTAATACCACACATAGTACACGGTAATCAGCGTTGCATATGTGTCTGACCAAAATACCAAAAAAAGCAAAAATAATTTTTTTAGAGTTTTTTAAGTTTTTTTAGAGTTTTTTAAGTTTTGTTTGGAATATGTATAATAAGCATATAATTTAGTTATCGCTACTGAGAATTTAACAAACATTAAAAAAAGAAGAAAAAAACATGACGTAGATAGGTTTGCAGTTTTCAAGGTGTATATTTCAAATTACATCTTTTACACACATGAAAATAAAGTTGTGAACTGAATATCTGAATATCTATTATCAGAATCATTATCTATCAATCTGTATTTTAACTGCTACTGTGTAAAGGGAATACTGCTGTTAAAAAACACCTTATTTGTTTAAAGTGTTTGCAAACCAAATGTTATTGCACTTTTGTTCATATAGCAGTACTTTTAAAATAAAAGTGTGCAATACACTACTTTTGAATTCATTATTGAATTTTGCGCATTAAAACAATGTGATTAATCGCAAAAAAATCTAAATTGTAATCGTTGCCCAGCACTAATATCTCTCTCTCTCTCTCTCTCTCTCTCTATATATATATACATACAATACAGTATATATATATATATATATATATATATATATATACATACAATACAGTATATATATATATATATATATATATATATATATACATACATACATACAATACAGTATATATATATATATATATATATACACATATATATATATATATATATATATATATATATATATATATATATATATATATATACATACAATACAGTATATATATACTTAGTCACAGTGAATAGTCTCAGAACAGGAACAGGACAGAGCTCTTTGAAAGACCTCAGTCCAAATAAGAAGCATAAGAAGCTGCAGTCAAAACGATACTGAGATGGTATTGTGTGTAACACTACACTTGAGCAGAGAAGCCAAACCGACTTCAGCCCCTGGCACTTAACATGATACATGATCCACGAACAACGACTCGGTAAATTGTATGCACCTTTAAGAGCTTAGGTGATGTTAGCTATGCCCAGCGGGTCATACCTGTGGTAAGTGGAATGGAATCCAGAGAGTAACAGCAGATAAAGTAGGTACAGGAGGGATGGGGGGGGGGGGGTAGTCTTTACCCTGGAGGGGAAACCACAAGACTGGGAGTAATCTCTCCTTTAACCCACAAAACAGACATGCTGACAAGTGACGAGTGTGAGAGCTTGGGGTATACTCTGCTCAATAAGTCTCTTTCTCTCTATCAAACGGAAGTGCGGCTCTGCGACGATAAAAAAGAGGCTCTTCTCACAGCTGCTTTAGCAATGCACAGACGAGCGAATGCAACTTTTTCATGCTCGAGACGGGCCCTGCAGATGAAAGGCACCTTTCACGATTCCTTGTGTGCAATAAAAATGGCCACTTGCAGCAGACTGGAACTCGGGGGAGGCAGATCCAGGTGGCCTCAGTTGGCGCACAATTTAGGGGAAAACCAGTTGTTTTGCTGTCAATCCTGCGAGCAGAAACTTTTAAAGGACGTCAAAATAGAATTTTTTAATTGCAATAACTTAAAAGCCGAAGATGTTTGGCCTTCTGTCGAATCAAGCTCCGAAGAGCGCTTGCATCATTACAAACGCACTTGTCAATGGAGAGCATTTTCTTACATGTGGTTTCAAGTGTTTGAAGCAAAATAAAAGGCGCAACTACGCCTGAGAAAGGCGGCATTCTGTCGTCTCGCTGCAGCTCCGCTAGACTCCAGCTCTCTCAAGTTCAAAGTGGAGTGCCAGACTTATCTCGTTCCCGTCACAAGGGACCTCATTTATGGCATTCTAAAGCCTAGCGGGGCCTGATTTCAACCACAGAACACCCCATCCAGATATTCAAAGGACCCCCCCAAAAAAATATATAGCTGCTACAAGTTATAATGCGCCAACTACTGTACATTACTTGGCACAAACTTCAATCTCAGCCACATCTGTTCGCAGTGCTGCTCCGAAAGAACACACATGCACACGAACACACACGTTTACCTCTCTGATCAGGACAGAAACAGCCTCGGAGAACACGGGAAGAGGGTTACGTGGGTGGTGCGTTTGAAATGGGGCTTAATGAATTGATAAGTATAATAGTGTGGATCGGCTCAATGGGAGGCCAGGCTGTTTGATGTGTAGCTCTGGCTCTGCAAACAAGCTGAATGAAGGAGACAGCCTTTGCTAATATAGAGGTTATAGAGTGCAGCAGGAATGAGTCCTAGAACCCAGAAATTAGTCAGCTTCTGATTCCAAGTCAATACGCTTTTTGAATGGGGTTTTGGCTAGAAATATGTCTGAAATTAGGTCTGTGGCTAACGCAAGCTTAAGAGATTTTGTTCTACGATAAAAAAAAGTTAATAATTGTATATTTTAAAGCTTTTACGTGTCTTAAAAAAGGCTAAATGAGACTACAAAATGTCAGCCTTAAGCTTAGTGGTGGTGAAGTGAAGTCATGTGACCGTGGTGTAGCCTAAAGTTAGCTCTTAGCTGATTACATTTACGCTTCAAAAAACAACAGTAGTTTAGAACAAGTAGATTATCTTGTGTCATAAACGAGTTTTCTGCATTATTCCAAAACCCAATGGAAAAATCCCACTGGCTCTTTGTCGAGGGAATCAGCGCGCGATGCTAACTTCTGGGTTGGCCTACAAAAATTCGCCATCCGTGCAGCACTCTATGTGTTTCCGTGGCAGCAGCTGTCAGATGAACACAGCGTCTTCATGTTGAATCGTCTCTGGACATCCTGTAAACAAAACGAGCGTCTGCAAAGATCTACATCAAATTTTTCGGACTATAAGGCGCACCGGATTATAAGGCGCACTGTGAATTAACGTGTCTATGTTCACACATAAACCGCACCGGATTATAAGGCGCATTAAGCAAAACAACACAGTCCGGTAAATCAAACTTTATTCAACTCAGTTGTAACAACAAATACCGGTACAGAAAAATACACTCACTTATCGATTCATTCCTCTTCCACAAATCCATCGAATTCTTCATCTTCAGTGTCTGAGTGAAACAGCTGTGCGATTTCGGCATCAAGAATGCCCGAATCCCTCTCGTCATTTTCCGAGTCAGTCTTGTTGCCGTTATCGGTACTTGGCTGTTCAGTGATAATTCCAGCTTTTGTGAAAGCTCGGACGACAGTTGCGACCGATGGTTACTTGTTGTGCTTATTGATCGATTTTGACTTTTAGTTTAGACATTACATTCCTGTTACGGGGCCGATCAGGTAGTGACACAGCGTACCGTAATGCTCCGAATATCCATTGAGCGGAGCGGCTTCGTTGCTTACCAAAGTCGTACTTACACATTTCGGCAGATTTTTGAGCGCATTGTACCACATAAAATCGATCAATAAGCACAACAAGTGACCATACATAAGGCGCGCTGGATTATAAGGCGCACTGTCAATTTTTGAGAAAATTTAAGGATTTTAAGTGCGCCTTATAGTCCGAAAAATACGGTACTCAAAATTGCATTTTTAATGATTTTTTAATTTATAATTAATCAAATTTTCATGGCTCTTAATTATTTTTTTTACCTTCACTAGCAGTCATTTGTGAGAGTTTATAGGGTCCCCTAGGCTGGTAGATAGCATCTTATTCTATAAATTACTTACCAACTACACTTAAAAAAATTTAAAAAGTTTAAAAAAAGTAAAAAACTAAAACATTTACCAGCTGCTAAAGTGAATTGATTTATCAGAAACAATAAAGCACTTATTTGGAGGAATGTTATTCCTCTCCACACACTTACTCTCCAATGCAAGTCACTACATGTTTTATAAAAAAGAAATGTTAAAAATAAGAAAAACTGCATGATACAAAACAAAAAGCGTAACTGCTATGAAGCGCAATTTGCAATTTTTTTTTCAATTGCAAACTGTTTCTTGCTAATTCTGAACCAAATGAAACATTTGAAAATCAGCATGTTTGAAATATTTGCTTTTCATTTCCTGTCTGGAAGGAAAAAAGATAACATCTGGAACAGATATGATCCACTTCCTTTTGCTTTGTCATGTCGTTACTGTGACCATGGCAACGGGAGAGCAGGCGGCGTTCACCGGGAGGAGTCCGGCAACGTTTCTGCTGAGAGGCAGTGAAATAAAAGTCCGCTGCAGATGAAAGAAAGCCTCATCCAAACTTGATACATCAACAGATCTTTCACTGAAAAGAGAACTGGGCTCCATCTTCTCCATCTGTCTGCACAGCTCTCCAAAAACTGAAATAAAATGAAGATGTAATCCTCCTCCAGTAGCCTCCTCGTGTTGTCATCACAGCAAATGAAAGCACGGTCAGATCTCTCTCTGACAGCCATCTTAAGTCCACTCACAGATCTCAGGGGAGCCGTTTTCTGCATACTCAATATGCTCATGGCTCCTTCAGCCCACACGGTCGCCATGGCAACCATGGACCACCTCTGGCTTCTAGTGCATCTGTCAGCCAATACCCCCTCACTCACACACACACACACACACACACACACACACACACACACACACACACACACACACACACACACACACACTGCCATCCTTTTTGTAGCAAAAATGTTTTTTGCGCCGGCATTGGCAATTCTTTCCACATGTTTTTAATGTAAAATATTTCAGGGGAATATAACACATAGCAGGTTGTGGTTGCTTCAACTCCACCATTTCACCTCCTCTCCAGCATCACATATGAAGAACGGACCAACACTGAGATGGCAATGCAGATCTCCCGTTTGTTTTCCCCCAGTTTCCCTCTGAAGAGGGCAGCATTGAGCCTTTTCTTTTTGTGCAGCCTTGGTGACACTTCCTCACCACCACCAAAAAAAAACAAATCCACGCAAACCTGCTGTGTCACAACCCACACTATGAATGTAGGACCACCCATCCAGCACTAAAAGTCCCTGGCTGAGATTTAAACCTTACTGACCCCCCCGCACCCAAATCACCCAAAAAAAAAAAAGTATTCTGTGTGGTGGTATGCATGCATGAATGAGTGTGTGCAGCGGCGAGAAGGGGAAGGAAAGCAAAGGAGGAGGAGGAGGAGGAGGACAGAGAGCAGCTGAGTGGAGCAGCTCTCTCATCACTGAGTAATGTTTAGCACTGGCTTTTTTTTTTCTTTCTTTTTCAGAAAAGAGTGAAACAGCATTGTGCTGCATGTGTCCATTCTCTTCTCTCTCTCTCTCTCTCTTTCACTGGAAATCTTTTTCTTTTGTCGCCCTAAACCCTCCCCGCCTCTCTAAAGTCCCCCTTTACCCTCCAACCCCACCCTTCTGAATCCCCTCTGAAGTCCCCACACTTCATCTTAAAAAGCCAGTGTAAGGATTGGGTGGGGGTGGGGGGGGGTGTTGGAGGAGGAGGGGTATGATGGGGGGAGGGGCGTAGTACTGTTGTAATCTGCAATTGTTACAGTCTGGAGCCCTGCCACGCTGTCACCATCCCGAATTGATTTAACCATCAATGGCAGCATCCATTTAAGGGCCGCTGGTCGCTCCGGCCCCCGGCTGCCCAAAAAAAAAAATTGCTGAATGTGCAATGAGCTGCCCTTTTTTTTTTTGCTCTCTTTCCCACCATTGGGTATCAAAGGCTATTGTGTCCAGAGAAAGTAGAGGGGTCACCCATTTACCCCCTCCTGGGGGTCAACCACGAGCCGGGACGGAGGGGAAAGTGAAAATAGCAGAGGAAGGTAGAGCAGCGAGGAGCAGGTCTCCAAGTGCAACATCAGGACAGAGTGCTCCCAATCGCCGGTAGAGGAGATACGTGCGTGTGTGTGTGTGTCAGCGCAGCCATTCAATACGGCACACTGGAAGAATTTGGAAAACATTTCATTTTCATTTAACGTGAATGTGAATATTCTCCCTACAGCAGCAAATAGTAGACCCCTCTGGTCCGTGCTGCTCGATGGTCAGAGAAACGAGGCGTAATTTGAATAATGCGATTAGGGATGAGGTAATGCTACGCTGCCCTTCCTGTGAAAGGTCCACTGATGCACGGTCAGGGATTAACACAGTTGTGTGTTTCTCCTTGTGAAAAGAGCAGCTGTGTAGATGTGGTCAGAGAAGGCTGACTGGCTCTCTGAAGAAAGTAGTTCCAGTGTTGACAACCCTACCCGTTGACACTGACATCGGTGGCTTTACCAGAATAATGTTGTGTTCATGTCATATCGTTCAGGCCAAGTGGGAAACACGGTTCATGTTAGCCTCCAAGTTGCAAGTCAGAGATGACTCCCACTAGTCGAAAATAACTATTGAAGTGTCATAATGTCGGGTAAAATGGCTGCAAAACCACCACCACTGATATCAAAATAGAATCCAACACTAAGTCAGATCCTGTTGATTCAACTAATTAAAAAGGAGGTGTAAACTGTTTAGTTTGGTTTCGTGTGAACAACCTGCTTTAATTAATACAGTACAGCAAATAAATCATTAGCCTATACAATCATTAACAGCCACACATAGATCCATTCTTCAAAGATGATGTCATCCAGTTCCTTTAGACTTAAACAAATAATTGGGAACAAGACAGCAACTTGTATTCTTTTTTGAAGCAATGCGAATTATCATCTTGGATACAAGCATGTATGAGCTGTAAGAATGGAAGGTATAGAGCGATGCAGGGATGATGTATTTTTGTAGGCCAACCAGGAAAGCATTAGCATCGCGCTGGTTCCCTCGACAAAGAGCCAATAGGATTTTTCCGACGGATTTTGTTTTTTTGCCGAAAATAAGATGTGGCAAACATTGCTTTTTGTTCAGCAAGATAATCTTCACAAATTGACAAAACTTTTTGATGTTAGAAGCATGAATGCATCCCCAGAAGTAAAAAGCTAACGTTAGGCTATAATCAAACTACACCACTATGTAGCTGACGGTGGAGTAGTGTTCGGTAGATGACGGTGTGTAGTCTCATTTAGCCACTTGTTAACTGCCTTTTTAAAGATCACAGGTGGGTTGTTTATGTCGTAGACATAGATCGTATTTTAGACATCTAACCAAGGACCCATTCAAAAAAACATTGACTTCAAGATGACAGAAGTGCAAACTCATTTTCGCTGGGGTGAAGGCAATAATCGTTTGTTTGTCAAAAAACTGAACAAATGAAACCAGAACACTTTGCAAGTTTAGATTCATTATACTTTTTTGTAATTTGGGTAGACTGACATTTAAAATAACAAAATACTGAAATGAAATTACAATTTCTGCCACGCGGTTGTACGCTTCAGCCAACCAGTCAAGTCGATGTCCGTCCAATGTCATCACTCCATCATGTTGTGTAAAAATTGTCTGAATGAATTTTATAACAAAATTTGTGAAATGAGGTTGATGACGAGATCTATTAGAGGCCTCTGGCTGATGAAAGCCATCTGAATTATGTTTTCTCATGCTAATGAAAGGAAGTTCCTCTTCAGAATTTTTGCAATTTGCCATCTGCATATGTTTGTTTTTTTGTCACAGTAATGCTAATTGCATCAACAAGCAGAGCTTCTTGGCACGGCAAGATGTTTTGACACTTCAGTGTTCTGCACGTGTGCCAACAGTCAAATCAGAGTTGATGCAGCTCCTCATTCAATCGGATCGTTCCGGGTTTCTATATGGGGCTCAGACGAAGGTGACTCAAATCCAGCTGACAGTGGCGCTGGTCTGAGACCATGATAATGTTCCAATTAGCGCAGCACAGGCGACATGGGGGGAGGGGACTCCAGGGAAGGGACTGAGACACTTCATTATTAGTGTCTCTGGACGCTTGGGGAAGCTGCTTTTCACTCCGTGACAAGTTTCAGGTTTATTTGCACTTACAGTTACTCTATCTGCTGATTGTCCAGGAAGAGCTCTGCTGGAGATATAACTTGAGATGGAGTGTTGAAGTTTCAAATGCAGAGAATCCCTCCACCTCTAAAGTAGCCTCAGGCGACCGCAATTACCCATAGCATATGTTTGGGTCGGTTCACGCACCGGAATACAGAAGAGGCCGACTATCACATTCCTTTTTTCCTCTACAAAGAGAGTATCACTCCCCTTGTCACCCAGCAAAGGCCCGGCGCGCTCACTCCCTTTCATTTTCAGTTTCGCTCCCAAAGTTTCCATGGTAACCCAAATACTATTCAGCCCCCCTTGTGAGCAAAGCAGTCCTCGCAGGTGGCTGTTCTCTTTAGAGCAAAGAATACCACAAACGCAGCTCCTTTGAAACAACTGTTGAGTCAGGGTCGCTTGGGATTCGTCCGTCTCAGATGCCAACGTTTTTCCCTGCCGAAAAAAAAGGACTAACAAGCGGGATCGTTTGGGCTAATGTCGGAGTCGTGGCTCGTTCAAAGTGGGGAGTGTTTGATGAGGCTGAAGGCATTCCTATAAAGACTGAATAAAAACGAGGTTGATTTAAGTATTAAAGGCTTTAATGACCCATTTGATTCTTGCTCACTAAAAACAGCTCTCTGGTATGATGGGGGAGGGGAGCGGTGGAGTAATAAGACTGATGTAACATGAGTGTATTTCTATGGTGAGCTTGTCGCTGAGTAACCAGTTGCCTTGGCAACCCTCTCCTTCCCACTTACCATCAACCACTATTCCCCAGCCAGTCTCTCTCGCTCTCTCTCTCTCTCTCTCTCTCTCTCTCTCTCTCTCTCTCTCTCCTTCAGCACTCTCTGATCTCCATTATGCGAGGAGGATATTTAAAGTGTTCTTATCAAGACTTCAGATAACAGCAAGGCCAGCGTAATACGCGCTCCCGCACGGGTCCTGGGTAAACGACGCAGGCCCAGTGTCATCTGCCATATGGTCCTGAGTGTCTCTCTGGAGAGCCGCTGCCACGCTGTGTCACCGACTGAGCTAATGGCTCTGCTCGGACAAATGAGACCTGAGGGCCAGACGGTTGGACGACGCTATGTGCCTCAGGGAGCTTCTTGACATCCGAGTATTTCGTTTAAAGTAATGTTTCAAAGGGGCCGCTCCCCCTCACACTTTGCAGGGTAATGCGCACTTAAAAGAATACTCCACAGAATTAGCAATGCAGTCCCATAACATGATCGGACATGAGCAGAAGTAGAGTTTATTTTAATTTTTTTTACGGCTCACACTTTTCTTTCACATTACCCACAATGTAACCTTCCCTTGTTGCAACGCACTCTTGTTTTCAGGCACATCACGGTATTCAATGACATGAGGCTGTGACGAGCACAAATTCGAACCTCCCTAAGCTCGCAACTGCCCAATACTCGCTCGCTCTGACTAGTGAGATTTTGGAGGAAATCTTAAATCTCAACTCATATGCATATGCAAACATTTTGTTTGCGGTCCGGAGCCCCGGTGTGTTGTGCTAGTAACGGGAGCGTACCTGGAGCCTCCCACCTGCAGCAGAGATGAGGAGCTACAGAGGTCTGGTGAGCTCACTTCTTTCTCTTCTTTTTTCATGCAAATTATTTGGACATTAATATATATTTTTTAGCTATTGTTTTTTGTCAAGAGTATGTTCACACAGAAAGCAAATATTATGCGGCGAAAAAGAAACAGAGTGGATTTTTCTGAGCTTTTGCGCTACAAATAAATGCATCAACCAACCATGTTGTCAAAACACACTACTGTGTACAACCACACAGAGGCTCCATATACTGCACCAAGACAGCAGACATTATTATCGTCCTTTCAACCTTGACAAAGGCAGCGCAGTCCAGGTCCACTACATTCATTCCTACCTTTCACAATAAAAGCCCTAGGCATATACTACACTGTGTAACCAGAGGGAACTCAAATTAACTCATAGCATTTCTCTAAAAGGGAATTCAATAAAATAGTTTACAGTAGTTAAGGCTATACAACAATATTCCTCATATAGACTGCCAGATGCTGCTCGAGGGCCAATAGGATCCTGGTAGGTGGACCTCTGCCTGTGCGAATCTATGGGAACTTTTTATTGCAAATTCTCATCACTGCCGGTATGACCAGTTTTTATTAGAAATATTTGCAGGCGAGTGGGGGCAATATATCCCTTCATGCATCAATATTTGACAACTCAATAAATGATTAAAAAGATGAAATGAAAATGCATTTGGAACTCCTCATTATTGAGGACATCTCACACCCTTCTTTTATAATGTTTCCAGTATGGTGTACATTTTTAATCTATTAACGACATAGACAGCAACACGTACCACACTGTTTGACGATAAAGGCCTGCTATTGTGTCTCTGAACTAGTGCTGAAGTAGGATCACGCCACAATATCAGCGCAGTCCTATATGGAGAGCCTGAGTGCGTTTCTGTGCTCGGGACGGCAGTGATGAGCAGTGTCACACATGTCACTGTGTGGGAAACCGTGTTTGCGTCTGAGAATGCTCCACTTGTTGTTCAAGCACGGTGATACATCTCCTTTATGTTGGGCCGTAATTAAGAGCTAGGATTACAAGAACATTCTTCATCGTTGCAGACAAGCATGTCTGTGCCATTAAATAGCTCTGTTGTTCCTGCACTGAAAAAAAAGTCTTTGGCTCTGAGTGATTCCTATTTCTGTATCTGTTCCCACTAATTGGGGGGTGGGGAGCCTTAAGACATGCTGCAATAATGGCACAAATCATTTTAATCACAGCAGACCCCAACCAAGGTCAATGGCGTTCCTGTCATTATGATATATAGAGATTATTTTATACTGACGTATTAATGTAATTATGTTAGAAAGATTTTGATAATGCCCTCATAAACTACTTTTGTATTTTACCCTAAAATACATTTATTTAGAACTAATTTGTTTAGGAGGAAATGTAATTAATTCTAATAGAAGGCTTTCACTGGAGATATATTTTTCAAAACCAGGAAGTGTGACATTCTTATACTGGTGGCTGGGTCTACAAAGCACAGGATTCTGACACTGGATATATGATCCTGCAGCTTCACAGTGGTGTTCTTAATATATTAAAGTCTGAACATTAACATTTTTGTCGCAGAATGTCTTAGCATCCAAATGCTAATGTCCCAAGCCTTTCTAAAATATTTTTCTGAAATGACCTGACATTCCAAATGAAGCCATTAAATCGCTCCCATCAAAGCCAAAAAAACTCCATTGACAAAAACAGTAATTTTACATTGCTGTAATTTTTAGGAGACATAGTTGGCATGCACAGGTTAACGTGGGCCTTTCTAAAGTGTTAGCATAGCCCCTGCATCGTCTCCTTGTTAGGAAAGTCTCCTGGAATTTGTAGGCTTTTTTTCAACTGTGACTGGTGTGATAAGTGGAGACTCTGATTTCTTCCTGATGATCCCGTGGAAACACAGGGCACCCCTCTGAGGCAGCAGTGTAAGGTTCTGATTAATTTATTCAGGCTTTGGAATGGCTCCCAACACAACTCCCACTGAACAGGCAGAGAATTACCCCCGGGCTTTCAGATCAATAATGGAACTCCATGAAAAAGGAGTGCGTAGGATATTCTCTGTCCGTTTACTTCTCATTCTTCCACCAGAAAACTAAATGCAGGGCCTCTTTGCTGTTCAGGGTGATCAGGGATTTCATTAAACATAACTTGTTTTCAACTTCTAACAGGCATAAGATTTTGTTTGCAAATATATATCTCTATCTATCGATATATATCATATATGGGGAACTAGTCCTGTTGTCTCTTAACGATAGCAGAACACTTTTTAGACTAAGAGTCTCAACAAGTCCTCCAAATTAGAATACAAAACGTGTTGTTTGTCTATCCCTCTCTTTGAGGTTAGGGGACCAACCTTGACTGTTGGTACGAAACAGGAAAAGTTTGCCGTTTCATTGACCCATCCATCCCCCCGACCTTCTGTCATGTATGTCGTTTTTGGCCATTTGCTAAAATGTCTCAAGAGTCTACAGCCATGCTATAGCGCGCCTCTCTGAGGCTGTACTGTAATGTAATGTGAGCACATGCTGACAATATCAATGTTAACATGCTAATGTTTAGCAGGTAATGTTTACCATGATGGGAATGTCAGTTTTGCAGATATTTGGTCATAAACGAAAGTATTGGACAAACTGAAACTTTGGTCTCTTTATGGCGCTGGACAAGAAAAATCAGCATAACATTTTATCCCGAGGGGAAGACAAACCAAATGTCATGGCAATTCATCCAATGTGTGGAGAAACAGTATTTCACTCAAAACCAAAAATACCAAGCTTATGCTAGTGGGAAAGTCAGGGATCACTAATCACTGTAAAGAGAATCTGTATGCAACATGACAAGATTTTGGGATCGGAACTAGTTGTAGTTTGAGTAGTATTGACCCATCACGTTGGAGCGAGCTTTGGTTAAATGCAGGCTAACAGTCTGTGTGGCAAACAAAAGAGATGGACGCATTGGCCAAAATGTCTCAAACCTATTGGCTATTGTTTGATGATGTATTAACTTGTATTGAAACATAAAATCATCTGTTCATAGATATTGTTTCTCAACTCCAACACCATTCTCTCGTCTCAAATTGCTAATCGGAGTGTAAACACTGCGCACGAAAACGGAAGTCTTGGCCCGGAAATGCGTTATGCATTATCTGGATATCCACGGGCTACATCGGAAGCCTCCAGAGACTAAATCGTCATCAGACTGATAGCCGATGGGTTCCAAGATTGGGGCAACACCAAAGTCAGTATTAATCCTCTGGAAACCATGAATGTTTGAACAACATGTCATGATCACAGCCACGCCACTAGAGTGGTTAAAATTGTGACTCTCACTAGCATTAATCCAAATTCTGTTTGTTGCATGAAAACTGTGAAAACAGAATCGTCATGTTTCAACATGACGATCACCTGTCAAGTAAAGCTTCATACTGAAGGGACATGAGAAGAAAGAAAACTAATGATGGTGAGTCCTGCTTTCTCTAAATGAACCAATAGCTTGCTGCTGTTTAGCAACACTTTGTATTGGGCCTTTAGGTTCTTGATTGATAGAAATTCTGTCGGAAGACACGCTTACATTCTGCCAAGTGGGTTTTGCGCAAATCTTATCATTCATCACAAAATCAGGCAGCTTTGAGTAACTATTTATCCAGCTGAAAAATTCTACAAATGCATCTGGAATGAGAGGAGCTGCAGCAGGGGATCATCATTTTTGACATGTGGTTTCCTGGGTTGGTTTTACAAGACTGGATTATATGCAACAGCAGAATGAAAAATTTGGCTGGCTTTGCAGCAGTAAAAAAGATTTACATATCACACTGCCAAAAAATGAACACTTCATTATTACTTTCAGGTTTGTGGTACATAAAGACTTTGAAAACAACTAACCTCTCATGTAAATGGAAGTCAGTTTATGATACAGTGTGTAAAGTGTTCACTGGTTAAAAGTCTATGGAATTGTCGGGCTGTTCTTCAGAGACTAGTAGTTACACAAATTTTTGCAGCTGAAGAAATGGGGATGACCCGGACCAAACATCTTTATTACACCTTTGTTTTAAACTTCAGCCTCTGCTAAACCCCATATTCTAAACCTTAGTTTGGTAGGAACAAAAAAATATGTACGTGAAGTGAATCACAACAGGTGCCCAAGAGAATCCCGAACACCATGTTGGTATCTCAGTATCTCAGTATGTGTGACTCGATACAAGTTGGAGAAAATCGCCGCAGCGTGAGCGTGCACCATAGAAGAGGCTAACCAGTGTGTTCGTCACCCTGGAGAATCAGTTAGAGACGTCTCACAAAAGCCTGCTTGTCCTCCATTTGATCCAAGAGTGCAGCTGGGATCGATGATTTACAGCGGCTGCACCCACAGGTCCTCGCAGCGCTCATCACATGGCGGGGGAAGACACTGAGGGTCACGGCTAAGGACCAGGGCTGGGGGGGATTACTGAGGAATGAGGCACCCCCACATGAGGCTCCAACCATGAAACCCTGAGAACAACTGGTGCAGAGGTGACGGTGGACCTTGAGGGCCTCTCTGATTTGAGCAGATTAGGGTTGTGATAAAACAAAACATCGCAACAACTGCACTAGTAACAACGGCAGTAACAGCTTACTAGCTACGGATACCAGATTTTTTATTTTTTTTTGTCAGATCTGTTGAGAATTTCAACAAATATAACAAAAAACGTTCAGCCGGAAGCTTCTGTGGCTGGTGAGCTAACCTCTAATGCGTTAGAGTAGACTGTAGAAAAGAAGTGAACATTGTCAGCATGATGTCACCCATTGGTTTGTTTCATTTTGGCCATCACCATCTTATTTTCCTGCAACCAGAAGTGACACAAGAGGATGGGGCTAAGTACAAGCGAATGCTAAATAACACATTTTCAGTTGGATTCCGTTTTGCAACCAGAGGAGTTTAAGGCACTTCTGTACTTGGCTTTACTTTTAAGACCGTGCTGCACATCTTTTCTCGTGTGTTTCTATGAACAAGAAGCAGGGTTATATAAAAGTGGATGGTGCTACATATGATATGGTAGCTTCCTCCATTTCGCACCGTCCATCTCTCCGTTCCCTTAAGTGTCAGCAGTGTCAAGATGGTTTGCTTATGGTAAACAGCACACATTTGCACATCAAAGTTTAAATTTGCATACATTTACGTGTTCATCATGGTGAGTCAATTGACATGGATTCATTTTGTTTCAACATCTTGGTGGGAGATTTGAAACTTGACTTGGATTTGCCACAAAGGATGTAAAAGCAGTTCTTCATCAGATACTTAAAGTCCCATTGAAACGGAAGTTCGAGCGTCTTTAGTTTCTGTACTGTGAAATGGAATATTTGAGGGGTGTAGAGTTACAAAAGGGAGTTTGCATTTGATTGGACCCCTAAAAAGTAAGCAGGGCTTGGAGTTTAGTGTGATAAGGAGCTACAGAGGACTGTTGGATCCACACACACCTCCCTCACTTGTTGATAGATCAGGAGAAGAACAACGGAGGGATAAAAGAGAAACTTCATGCCACCAGCGCCCAAATGAAAATTCATGGCAGTTATAAAGGTTATCTGTTGTTGTTTAAACCCCCCCCCTCCCACCCCAACATTGTCCTTTTCAACTTGGACTCTCACCCTCTCTGCCTCATTAAGCTGTCCTTCAATGCCTGCACCTTACATCCCACGCTTTGATTATACGTTCTTTACTTCCCCTTCAATTCCTTTGTTTGCCTGTTATTGGGACGGATTTTTAATTAGCTTCCCAGGGAGCCACTGAGGCTCATGTTAACTTAAAGAACTTCCGGCCCAGTTGAGCACAGATTTGGATTAATTTCAAACGACTACCCTTTCACCAGGATTCAATACATAGAGTGTTAAAACCCCTTTAAATCTACTGCATGTTGGCATGAGTGACAAGGACCCATATCTTGTGTCATGTTTTGTACTGGGATCTTCAAGACTGGGAGAAAAATAAAAAGCAAGATTAATTGGCACATGTTTCTCCAACATATCTTTGAAAAATGAACAAAGCTTTGCTTTGCATATGATCAACTCCCACAGGAAGCGGCTTGTGACTAAGCCGATGAATGACACAGACAGGAAGTGCATTGATAGTAGCTTTGATTCTCCCGGTGGGTGTCTACACACAAATGCAAGACAGATCTAAATATAGCCGGCTCCTTTCGCCATACAGATGGCTGGCAGCGACCACCAACTCACACGGCTTCATAGCTGCATGACCAGGAAAGAACGTGGAGACCTGGAGGGTTTTGTTGCATGCAGAGTACATTTTTCACATTAATATTCTATGAGCCGACACAGCACACCATATTTCCTTCCATTACAATTTTGACTGGAAATAGTGGAAAGGGGAAGTGTGCTCGTGTGCCAAGGTTTAGACCTACACTCAAGTGTCAAATGGGACCAAACAGGCTCACTAACCAATCATAGTGCAAAAGATAATTCTGCTTAAATGAAATAATTCCTATGGTAATGATAACATTGAACTCACCAAGTTAAATGCTGAGACTGTCAGACTTTGTTGTAGCGCTGTCTTTGTATTCCCAGATCTCAGCAATCACTTTAACAATGAAATCCTAACTGATTCAAATGTAAGCGGATATCAGGGTCTGTTCTGTCCCTTAAATGTACTCCTGCAATAACTAAACAATGGTGTTAGAGGGTGTATCAAACACACAGGGAGAAATCTATCAGAGAAAAAAAGAGAAACCAATTATTTGAAAAACTTCAGGCAAAGTTGGTTTTAAAATCTGTCTTTGAAGTCAGACATTGTAACAGGTCGACAAGACTGCTGGAGGGACACGGCTTCAATTGTTTCTTCTTCATGCTGTCACTGCCTTTTACTTCCGCTCTGCACTGTATCTGTAATTCCTAGTTGAAAGCAACAAGCTGTATCATGTTGTCTTATTCTCCAACTCAATCTGGAAAATGTATGAAATCACTAATGAAATCATTACAAATTAGCATGAAATAACATGCAATTGGTCCTGGAATGCATTAAACGTTCCCCAGTGATCATATTGCAGTAATTGAAGACTCCTCCACTGGCAGTTGATTGAACGTTTTGAGGCATTTTATTTCTCCATGGTCAATAAGCATTATCATTTAATAACCACGATGCTTCTCAACATAACAGCATCTACTTGATAATGTAAGAAAAAAAAAAAAAATACAACAAGTTCATATTATCAATTTTAAAAGAGCTCTGTACAACATTCAGAGCATATCTATGAGCTATCGGTGCTAACGGCGTGAACAGTGCCAACAATGTAACATTGCTGACAGATCAGCGGTAACTGCGGTAACAAAAGCAGCCCAAATTTCATCTACCATCCCAACGCTATTTTTCCTTGCCAAGCTTAATCAAAAGTAGCCTAATTAGGCGGAAAACAGCCCAACAACCATCTGGCAACACTGGTTCTGAATGTCGTATAGAGCGCCTTTAAATATCCTAACTTTTCTTTTTCGAAGTTTTGCTTTTTGATTGCTATGGTGATTGGTTCCAAAAACCTCTAGCGGCTAAGAAGCTAATCAGAGGCGTAGATCAACTAGACTTTCACCCAAGAGGCCGCTGGTGTCTCGTGTGAAACGTTGACATATTTGTAATCTACGTACTTAAGTAACGTCACTTCCGTAGTTATTTTAACCCGGAACCACGATAGTTTTCCTAAATTTAAGCAGGTAATTTTGTTGCACAAACAAAATCATACGCATTTTTGTATCTTGTATTTAGAAACCACTAATCTCTTTGGAAGAACGAGTTTGTGTGGTGAAACCCATGTTAGTGATGCGTAAATCTCCACATAGTAAACACACAGTAATAAATTGGCTAGGTGTGAACTCTACGTTTTCTTGACTTTCCCTTATCACAGCATACATATTTTTTTTGTCACATTTGCTGGTCGTGGCTGAAAAGCTGAGAGTAACTTATTTTTTTAAACCTTAATCCAAACCTCTAACCTCCTGGTGTATCCCCACACACAACATCAGTACTGCTCGCAAGAGCACGCAAAAGTCAAGTAAAAGAAAGAAGAATCTTCAAAGCGGCAGCGAGCAACTCTGAGCTGCTGATGAAATATTTATCATGTAATATACAAGACATAAGAGTATCATTCTAAAGAGCTTCTGGGAGCAGGGTTATTTTTGGTAACCACTGAATATTTTACTTAATTTCGCCCTCTAGTAAGCATGTGACCTCCCTTTCTCTGTTTCTCACACGCTGACTATGATGGGAAACCTTTAATGCGTCCTCGTTCCCTCTGGTCTTGTGTTTGTTCAAAGCATCTCTTGTACTTCCATCGAAGTGTGTGAATGAGGTCATCCTCCAGCTCCTCTAAAATAATCTTTAGCATCCTTTAAGTTATGATCCTTGAAGAGGACATAGCATGAAAAAACCTACAAACTGAAATTAGACAGCCCAGTCAGTTTTTTTGTACATTTGAACAATGTATTCATATTTTATTTTGTTAACATTGGATAATCAGACAGCTAACAGCCGAATTTGGCATTGCAAAAAAATTGTTAGGAAGGGCAATTATGAACATTGGTTGCCAGATCTTACAATGGGGTTTTGCTGAGTCAGAGAAAGGTCTTGAACAAAGTTAATTGTCTCCTGATTTGTCCGTCTGAAAAACATGATTTTGGTGTCAGAATGTTCGGGAGATTGGTCAAATATTTACTTTGGTGATTATTGAGCGAAAGATTCGGTCACAAACTGTGTTCACGTTCTCTTCTCCCATTGGAGTTAATAGACTCAGGACCTGAGACTAGTCTCCTAAAGGGGAGGGGCAGTGGTGAAACCCATGTGACACAGATACAGGAAACTGGCTCTCAGTGAGGTGTGTCCTTTCTAAACCGTATCTGGAAGTACCTACCTCAAAGATGCACCATATTTTTCTCGCAAGCCATTCACAGCAGACTGACCGTTTTCAGGAGTAGGGCTTAAAGCATGTAAACATGTTCTAGTAGGAACCCCAAATACAAGTATGATCCTGAGAATAAGCATGTGTCTCCTTTAAGATTTCCTTCCTGGTTGATTTGGTAACAATGTGATTACTGGTGCTGACAGTAAATATGTTTTTAAAATATAGCTGACTCTGTCTGGAAAATCAAACATTAACAGAGTAACTGGTGCTTCTGTTTATAGCCCAGCAAACAAATGGGCTAACAGGATTCATTGTATTTTTGTAAAGACGACTTACAGGGTCAGTCTTCTTTGCTATGCTTCATATTGACCATAAATAGTATCAACATTTGGTTTCATAGCAGGATAATCTTAAGGAATATAACTCTAAAAAAGAGATAGAATCCAAAATAGATCAAATTAAGACATAAAGGTTGTTTTTTTTTTTAAAGGTGACACTGGCATGAAAATGAGAACCCAACACTGACTGAGCAGGACGGTTTTTAAGAGCTTCAGGTGCTTACCACTGTCCTGTCAAGGCTGTGATGGATGGCCTTTCCATTTTTTACATGTTCTTTTACTACACATTCATGACATTGTTAGACATTTATCTGTCTTTTCAACACACTTTATTGTGACATTTTTGTAGTGGGATAGTGTGAATAAAACATGATCCGACTCAACATGAATCCAAACTGCTTAAGGTGTACTTTAAGCCCCAGAGGATCCCTGTCGCCACACAGACCCCCCCCCCCCCCCCCCCCCCCCACACACACACACACACACACACACACACACACACGCACAGACACACAACCATGTAAAAGGTGGCTATTACGCTCACATTATCTGCTGGATTACTGTGCTTATCTGCTCACGGTTGAGGTTCTCCGTGTTCCTTTTGTTGGAGACCTTTATATCCTACAAGGATGTGCTGCAAGAAAGATACTTAGACAAAGTGTGAACAGAGCATGATACTGTAGGATAGGTCATGAAATGAATGTGGAGGGAAGTTAAATAATGAATATGGTGCAAAAGTGAAGTTGGAAAAGTACCCCGATTTTAATAATTTTTTTACAATGCTAAAATGTGGTTATAAGAGAATCAAGAAGGCAATACAGGATTTTTATGAACCATTATACTTTGGCATTCAAGCAGAAGAACATTTAATGCTATTTTATTGTTTTCTATGTTTTCTCTTTTTACAGATATTACCCATACTCTGTTGAATGTGGTTGGGATTTTGAAAGAAATCAAATCAGAGTTTCATTGTCTTGAGTTGAGGTCCTGCAAGTTTAATCAAATTAATCAGCAATCTTATCCCAACTGACTATCATTCTAAATAAAAGGAGACGTTAATAATAGTTTATGTTAAGATTTTTAGAGGTTTCAGTTAAACACAATCATGAAGTAAGACACAAAATATAGTGAGTATAAAATAAAAATCCCAATATGTCAGGGTCTGCTGTGACAGACTAGTGCCATCTACAAATTACTAGCAAGCCTCAGAGAGAGAATCAGATATGGAATTTCACCCTTTGATCTTTTAAATTAAATCAAGCAGTATCAAAATAGTTTGATGTTTGTTCTTGTTCTATTGCTTTAAACCAATCATGTGTTTTTTTGTGCAACACATTGTGAGAAATGGTATACCTTTCTATCTTTTTTGCCATCACTCTCTGCTGTGTGCAAGTGTTTATCCTCCAAATTAGTCATGCGCAAGTCAAAGCATGCAGTGAGACAAATGTTGTCTTTCAACGTCCAAAAGAGCAGCAGATGGTGGATAGCTCAGGAGAATGGACAGACAGCCAGGTTCTACTGCAAACACATTAACTTCATGGGCGCACAAAGCCACACTCGGTCAAGGAGCTTGATTGGATTTGCAGGAACCTGGTGTTATCATTGGCTGTTCAGCCATTTATCTGTAATATAATGACAGGGATATTGACCTCCTCTTCCTGCTTTCCGCCCGGCAAGTGTGACATCATAGTCTGGACAGGCGAGAGGATCATAACCTGATTATCTGATAGGAAAATGGAGACCTACCAGGGGCCTCACACAGCTCTGCTGCCATGACTTCAGGCTAATGGGAGGAGAAGTCTGCCTTCGTCTTCTCAAAAAAAAGCTACTTAAATCCATGTTCATCCAAATTCAAAGTATCCTGGGATGTCACACCCACAACCTCCACAACCTCTTCTTCTCTTACCAATGATTGAGCAAACTTTTACCCTGATTACGTTTTTAGAGGCTTTAATTACAAAGTGCTCGGTCACAAAGAGGGCCCAAGCATCTCATATTCCAATCCCTTTGAATAACTCCTCTTTATTTTCCCCTCAAAGCAGGAACTGACCTTTCTGAGAGCCACCACACCTCTTTCTAAAGATTAAATAGGTCACCTCCTGTTTTCTGCCAGACACAATGAATTAATGCAAAAGCAAAAAGGTCTCGGTTTGTAAGAAAATGAATGAGGTCTAAATGAAGCACTTCATTTTCAACGACGCACTATGCAGCCCGTTGTCACTCCCAACTCGTCAAACAGGGAGCAGTTTGGTCAGTGGCCCTATGCGTCAATTATGTGGTCGTAGTTATGGAGTAAAGGAGGAAGTCTGGTTATGTTGTATAAAGAGCAATAAAGTCCGCCAGAACAGGAAGTCCGGGTGGATGGTTGGCTCCAAAAACACTGGACTTTCACTTAGGAGACCACTGTTTATGTCCCTTGTAAAAGGTTGACTTACCTTAAGTTACGTAACTTTACTACTAACTAAGTAACAAAAACATACTTATTTTAATCCAAACCACAAGCTTTTTTTGAACCAAACCAAGTAGTTTCCTGTGAAAACAGAAGTTTACCTTGAAAAAGAAAGTGTATGCATTCAACTGACGCTAGAGGGGTACCCAGAGCCTCATAGTTTGAAGCGTATGGCCACTGACCAAGCTGCCGTATTTGGCGAGTTGGGAATGAGAACATTTTGCACTATGACATTTAAAACCATCTAACAGATTATAAACAGTTTAATGTACTGTGCATTTGCATGGGTTGCCCCATTGGGAACCATCGCTGAGGCATTGCTGACGTAACGCTAATGCATCGATTTCATGGAAATGAACTGATCTAGTTGAGATGTCTTTGTTACATTTCCTGCTGGACGGCATTTAATTTCCAATGAGTTCCAGAGCGTTCAGCACTCTGGAACTTTGGATCAATATAATTAAACATCCGATGTTTTACCTCCTTAAATGAGTAAGTGGTGTTTAAAATGTGTGACACTGGCTCGATTCCAGTGTCAGATCCAATAACGCTGTGTTCACATAAAGGACATGTAATATAAACACTCGGCCTGTTTTCTCCGAGATTTATGCCCGACACATACCATTCAAACCCTTCCATGCTTGGTTGACTCTCATCCCATCTGTCTTTCTAGTGTGTGGAATGAGACATCTGTAACACATCTCTGCTGGCAGATTTATTGCTTGTTGCGCCTCGCTTAATGGTGCACTTGACAGCTTTCTCTGGCTCAGTGAGCTGGCCGACTCCTGGAGAAACCCTCTTTGGATCCCTCAAAGTGACTTACTGTGTTACCCTCTCAGCCTGGATAGGCCTGTTGATCCTGGCCTTTACTGATAATTACAAATAGAAGCGTTCGATGGAGAAAAGGAGTGTAATAGACTGGAAAGCTCCGGGTCTATTAAGATGGACAGGCCTGAACAATAAAATGGAGGTGAACGTCTTTCAGACTGTCAATTTAAAGCCACTGTGTGTGGATTTTTTTTTCCACGCAGGTCATTCTTGAGCTTTTGGGAGCAATATGTGCTCCCACATGCTACTATTTTGAAGCTTTCAACAGCATCCAACAGTCTTCTTCAGCTCCATGACAACCCAGCAAATTGCAATCCTTAAGAAAAACTGTGAGATGTTGTGAAAGCTTCAGAAAAAGTCTTTTGTCAAGATTTGAATGTATTCTGGTAGCATGTGTTCTTAAGTTTTTAAAGAAACATTAGGCAATCCAGGTGAAAATTTCTGCAGTGTACGTGATCGCTTTTGGTTCTGCATACCTTGTACTCTGCAATCGGCTGTGTGAACCGCTAGCAATGAAGGATTATTACTTTCAGCTTTAAACTGTTACCAACATAATTAGCTTGTTCGTATCGGCACCTTGGGTTGCAATGATAGAGTGGCGCTGTCCGTATTTCAGCTTGATTACCCCACGGAAAGGGAAGCAACATTTCAAAGTTCATGACTTACAGCAACTTCTACTGTATGAGAAATTAGGGTCTTGCTATGTGTGTAGGGAAGGAAGCTCTCAAAAATACTTTTCCTTGTTCGAGCACTTATATTCATCTGCTGGCCTTCAGTGAGTTTGTTCCTGACATTCCCGGGGCAACTGGGGAAGCAAGGCTGTTGGAACTGGCCTCAAAATAGGCCTACTTGATCTATTAATCCCTTTCACTGGTTGGAGTTATGGAGAGTTCCACGCTACGGTAATATTACAACTTGGATGTAGCTGAGATAGTGTAGCTTGTATCCATGGAGACTTCAGTGCGCCCCCCCCCCATCTCAGCTGATCAGTGAGAAATGATGCAAATTCCAGAGGGTTGGACCCATTTTTCCTTACGTGCATCCTCGTTGATTCCTTTGAAATTTTGTCAGTGGCACATTAAGCAAAAAAAGTTTGGTTTCCGAGTATGCAATTCAGATAAAATGACCCACAACTTCCGCTGATCCTCCATATCACTGGGCCCACAGAGCAAGTGCACAGAACCTTTCCTTTAACCCGACCTCCCAGCTCCTCGGTCCAGCCTCGGTGTCATTCACACGAGCAGCAGAAGGAAAAAAAACTCAGCTATTCAGCTAATTCAGCTGCATTTTTAGGACCTAATGAAACATTGTTCATACTGGAAAGTTAAAATGCCTTCAAAATATTATCCACTATTTACAAACCTCTCTTTCCCAATGCAAGTCTATGGGAAAAAGTATTTTTGGGCCCAAGGGCATCATGTGACAGACCCAAAAGTTATCATTCCACGGTTTGGCCACTATGTATAATTTGCTTTAAATGGGGGTTTTGTCTCCCTTGTGTATCTTGCCCCCCAGTGTCACTCTAAGAAGCCACAAGGCCAAGCTTCCTGCAGCCGTTGCATTTTGTAGACGAGCTGGGAGAGAGGGTTTTAGCAGAATTTGAGGCTGTGGTTTCGCCTTGAACGGCAGCTGGATTATCAAAATGTCACAAGATAACACAAGAATCGTGGGATCACATACCACATCCACCCACAGTAATTTAACCTACACTATTTTCCCCAGTTTAAATTAATTGTCAAGTAGCATTGCTGCATGCAGTGGCGTCTTCAGGATAAAGAGCCAAAAAGGATTAAAACATGTCTCTGAATGAAATATCTACTTTGGGATGATGACTTCATTGTAAACTCTTAAAAACAAAACAAACCTAAGCCTGTCCGTTCAACTGACTAGTGCTGCCGTTGATTCATTTAGAATATATTTAATCCTATAATAACAGGCTCATGTTCATTGTGACTGCTCAATGAACTGCCTGCTCATTTTTCAAGTCCTGGCTATTATTCCACTGTCTTTACCGCCATCCACATGGCCAAAATCACTGCTCCTACAAGCTAAAAGGGACTGTGCCCCCCCCCCCCCCCCCCCCGACCGAGAGGACAGCAGATGCAGCACACTGCCCGCTTGAAGCGGAGCCATTAATCACAGCAGTGCCGTGAATGAAAGGGACTTAACTCAGTGGAGCAAGGAAAGTAAAAAAATAGGGACACCTTATTTAATTAAGAGAGAAAGCACAGATTGACAGTGATTGGCAGCACTGAGGGACCAAATGGAAGCAGATTGTACTATTCATTTGGAGCCTTACAGGACACTTTCAGTTGGAAACATGACATTGTTAATGTTCAATTGGAAGACAGATTGTGTGTTCTTCCCTTGACATAAGTATTGACCGCCTATATAAGCACATTGTTGCTGTTGCTATCCTCTGGAGGGACCACGGAGTCATTAACTAATTGCCTGCAACAAAACAAGCTGTACGTGTTGACTATTCAGCGCATTAACAACCTCCAAATCTTGTGAGTTTTCCAAACCGTTCTTACATTCAAACATTGTAAAAGTGAAACTGAATCTATTGATGTTTTGTCCAACAATAACCTGAGAAGTGTGGACCATGTGTTGCAGGTCAGAGACCAATGGGGGAGGGGGTGTTGGTACAGTATTAGTTTGCACATGGACTCCAGAAAGAGCTCTTTGGTTAAGCAACAGATGCCCAGTGTCAAAAGTCACTGTGCACCCCTCCCCCCCTCCCCTCCTCAGACAGAAGGGAGATAGGGAGGGACAGACGGCCTCTGGGCCTCTTTGAGGGCTTAAACAAAAATACGCTGCTGGCTTTGTCGTCTCTGGAAACCTGCTGCCTGGATCCCCACTGAAGTGGCTGTGGGTGCACTATAAGATAATTGTTGGCATGCATCAAAATTCATAACCATAATTTTTATTTTGTATCTGATTTTGCTGAGCCAATATACCCAGTAGGCATATATTTGGTGGGTTCAGTACTTAAGATTTCTGAATGTCTAGGTTAAAAGCAAGGGATTCTGAAATGTGAAGCCAATGTGGAAGTGCCGTAAACCTGCATTATTACTACTGACCAGCAGGGGGTGACATATATGGTTGCAAAGAAGAAGTCTGTATGTATAGAAGTCTATGAGAAAAAGACCCTACTTCTCACTTGATTTATTACCTCAGTAAACATTGTAAATATGAGTTTATGGTCTCAATCTCTAGTTTCAAGTCTTGTGTTTACTATGTGAACTATGATTCTATTTAGAATAAAATAGACGAGGAAGCAGGGTATGTTGTTCAGCATTTGGTTGTACTAAAAGACACGCTAAGGGGATGGTTGTTTATTTTCTTCTGATACATACATTACAAACAATTCAGTTTTTTCAAGCCAAAATTAGCATCCCGCTATCACAGTTGAGGGAATTACGGATGCACCTCGCTAACTAAGCTAGAGTTATGAGAATAACCCATAACAAATCTGTAAATGAAAACAAGGTTTCAGTAGCCATTACTGTCATGGTTCTGTCCCAATCTACATACTGGTCACTATTTACAATGTACAGTACATGGTTTCGTTAAAGTCTGTACTAATATTCCGTTATTTTTTTGTGAGCTAAAGAACATACATCAACACATCAGTTTCAGGAAAATGCAACATAACTCTGCTGTCAGTCTCTGGAATTTGGTTTCCACACATGGGTCCATGCAGCGCTGATGATGCAGGATCGGTTGCCAAAACTGTCCAATGATTAAGTTACATGTCAGTTCCTGAGAGGTAATGCTTAAATTACTTTGTTCATTTAAAATAAGCCAGTGCAGAAATGATGCGGACCAGAACTAAAGAGCACCAACAAATCATTTATTTCCTTAGTCCTGACCAAATGAATATTTTACATATTTAAAAACTTTCCCTTTTTAACCAAAGTTAGCCCAGGATTAGACTTTACTTCTTTTGACCTACAAATCACCAAATCAATACTTACTCTATACCTTTCATTTTAAATAATAAAGGTTTAAAGAAAGCACAAAACGCTGCAAGTGGTTCAGGCAGTTTCAACTTGCACATCAACCCTGAGCGTTCGAGTCAGAGAAAGTCAGATTAGGCAGATGGTGTTCATTAAAATAAACTTTTACAACTCATCACATCCACAGTGTGTCAGCTGATTCAAACCCAGGGATTAACGCTCTGGGGCTGGGTGGCAAACACGTAAGCTTGTTTTAACAGTCCTGCTGGTCCTCCCAAAGAACAGGACTTCCAGGAAACGTGTTTTGGTGCAGCTGATTACAGATTACAGAGGAAAATCAACAGTGTGATGTCTCTAAAAATATCCCATGAAGCTTCCTCTATAGTATGACACAATGTCAGCTGGTTGAACTCTCCTGCACTTTCATTACCAGTGTGAATTCCAAACCAACTTTAATTTCCAGGCAAGAAGAGGAGTCAAATTATAGCCGTGCTTTTCTTCCAGTCACCACAAAATTCTCTGATTTGCGTCAGCAGTAATTTTGCATAAACACTTTTTCCTGTTGCCACATTCTGTTACACTGCGTACGATCTGTAAACTGATTGAGCAGCTTCTGTCCCTGGAAGCTGAGGAGATTGGCTTATTTTAATGGGCGAGGAAGTGTTGAGGGGAAGTGGTGGTGTGGGGTGGGAGGGGGCATTCCCCGCATGACCCCGTCAGCTGGACCTTTGCCACCATACTGCACTGAAACATTTTTTGATTTGCATGGCATGATTACAGTTAGTTTACTTAAAACTCCAGGGTGTAGGATTTAGGGGGATAAATTGGCACAAATGTAATATAATATTCATAACTATGTTTTCATTTGTGTATAATGACCAGAACCTAAGAATTGCTGTGTTTTCGTTAGCTAAAAATACGCCATATCCACAGAGTCTGCCATGTTTTCTACAGTAGCCCAGAATGGACAAACTAAACACAGGCGAGAGAGAGTCTTTCACAATTTTACCATACTGTATATAAGAAGTGGACATGGTCATCGTGACGTTACCCATTTGTTTTCTGAACTGCCGTTTAGAAGCCTCCAGTTCGGTGATTTTGCCGTCGCCATCTTGGATTATGGCCGTTGCCGTGTTGTTTTTTTAGGAACCAATGAATGAAAGTTACCATATTTGGAATGCGGAGGAGTGACGTAGAGATGGCCTATGCGGCTCTGGCAGCGGCAGCGACCTGTCAATCACAGTAAGCCCGCCTTAAAGCATACCCTGCTTTATGGTTTATTTGACTCTAAAAGGACTATAATATACTAAATGTACATCATGCTGCATTGAAGACGACTTAAAACTAAAGATTGAGACCATAAACTCATACAATGTTTACTGGGGGAATAAATCAAGTGAGAAGTAGGGTCATTTACTCATAGACTTCTATACAATAAGACTTCTTTTTGCAACCGAAGGGGGTCGCCCCCTGCTGGTCAGTAGAGATAATGCAAGTTTTAAGACACTTACGCATTGGCTTCACTCGGCAGAACCGAACGTGCCGCCTGGCTTTTAAGTTACCCCATAGGCCTCCGGCACGCTTGGAAAGGGAGGGGTGAGCGGAGGGGTATTCAGTTGGTTGCAATCCGCAACCTCACCAGTAGAGGCCACTAAATCCTACACACTGGTCCTTTAAGAAATGTTTTCTAATGAATGTCAAATAAAAAGTCTAATCAGAGCCTTGGCCTAAGATTGAAATGGTCAAAATGAGTGTATTTGAGACTTTGCTCCCAGGAAGAAAGAAAGCATCAGTCTTTTTAGTAAGAGCACCAAAATGACATGTCTTTGAATAAATGGCTAAATAATTCAGCCAGCCATGTTATAGAAACGTCATCAACACTCCCACTTGCTTGCTGTGAACATACCGGACAATGGTGCCTCTATTCACACATGGGCTCAATGAGACATCACAAAGACTTTGTACTCAGGAGCTGGCAGGGTAAAGTCCATTTAATGTCGGGTTGAATGATTTTGGACATTTGCATTCTCACATAAAGCTCCTGCGAGTAATGTCTAGAAAAGTTCAGGGTTACAGTGCGTGTGTGAAAGGGGCTTTAGACATCTTGTCTATTTAATACGGCACAATTATACAAGCAGGATTAAATGAACATTTGTTCTGACTGTAAGCTTGTTAATGATAATCTTTGTGCAGCAAAAATAAGTAGGTAATAATACTGTGTGTTAAACCGCAGTATTTTCAGTGGTTAATGTACTGTACAAGCTTTGCTTTACGATTTGCATAACATTGCTTCAGCAGTAGACTACATCCCACCGGGACGGTAAACACACAGAATGTCAGTCTTTCAGATGGAACGCATCTATGGACAATCGCAAAGTTTTAATCTGTAAAGGGGAAAAAAAACAAGTTCACTTCACTGCCGTTAAGACTTTGGTTGTACTTGAAATTCCACTTCCCATTATCTGTGGGTGAACCTTTGCAGGCACTTGGTCCAGTCAACAAGACACTTGAGAACAAAATGGAAAATGTTGCAGAATGTTTAAGTCATTGACTTCACAGTTTCCTCTGAGCTTCAGTTCCAAGTAAGTCATTCATGTGTGTATCACCCGCCTTCTGACTTTAAATATCACTTCATTGGATCCAAAATATTTTTTCGAAGGTAATTAACTGCACGTAATAAAACGGTAAAGAAACCGAAAGAATAAACAAACCGCTGCTGAGAAGTGCAGAGGAGCCAGTCGGTTCACACACGAGTAACCATTTTAAACAAGCTTTAAATTATGAATACAAAACCAACAGTGGTTTGGAATTCCCTGAGTGCAGATCTCAGGCTGCACTTTATTTTCTTATTTTTGAATTTGTGAGACAAAAGGTGAGAGGCCGTCCTGCCAAACCCATTCTAGGTCACCAGGGAACAAACCAGTTCAGGAAATTCCTGTCTGCTCCTCACAGGCATGTGAAACCCTTTCCATTTAAACGTGTCTCATTGTGAGGCTAGTACTTTTTGGTAAAACAATATTTGACAGTGTTATTACAATAAAAGTGGCATGTTTTACAGACTTTAACAGATTCTTTTTCTCTATTGTTTCAAAACCAACTTAGCAAAATTAAACTATCACATATCTAACTACGCTCTAAATACTGCACTGGCATTGAGCTCAGTTTCACAAATCAAACCTCTGAACCCTCTCCTCTCAATCAGGGTGGGTGGGGTCCAGACAGGAAGTGGCTACATTGTGTGAACAACATAACTTGTTGGGTTATCTCCCTGCAGGGTCAAGTAAACATCTATTTGGCCAGCTCCAGTTAACCCTGTCTGGGACCAGTGACCCACTGGGAAATAAAGAAGCTGGATAAATACAGAGCTGTTGCTGTCCTTGATTTGAACACTGTGTAAACACGATATCATGCTCAGCTACATGCTTTAGTTTCAGGCAAATTAATTTCTTCTCAAGATATTGTCAACTTTTGCTGTGTTTTTTTGGGCTCGGTGAAAGACTCAGTGGTTAGCGCAGTTCCCTGGTTGAGGATCTGTGTTAGGTTGAAAGGTTCAGGGTTGGATCGCCGTTACAGGCCGAGCAACGCTCACATGAGCACCGCAACCAATAAATCGTAACGCTCCTGTTCTACTGCTGCCAAGTCTTGGAGCAACAAACTTTACTTTTCGGCAATTAAACTTCTCTCAAGAAAATTGGAACTTGTGAACCTTTTCCTTGGACTTGTGTTGGATCAGTCCTTAGCACTCTTATCTAATAATCAGAAGTTCTGTCCCTGCTATGGATTGCTATGGGCAGTCTCCCTCTTGGTTGAAAAAACCATGCTCCTGACAGCACTGTTCTGCTAATTGAATTTAGTTGATTCTGCTTTCACAAGACATGAAACACAGGTGTATGGTGTTTGGACCATAGACTGTTTACAAGAAGTGGAGATAGTCACTGTGACGTCACCCATTGGTTTGCAGACTATGTTTTCAAAGCCTTGAATTTGGCATTTTGGTCGTCGCCATCTTGTTTTTTTGCAACCAGTGAGACAAGAGGTTGGAGCAAAGTACAGCCGAACGGTCAAGACATTTTTAACTTTCATGAACCGAAAACGCACTAAACTCATGTTCACAATGTTAACTGAGGGAATAAACCAAGTGAAAAGTAGGGTAATTTTCTCATAGACTTCTATACAATCAGACTTATTTTTGCAACCAGAGGAGTCGCCCCCTGATGGCCATTAGAAAGAATGCAAGTTTAAAGCACTTCTGCATTGGCTTCACTTTTCAGAACCAAGATTTCCGCCTGGTTTGGAGTACAGTTCAACATAATTTCTAATTTATTCAAACAAGACAATTGCACACAGCATATGTAATATTAACAGCTGTTCTTCTAATTAACATATACATGGTTAAAATGAGTAATATGAGAAACAGAAAGGAAATTGTGAAGGTCTGATGAAGCCATTCTGTAATTATCCTTGTGTTTCTGTTTGTCACTTGTTGCATGTAGAGTGTGTATTTTCGGAGTAATGGGCCTTCAGGACAATGGAAATTTTTTTACACAATAATGAATGGTAGCATCAGCATGTTAACACGCTCACACTGACAATGCTAAAAATCTGGTGTTTAGCAGGTAATATCTACCACATTCACCAAGTTAGTATAGCATTAGGGTTGTGCGATTGGACGAATATGACGACGATGATGTTTTTTTTGTATTTGGTCGGAAGAGTGGCCTTTCTGTCCAATGGGACATTTTTCAAACTATTAGGGTTTGGAAAAAATGGGCCTTCGGAACAATAGGCAGTCCCTGCTTAGAGCCTTGTGGACAGATTCCAGAACTCTTGCCGGCTTAGGTTGAGGTGCCAGGACTTGGCTGGCGATGGCTCGCTCCTGCTTCAGTACTCCAGGTTGGCAAGTATGCCTTGGCGCTGACTACGAGTCGTGGCATCTACGGGTCAAAAATCTTGCCGAGACCTTTGTTGTATGCCACTTCTATCGCTCTCTTCCCTCATTTCCTTTCACCACTCTGCTTTCCATTCTCAGTTAATGGAATAAAATACAGAGGTAACTAGGTTACGATGGTACCACATGGAGATTGCAAGAACTGTGGTTTGTCAGCTTGGGCTGCTTGTGTTTATTCAGACAAATTTCTGTTGCTAGTGGAGATTGTTTATAGTGACGACATCAACAGCAAATCTAACTGTTGAGAGGTCTCACATAATGTGACTTTAATACAGAAAACTACAGTTTTCAGTTGATTTAACTCTGAACTTAACCAAGTATTTTTTGTTGCCTACAGTTAACCACACCTTAACCATAGAGGTGGCAGATCAGAAAACATACTCATGTGGCTATAATTTTTGGAATTTCATTGGAGTTGTTTTGCACAGTCTAGCTACTAATGTTGTTTAGGGGCTGTCAACAGATCACAGGTTCTTACGTTCAGTGTAAAGCAACAGTGTGAGCGAGTATTGAGTGCTCTTCACTGTGCCATCACTATGTGTACTCATTGACTGCAAAAAACAATACTGTAGCAGCAATAGGGAGAGAAGTGAAGGCTCCGGTGGTGTAACACATTATCAATGAGTAATGAATGAAAAGCAACAAATGAACCTCTGATGCGTAAGTGGTGAAATATCCCAAAAAAGATTTCTAATGCAGCTTTGCTCTTACAAGAAACTGGAGAAAACAAACCCTGGATCATGTCCAACTAGGAGGGAAACACTCCCGCTAAATCAAGGGTTGTATTACATATATATATATCTTGCCTAAACCTCATATTAACTGTTGGCAAACCTCCTTAGACTGGAATAAATCTAATTTCAGCCCTGATAAGCAGAGATTAACAGAGAAATGTATTTGAAGCATGTTTGGCTCTAAGGCTCCATCAGTGCATTAATAAAGAAGACAAAGACCCAAAGAGAAATTCCACATATGGTTTTTCTTTTGATATGGGACACTGAGTGTAGATTTATGAAAGGGAACCAGCCTGCTTTAACAGTAGGAACAGAGAGACAAGGCTTGAATATATAGTTTCAGGAAAACTGAAAGTGGTAGTGACCTTAAAATAACATTACAAGTTTGCAGGGTATATTGGTGGTAACAATGTTCGTAATAACATGACATAAAATCTGCATATAATTATTATAGACGTAATTGTAAAGAAACCTGTTTTTTTTTCATTTTTAACTAGTATCATAATCTTTGCATACTGTCACAGTTTGGATCGGCTGGTGAGAAAGTGTACCAATCAGGGAACTCAGATACAATAAAATCAGCTTCTTGTTTCACTAACTTTAGTTTCTGTGGTTGACATAGATATAGCTCGAGCCGTAGCAGCAAGTTAAAAAAGTTAGCCATCATTCATTTTGTATACGTTTGAAAATGTTGGTTATTTTATATCTTACCTTTTGTTTTTCAGACCTGTGAGTGTCCTACTCCTCGTGTTTCTTGCTCTGTCTGACTTGTTTCTTGTGATATTGCCACATTCCCAGATCCCAGTTAATGTAGTGTAAATTCTATTTTGGTATATTGATTCTAAAATTAATCTGAGCATCCATGGAGAGGTATTGAAAGACTTTTATTGCGGAAGATGGCGATGATTTACAAAACTTTCAGGACTGTGTCATCATACGGTATGTGAGCGAGCAAACGGAGCAGGGGAGGATGAGCGAACCAACGCTGGACGAGAAATGAAGGAAGGCGAAGTGAGGAGTGTCGAAGATGAAAAGAATACAGCCCAAGAGGATGTTTTGTTATCAAGTTCAAAGCAGAGAACCCAGTCATGGATTGTAGGTGGCTCCTGCTTAAGGGTGCGCACAGAGCAGCTACCTCATTAGCATCGCAGCTGACAAAAGCCGTGCTTTTAATTAATCTCTTCATTTCTGTCACTGCATTAAATGCCAGAAGAGCGTGCAATACACGGATCCCCTCGTCTTTGATGTATGGAGACTGGATGCTCCACCATGTACCCTAACCATCTGGCCTGAACTGACAATGGCAGTCCTACATCAAATCTCATTAGCGGTGACTAATATTCTTTTCATCTTCCACGAAAGGCTTCCATTGTGCCAGCGCTTAAAAGTGCATTCCTCAGCTCCCACTTGTCTTCTCTGTGTCTCAGAGGGAGGAGGGGGGCAGGGACGAAGGTGAAGACAGTGTAGGAAGAGGAGATTACTGCCAGAGTTGACTAAGTTCAACTTCACCTTCCCATGCATAAAGAGATTATAGCAGTCCCATTGTGCGTTTGATTAATTTTGGAAAATTAATATGCAGCCCCGACAAGAAACTGTGGCAACTCCGGCGCACCACTTCCATAATGAACTGATACACTGAAAACACTTGGGATGAAAAGGCAACTTCAGAAAATGTCCCTGAACGGTCTGACAACTTGTAGACCAGTGAAAACTTATGTGACTCTGAAGTTAATTACAGCCTACAATATAAAAGTACATACAGTATATATATATATATATATATATATATATATATATATATATATATATATATATATATATATATATATATATATATACACACACATACACCGTTAGGTGGAAACTACTTGTGAAGTCATCTTAGTTAGTCAAGCTAGTCAGACAAAACTTTTCAGATGTGTAAAACAAGACAAAGAGTCTACAGGGATGCTAGCAGCTCTGTGAGGTTGTACTTTGGCATAGTGGTGTTTTGAGCTGAAACCATTCCAACAAGCTTTATTAAGCAGGTAAAATGTTTATTTTTTGTTTGTACATTTGCTAATGAGCAGTAAACACAAAGTACAGCAGAGGCTGATTGGAATGTCGTTAGTTTTGAAGGTATTTTGTCATAAATGTTACTTATGGTCATACGTATTGAACAAAATGAAAATTCGACGTAATGATGGCTCTGGAGATAAAGTTGGGGGATCAACAAAGTCTGCAAGGATCCATCCTCTGGGCACCATGACTTTCTGTACCAAGCAGTCGTTGAGATATTCCAGTAAAAGCCAAGAATGACGATTTGCTGGTGGCGCTAGAGAAAAACTGGGGGATCACCAAATTTAATGGGATTCATCTTCTGGGCACCATGAATGTCTGTAAAACATGTCGTGTGGAGCCATCCAATAGTTGTAGAGATATTTCAGTCAGGACCTGATATTGCCACCTCGATAATCCCTAATCTCTCCAATAATGCCCCCAGCATGGCTAAAAACTTCAATAACTAATTTTGCTCATTTTTAAAGCTGTCAAATGGCATCATAATTTCATCACAATATGATCACCACTGAATGTTATTGACACCACTGAATTATCACCTCGCCTTATCCTGGGTTTGGCACCAGAAGCAGACTGGTAATATGGATATTCTGTCAAAGACCAGAGAGGCCATTGGAATTATGACAGTCCATAGCCACCAAGATTGAGACAGCAGCCCCCACCTTTCACTAAAACAATGCCCCAATAAATTGCAATGTGTGGTGAATATCAGTCAGCCTAGTGAAATATGGTATAATACTGCTATTAACGGAGTCATGTCGAGTCTACAGAAGTAGTAGTAGGGGAGTGGAGATTGATTGAGGTCAGGACTGTGGGGGTTATAGAAACTGAGAAGAGAAGCCAATGTGATTCTACGCCAATGAAACCAGAGAGAGTTAGCAATGTTATTCAAGTGAAGCAACAGATTATTAATGCCAGTTATACTTGAGTACTTAGAAACTAACAAAGGAGGTTATATTCATGGAACAGCTGCTCACCATGAAAATATATAGTGATGGTTGGGCTAAGCTACTCCAAACTACTCTAAGGCCTGACTCGAGCTCTGGTAGAAAAAGTGGATGGCGGCAAAACACTTGTGCTCAAGACAGAATTAGACACCAAAATTAGTGGACATCACTAATTCAAATAAATTATATATACAAGAGGCACATTTGGCTTTATGGTGACACTAAAGGGTAGGTTAGACGCTCACCAAAATAGATGGAGAGCAACCATAAATATCCACTAGAATTTTCATGGAAATCTAGTCAGTAGACAGGACATGCTGTCACTAACAAAACAGAACACCACACATAGTGGACAACCACTGACACCACAGAAATGTTCAAAATGTCAGGCAGCTGGTCCAGCTAGTTAGGCTGGTTAACATTTCAGACTTTGAATGTGTGTGCAAGGTATGTTCTGTTTCAAGCTATTTCAGCCCCTAAAAAATTACCTTAATTTTTCATGGCGAAGAATGCGTTCCACAAAAGGTCAAAAGCATCGTGGGCTAGCATTATTAATTAGAAGTCAACCAAAAATATTTTGAAGTTAAAAAGTGTAAGTTTAATGAAATGAAAATGCAAATTGGTGGGAATTTTTAAAGAAGAGAAAAAAACAGGTGGCAAGTTTTTGTCTTCAACTAAAAATATGTGAAACGAAAGAAAAACACACATAAGATATGTCTGTAATGTCTGTCCTGAGGCAGGACAACATTACAGACACAGGCAAATGGAGTCTGACTGAATGAATGCTGAACATTTTCACAGTACACTTGTTTGTTTTGAAATCGTCTTCCAAAGCCAGCTGACTAACTGCATCTGTCACCACAACAAACAAGTATTTAAATGAAAGTCAATCACTTTCTGTCATGCAGACCTACTGTACACCAAAATGCTCCCAAAATATGACATTTATGATGATGCACTTATCTCTGGAAACATAATTAATGCAGTTAAATCAGGACATGTCCAATGTGCATGACTAACAGCTATAACAGAGTGGCTGTAGAGCCCGTGGTGAAATCTAGTTAATAAGATGAAGTGTGCTGTGTGGGGTCTGTCTCTTAAATTTCCTCCAGTGAGTCCATTTTCTCCAATTGTCCAATTACAATCTTTTCAAAATGATCATTCGTTCAACTATTGCAGTTTATAACTTCACTTCTAAAATATTTGGAGGAAATTAGACAAGAAGTTAAAATGCACGACAGTGACCTGGTTTCAAAAAGCCCCACCTTCACCGCAGCATCCACGTATAGGCTCTGAGTCACTTTTCTCCTCGGATCGTAGTTACTGTTGTCATTCTCCACTCAGTTCTGTGCTGAGCAATTTGCATGTGTTAATGTATGTTAGATAAATTCAATATTTCTGGTGCCGACTAGCGAGGGAAATTGATTGAGTGAGAATAATCATGCACATCCCTGCGGTGCATATTCCACTGTTATCTAAAATAAATCCCTTTCTTCCCTTCAATCCCTCCCTGATCACATTGTATGATGACGCTAAAGAGATGTAAGTGCATGTTAACACGCTGAGTGAGAACTAAAAACAACTAGCGCGAGAATAACCAGCAGCCTGTAAACACATTCCCAGGCGGTAGCAAATCCATTTTGTTTCCTTTTTCCCTCCTCTCATAATTGGATGTGAAGCCTCCAGCTGAAATGTGCTGACCTGTAAAATCCCAGCTGTGGGCCCCGCGGTGCCCAACACAAACTGGGTATTTCCCGTTCAAACTGAACGCCCGGGGTAACACGCCATGTTTTGCTGCCGGAAACCTAAGAATGTTTGACCGCTGAGCTTGGCGTCCTATGGCAGACTGCGACCGTTTGAAGTGTTCCCCTTCCAAGGCTGTGGCCAAAGCAAATAAAAGCCGACCGCTCTCCACGACCTCCATCAAACACATCACTCAGAAACAGCTGTTACCATTTAGCTGGAAAAAACACAGACATTCCTCCCCTCACAAATGTATATGGGACATGGGAGACAGCAATCAACACACACATCCTTTGAATGTGGTTACATTTGCAATTTCACCTCCTCGCAAGTGTAAACGGACCGGGCCACCGCGCCGACCGGGTTGGAGTTATGACCTCAGATATTGTTTTGTTGTTTCAAACATTGCGACACTGTGATTATGTGGTCTGGTTTGTTTTGCTTTCATTCAAGAATCTGTGAAATTCCCAGAATGGCTGCTTACAGTTTTAGCTCAGAGACAATGTTTGCTTATCGTTATTTACGGGACGGTTAATGCTGTACGGTGCAATGATGTGTAGTTATTTCATAGCAGAAGAGGAATATGAGATGTTGTTATAGTACTGTATATATTGGCAGATATGCAGAAATGAATTGGAGCACACCAACATAGGCTTCATTTGTATGTATATGTAAGTTACATAAGACTTTTCTTTCATGTTTTAGTAAAAATCGGATCTCTCTAATCATTTACTAATAAAGATGAAACGCTTACTCTTATCTTGTGTTTACTGTTACAGTCAACTTTGATAATACAGTTTGTTGTTTATATGTAAAATACTGTCCACTTCCAAGTAATAACCACATTTTTTCAGATTGCTGCCTGTTATGTTTATTATGAGAAAAATAAAGTATATTGGCCAATACATTTAATTTGCCTTACTTGGGCTTGGTGTATTATTATCCTTAATAAATAATACTAATAATTATGAAGGGATGGAACAAGCTAGGGTCAAATAAGTTCATACAAAAGCCTCAATGAACCAACATCCTTGCACTTTTTTTCACTCTCTCATAGGCCTGAGACTCTCTTAATAACCTGTTGCTGCTTTCAAAGACCATGAGAGGAGCCTGTGTGATTGGTCATTACTGCTTTTTAATGAACCAAAAGTGCAAACATTTGACGTTCACACCCATTTGTGTCTGTGCCTGGAGATTTAGCTTGTGTTTGCACCATATTTTAGGAAAAAGAGCCGACAGCCATGCTAGCAGCTCTTTGTGGCTGTATAGGCACAGTAGTTGACTTTGAGCTGAATGGTAGCATCAGCATGCTAACACTCTCACACTGACAATGCTAAAAAGCTGGTGTTTAGCAGGTAATATCTACCACATTCACCATGTTAGTATAGCATTAGGGTTGTGCGATTGGACGAATATGACGATGATTGGCTGAATCCATCCCCGGCTGGTCATATGATAGTTTTATATGTATTTTAATTCTGCTTATATGATGGTGCGCTGCAAATAAACCTGCGCGAATATATAGCAGATTGTCTGTAGCTGGGCTGATGGTGGCGGTGGAAAATGGAACATTTGCCCAACCCTAGTTGCTAACAATTGTTGGTTCATGAACCAAAATATTGGACCAATCAAAATTCTGAACTGACAATGGCATTAAATGAAATGTCAGGTGATCACCAAAGTTATGAAAATTTAATCTGTAGGGGCATCAATCTCTGTACCAAATTGCATGGCAAAAGTTGTCATGATATTTCACTCAAAACCAAAAATATCAACCTGCTGGTGATGCTAGAAGAAGTCAGAGGCTCATTAAAGCTATTAGAAAGTGTCTGTCTTAGAAACCTTGTCTCTGCCAGACTAACATTATTTATTTATTTATTTTAATTAAAAGTTAAAGGAAGGAGTGGCCCCTTCACAGAGTCCCCACTTCCCATTCTGCTTTACCTTCCCTGGCTATTCAAATGTCAAACCGATCTCAGCCAAGCATATTGGTCTTTCAGCATCTATTGTACGAGCATTTGCTGAACATGGGGGTAGAAAAAGTCTGACAATCCTGTCACTGGGGAGGTACGACTGAGCTGAATCCTCGCTAATGCAACTTTAATGAGGAGCGCTTCGGGAGAAAGAGGATGTGTGGCCCAGTCAGCTGACGGCTGGAGAGACGCGCTGCTCGTACTACATGCCGTGCTTTCGGTTGGTTAGAGGCAACGAGAAAAAAAGGCTCCAAAACTCTAAATCAATGGGATGAAAGAATTGAGAGCTAAAAATATAAGAGTTGCCAAGACTTACGTGCATAAGTCTACGCAGACTTCTGTCTGGTAATTTGAACACAAAATCAAATCACTGAAAATTGAAATTGAAACATCACTTTGTTTCATCTTTACACCTTGAAGCTCACTAATTAACTTGGGACAGCCGGGCTAGCTCTTTACCCATGCTTTTATACTTTATGCTATGCTAGGCAAACTATTGCCTGACTCCAGCCTTGTACTTGACACACAGACATATAAGTGGTAAAAATCATCTTGTTATGCTCTCGGAAAGACAACAAATGGGCAAATGTCTTTTCCATTTATACTGCAATATTTGAGACTGGTGTGTGCTTATTAGGCATAGAAATGGAAGTCTTCTCGTGAATAATCAGTATAAAACATCTAGAAGCTGTATTTGCAAACATCACACAGCTCCTAAAAATCACTGTGGATATTGGCTCTCTTTTGGATAATTTTTTCGCAAGTGCTGAAGGAAACACAAATATATTTGTCTTCCAGAAAAGCTTGGGGTAGTTGCTCTGCCTTCACAAAACAATCATCTGTGTGGGAAGGGAATTTATTTGGACCGTTGCCGTGCTTACACAACCTGATGAGACTTGTGTGTATAAATTACAAAATATCACATTTCTTCTAGGAAACAGCTTTTTTCTTGGGGCCACAAGTATATTTCTAATTCCCAAATACATTACATTGGTGAAATGCACTCCAAAAAGGTGAAATGCACTATAGTGAATGATTTTTTGAGGTACAAAATATTGACATGTGAATGTCAACAACGTTATTATCGTCTTGAGAATAAAATTTAATTTGACACCATTTTGAGTGGGGAGCCACAGCACTTACTCTCCCTGAATTCCATCAGGATAGGTCCGAGCCGACAGAGAGCAGCTGAACAAACACTCTTTCATGTTGTAACTGAAACCCCAAACTCATCATTCACAAGCATGGATAAAAGACTCACATGTGATTTAATGCAAGGCTGGACCTCTGCCAAAGTCCAAACAACCGACAACTCATTAAAAAGCAACAGTATATGACACTCAAATGGTGATTTGGCTCTTTTGATCACGCCTTTGGGTGGACTGAGCAGTGTGTGTGGCTACAGATCAGCATGCGGGTCCTGCAATGGGTTGGATTGTGGACACAGTTGACCGCTCCCTCGCTGGAGGGGAGGGGTGAGTCGGCAGTAGATGGCCTGACACAACCAAATGGCCTGCCTGTGACCCGCAGCACATTTCCCCCCCATGGTCTACTGGTTAGGGCATTGGTGTTTTACTGGGCAGGCACAGATACAGACTGACACGCCTGCACAATGCTGCTCAGACTCATTGTGTTGGACAGCCAGGGGACAGACCAACGTGGGGGACGACCTGCAGGCTGGAGCGATGCAGTGAATACCTTCACAGTGTGACGGGCCAAACACTTATTCTACAATAATCCACTCGCTGACCATGATACCAAGAGAGGGTCAATTCTGTGGGAGGATATCAAGGGACATGTTTCTATGGACCAGGGGTGTCAAGTATATGGCCCACCAGAGGGTCTGATCTGGCCCACTGGATGACTTTGCAAAGTGTGAAAATTCCTATTTTTCCACTGAATGTCGCAGTGTCCCTAATGAAAAGATGCTAACAAGTTGCATTATGGGAATTATAGGATCTATTAACAAGGGACTAAAAGTCAGGATATCAAGGCATCTGCTTGGATTTTGGCCATTCTTTTTAAAATGTTTCAAGTCCCCCAACTTCATAGACAAACTATACTAAATCATTGGAGTGATCCTGTTTTAGTCATTTATCTTAACCACTACAGTAGGTTGACACTTTACCCTCATGTCCTGTTACTGTGGCATGGTAATGAGTGATTCAAGTCTGTTTCACCCAATTTACTGACCACATTTTGAGGATATGAGTGAAATGTAGAGCAGTCTTTTCAACAATCCTGAACAATGAATCATGTTGAGTTGTGAGTCTCAATGCAAATTCATAAAAATTAGATGCTGATGCACATGGGACTACTAGTAATGGCATGCAATTAATTAAAGGTGCATAATACAAGACTGGGAGCATTTAGATTGCCTCTTGACGGTTCTCAACATGATGAAGCCTGAGCCAGTGGGATGTAGCTAACTGTGCTAACAGCGCTATCAGTACAAACGTTCTGATAGAGCTGACAGTGTTTACCTGAGGGGGAACTGGAGGTTTGCTTCCGCGGTGCTGCTGTAACTGCTGTACGAGAGCAGTGCAGAGCAACGGCCGTGAGCTAGCCAGAGGGGCACTAACATGCATTCAAAGCACGAGCGGGTTAATGGACAGGACAATCAAAATCTCCACAGTGGCTGGATGATTTTATGGTTTGTTTAAAACCAGATACACCCGAGGGTCCCCCATTTGGACGCAGAGTACATCAAAACTTAGAGAGTTTTGTGTTAAAAGTAACTGGCAGAGAACCCACGAAGAACGAATATAGTGATGTTATAGTTCTGCAGAAACCTCAGCGTCCTGGGAACAACATGAACTAGGTCACTTCTACATGAGACAAACACAACTCCCATCAGCCAAGCAAACAAATAACAAAATATCATAAATCATACTCGATATGACTGGGACAGACCGGAGAAAAAGGCTGCTACACTCCGTTAGCAACGTGCTACCTACGAACATGCAGCATGAAAAAGCACGAGCGCCTGACGGAGATTACGGACATAGTTTCCATTTCTCTCCCCGGTAAACCATCGCAGAGATATTCAGCTTCGAACACAAAAAGTCACACAGCTTTCATCGAATATTGTACTTACTTTTGGTCGAATCTCAGCGAAAAAATGGAATATCTCCGTACTTCCACTTCATGTTTGTCCAGCTGCTGGTGCTCCGTGTGAATCCGTTCGATTCGTGTCTCTCCGACACTCCTCGGATTCTTGGGAGGGTTGGAAGCTCAGCAAATCAGATTTCAGAGCTGGACCTTTTTGAGCTTTATTGGCTAATAGTGCTGTCAATCATCTAGCTTTCAATTCCAGGCAATTCTATTGGCTCCTACGGTTCGAAGGATGTCTCAATGGTGAAAATCGGAGAAGGGGGGGCTGAGATACAGCCCTGAACAGAGAGTCGAAGCAGGATTTGACCTTAAACTAAATAACTAAAAAGGGCATAGAAAGAGCTTAAAACACTCAAAAAAGGTCCAATCTTCGGTCTATTGATTCAATGAACATCATGAGTGATACATAGAAGTGATATAGAGTGTTTTTGAATTTTAAAAATACTTTTTTATTCAAATATTGGAGTATTTGATCAGTTTTCTAATTTGAAATGCTCTATATTTCATAAATGTTTCACTGTATCTATGTATAGCTGTGTATATAGAGCCTATATCAGTTGTTCTAAGAGCCCAGCATATTAAAAGTCTTGGATACCCATACTTTCCAAAAAACAATACCCTAAAAGTGCTGTTTTTCAAGATCGAGCTTTTGAGTTTTCCAAGTTCTGCTGTGTTCCATCCTTATCTTATGTGAACCAGTAACATGTATTCTGATAGTTCCATGATTTTTCTCATCTCAAAAATATATATAAAAAAAAAAAAAATTTTTTATTTTTTTATTTTTTTTTATACAATTAATTAGGTATTTCTTATCTTTATTCGAGCTGAGGCCTGCAATTAAGGCTACCACAGGGTAATGCAACCCTGGCAATGGGGCCTCGAGTAGCAATCTGGGGATCTGGACACAGCTGATATAGATCAACGACGAATCAGACAGGACTGCCAAGATCAGACCGCACTTCTTAGAAACTAACCGAGGAATAAGTGAGAGCTGGGTATCAGCGACATGCTCTGTTTGTCTCCAGCATGCTTTGTCTTGCACGGTTGCATATGGAATGTAGTATTTCCTCAAGCTGCTGCTGGGTCAAAATAACATTGATTTCAGCCTCACAGTGATTACAGCTCTTGGTCTACCACAAGTCTGCTGCCTCCCAGAAAGATGAAGCAACTGTAAGGCTCGACTGTAAATGAGAGACTGCAGGACAGCGATGGGAGACAACGACAAAGAGTATTCTTATAAACAGCTCTGATGTCTATCACTGACTGTGCCACCTATGAACATACCCCACAGCTATGATAGTCCGCAAAACTGAAGAAAGCTAGCAATGAAAACAAAAGCATGCTGGTATTGGAAGTTTGAGTTTAGTCTAGACTTAAATATCTCAACTATTGGATGACACAATTGGTCCCCAGAGGATGAATTCTAGTGAGTCTTGGGATCCTATTCCTCTAGTGGCCACAGCAGGTCAAAGGTTTCACATGTCAATTGAAATACCTCAACTAGATGGATTGGCTCAACATTTTGACCTGTCATGGTTCCCAGAGGATGAATCCAAACTGATTTGAAGCCCATAACTTTATTTGATCTTTATGTACTGCATGCCCCATTTTACCAGATCATGTTCACCACATGTTTAGGATTTTTCATTCACACCTCACATTCCATAACGTTCAGGTAATAAGGTATGGGGAAGCTAAATTTGGGGGTTCTGGTGCTCAATCAAAGTCCAGCTGCTGATATCCAGTCTGGCTTAACCCAGTGTTTCCAACAGGATGGTCCCCCAGGTGATGAGGATACGTAAAAAAAGTCATACCCACAAAGCATGGCAAACGAGACGGGGTCCGTGTTTCAAGACGGGTGGGTTGCCTTTCAAAGCAGATCTAGATCTAGAGATCTAGATCAGATCAGCAGATCTAGAGTACCCAAAATACCCAAAATTTGATTGAGAAGGTAAACATATTTTTGGTTCACCATGAGTTATTATTTTTGTATCTTTATATTTTCCTTTTATCAGTAATAACTTGGGGGACAAGGAGTTAATAGCCCCGCTTTTGACTGAATTTAGATACTGGAACAGATGCACTACTACTAATCACAAATTAGGCTACACTAGATAATATTATGAATCCTTGAACTTGGTTGGTACCTACAAAATACATTTTAACTTAAATAAAAATAAGACTCACCTACTACATATTGTTGGGTTCCTTGTGCCAAGATCAAGACCATGCCAAGAGTTTCATTTAGAATCCTATCTGTATCTTATTAAACACGCAGTATCACACTTACGGTATATTGGGGACATTGTGAAACAATGTCTGGGTTGGGAGTGTGCTTCCCCTTATGTTCTTGCCATCTTAACCTGATCTCAGTGTCAAAAAAGAGACAAGGCAGGGCATTTTGCTGAGTCAATCTTTTTCCATTTCATTTAAAGTTACCTACTGGGTTTTCTCACAAGGCACCTAAGGTGCAATTCTGTTCGAGTGTGTAATTTCACTGAGTCTTGTGTGTGCTATGTGAAAGCTTGATGGATGTGTTGGGACGAGGCTATAGAGCAAAGAATTAACTCCCAGCCACCAGGAAGGATCCTTTGTGCTCTCGTCTCCAAGGACACCTGACTTATATTTGGCGAACAAATAGCTAGCTCGCACAATAATGTGAAATAAATGAAGCTCCCTGAGATAAGAGGAAATGATTTCCCTTTTGGGGACACGGAATTACAAAGAGTTGGTAAATGAATGGCAGCTTTGTGTTCTGTCGAGGACATGCTGGACCTCTTGGCGTTAAAGTGTAAGCCACTCTTTCAGAAAAGTGACAGAAAATGACGAAATAAGTATTGCGCACGGTGAATTTGTGCTTTTTCGGCAGATGTGCTTGTCATACTGCTGGGACTCTTTTCAGATCTCTATGACAATAGAACACTAAATAATATCCAAGTTTAACACAATGCAAAAGCAAACAAACCAATGTACTGTAGCTCACATTAGATGATAACTACATTTGTTGATTCTGATCCCTTTTTTTTTTTAGTGTGACCATGTTTAAGACATGATAAGTAGGATTTGCCAGATGCAGTTTGTAAAACAATATTCAAAGTTGGCCCCTCCTCCTTGGCTCAATTAGGGTGAGGATGATCGATAGCGGGTGAAGGCCAATTCCAAATTAACTCTAGTTTTGGAACAAGCTTTGTCCACTTGCCATTTTTGCTCTATTTGCGTTTTTTTTGTTTTGTCCGCCAACTTTAGTAGCTTCCTGTTAGATGTGTGCCGACAGTCTGCCACCTTGTTGGTGCGTTTTGTAGAGGTTTGCACCCAGAAACCTCCTGAACACAGAAAAATAAGAAAATACAGGTCGAGGGTAGGATCTCTGCAGACACCGCCACAAGCTTCTAGTGGTTCATAAGTGACAATTGAGAGGGATTATTTTTGGGTATACATTGTTTTTTAGGAAAATCCTACTCATTGTGCCTTTACAGGAGTGCAACACTAAATTGATGGACTACTCTTTGAAGGACAACTTTACCATGTTTTTCAACAAAAATTCTGGATTCCAGATCTTACACATTGCACTAATGCAGCTACTTCATATTTTATCATACTTCATATAGTTAGTTACCTAGTTTGTGTTTGGTCATACAGTACTTCACATGGGCTTTTTGAAAACTCTTTGATGCTGATGCTTTGGAGGCACGACTAAATAACAAAACACACCCTGTACAACCATGCAACAATACCGTAACTTTAACAAAAAGACAAAGGCAACAGAATATTCACTGTGAGGAGTTTCCTACAATAAGGACATTTCAAGTTCAGGCTACACATGGATGTGGAGAATGGTCACCAAAGATGTAAAGTATACACGACTTCAGTGAATTGGTTAAAACATTCAAACGCACTTCCTCTTCTCTGTATCATTTTGTATGAAATGATCACAGACCACCCAGGCTGGTAAACACGCTGCTACTGTGTGCTCCATAATGCTGTTAGACTAATGGTGTCAAAGACATAAAAGGGGAAGCTGAAGAAAAAAGTGGGGGCTAGAGGGAGTGCAAACGCTGCTCAGGAGGACATCCTGCAGCTCAGCCATCCAACACAAGACAACAAAACACAATGTAAACATTTGGCCCCTGCAATAATGACATTAATGTAGGCTTTCTCAAGTTAGAGCCTAGCTTGGAACAACGGTAACGGCTGCCTCTGTACAAGCCATAGACTGTAAGAAGTGGGCGTAGTCAACGTGACGTCACCCATTGAATTGTGGACTACGGTTTTGAAGCATTTTGGTGGTCGCCATCTTGGTTTCTGGCCTTTGCCATCTTGTTTTTTTGGAACCAGAAGTGACACAAGAGGGTGGACTAAAATGTAACAATTAATTTCCATGAACTGAAGAAAACACAGAAGTCCTTCAGACGATTTTAGATATTTGAGACAACTTCATCGAATATACACTTAGTGGCCACTTTAATAGGTACACCTGTGCAATCTAATGCAATCCAATACAGTATTATGCCAGAACATCCATCTATACAAAGTTCATAATTCTTAGGTTTTGTCGACTTAAATTCAATCATATGTTTTAGCACTGGCGCCATAGTAAGTGATGGTGTTGTTCTGGGCTGCATTTAACTCAGAGGTGTTTCTAATTTCACTGACCTGACAATGCAACTTGTGGGCCAAGTTCACACCATTTTCATTTAAAAAGAAGAGTGGAGTGGTTTGCATGCTTCGGCGTGTCCGTGTGTTCACGCTCATGTGGAGGTGAGCTTGTGTATGAAAGTTTAGGAGTTCACACTTCGGAGGGGGGGGGCATAATGCTGCTGATGAAGTGGAGGCTTTGAAGGCAGCGAGAGGGAGGGTGCTGCTGGCTCTGTTAGCTGCAGCTCTCTGACAGCCAGGGCTTACGCTGCAAAACCTAACGGAGCTGCTGACTCGCTGCTCTCTCTGCTCTGACACACTGACCGCCTAACAGAGACAGAGACAGTGAGAGAGACAGCGAGCGGAGTCTTTTGGAAGGTCTGTCAAAGGCTTGGCGTGTTAAGCTCTTGCCACATTTCCACTTCATGCTATGGCGCGACATGACTGGCTTGGAATCGCTGCCTTTTTTTTCCCACTAGCCTAAGTTGTGGACAGTACCTGATACTTCTTTTGGTACCACCTTGGTCGAGGTTCAAGGGAGCTGAGCTGATACTAGAAGGTGGAGTTTAAACACTGAAGACCACTGATGGTCAGAGAGAATAGTCACTAGCGCAACACACATCATGCACACACACGCCATTTTAAAACAGCCAGCCTACCATGAATTATTGCCATGACAATCAGAGAAGAAGTCCGCCTACACTTAGGGAGTACTATCTACTGTTGAAAATGAAATAGAAAAAAGGACCTGGAGCCAAACTGTAGCGTACAGTGAAAATTTGTCTTATGTGAGCATGCTTTATAAATTTTGCATTACAGAGTTCATACAGTACAGTGTGTCACAGCTCAGCTGTGACTCCAGCCCTTTTCCTGGTGTCTCCGCTCTCCTCTCTCTCTCTCTCTCTCTCTCTCACTTTGTGTGTGTGTGTGTGTGTGTGTGTTTGGCATGGGCGCGGCTTCCATCACCCGGCACCTGGGCTCATCTCCGCACCTGCCTTCAATCAGACCATCAAGCACATGCAGCTCAAATACCCCGGCTTCCTTCCATCTCATCGCCAGATTGTTTTGTCAGCTCAGTGGTAGCTTGAATCTTGGCCCCTCTGAGTCTTTTTGTCGACTAGAGATTATTTAACCCTTATTATTACTGAAGTTTATGACTAACTTGTGTTTCCCTTGCGCCTCAAGATTCCGGTGTCCACGTCGCAGCCCAGCCGCCACCACTCACGCCGCCTCATCTCCCTACCAGCAATCCCTGCCTGTCCTACTAGTAGGACAGGCGGGGATTGACATTAACAGTCTTAATTAATTAATAAATAATTAATTAATTAATAATAAAAAAATAATAATTAAATTAATTAAAACAAATCTTTAATGAGATTAACAGTCTCATTAAAACTCTTTTTTTCTTCACCTGCTGTCTCCGTCCGTGTCTGCTTCTGGGTCCAGGATAACCGGCCGTAACACAGTGCTTGTTACAAACACTAAAGAAATATCAAGTGCATCATAATCAATCATTTTATCTGACATCTGTAATTTTGCACGTGCTGTTCACCCTCTGCAGTAGTAAAAGCTGAACTTCTGTTTGAGCCATAGCAGAGGTAGTAGATTAGCTGGAGACAGTTTTGCGGAAGGATGTATTTTAAATTGAGGAACATTTTTTAACAGACACCTCGACTAAATATGTGTGACAGTACCAGGCTTATGCTGCTGGTTTTAATGTGTGAAAGTGCAAACGTGGTGGCTCATCTCTGGCACCGCTCTGGTGCTGATTGGACTTCATTGGCGTCATCAACCAGAAGAGGTGCGGACCAGACACAGTCAGCACTTTTTAACAGTGAACAGTATGGCGAGCAATATGTGTTTTACTCAAACAACTGGGAATATCCATTAATCAAATTAAAAACAATACATGGGGCTTCTACATTTGAATCTGTTTTGAAGAGATTACGGTAATTTATTGTTTGCACGTCTGGATTACTGAACGCCTTGATTATTTTCAATTAAATCCACAGGAGACTGGGCAATTCAATATGAAGGAATAATGAAAGCGCACCACAATGTTTGTTTTTCCGCTGCATACTTTGGATAATTGAGCCGCATTTATAAATGGGCCGTGTTTCTCGGTCACAGCGGGAAATTGGTCCTTAAATGAGTCAGGACATTATTGTGACAGTGCACAAAGGAACTCCTACTGAGAGCAGCCAATACATGAACCATACATCATTATTCAAGGCCTAAAGATCTGGTTCTTTGCCAGGGTATGATATGAGGAATCTTAAGACCCCTATTAAACCGATGGATGTTTCCACAGTAAAACAGTCGCATTGTGGTGAGGAGGGTCCTGATCTGTTTCAGAGTGATGGGAGAAGCCCCGAGGGCCTGGCTCAGGCAGACGACAGTGCGTGAGATTTCAACCCGTTCCCAGCTCACAAACCTCGCCCCTGATATTCGGACAAAGAGCAGATCTGATGTGAGACAGACACCCAGTGTGCCAAAGACAAGTACAACTTAAGCTAGTTAGACTCTGCATCGTCCTGTGGGGTTCAGGGACATTAGAGATCTCAGTAGGTCAGGAAAAGTTCATGACACTGTTTTTTGACACTGAGTTAAGTACTGAATAACCACTTCTGGTTGATGATACAATTCGAGACTACACATGCTCCTCATAGGGCCATACCAGTGGTTCTGTCCATTTACTACAAACTGTGTATAAAAGCTCATCTATGTTAACTAGCTAGTTGCTTACTTTGACTGCCTGCAATTTGATGCTGGGCAGGTCTGGGCAGGTCTTTGTGTTCAGTTTATCCAGGCTGCAAAGTCCAGTTCTGAAAAGTGAAGCCAATGGTGCAGTGCCTTAAACTATCATTCTTTCTAATGGCCATCAGGGGGCGACTCCCCTGGTTGCAAAAATAAATTTGATTGTATAAAGTCTCAATCTCTAATTTTGAGTCTTCTCCACTACAGCATGATGTTCATTTAGTAAATTATGGTCCCATTTCATGTAAAATAGACATCAAGCAGGGTATGCTTTAGGGGCATGGCTACATTGTGATTGACAGGTCACTACCACGGCGTTGTCCAGTCTAGGAGTTGTCTGTGTTTTGTTTTACAACTTTAACCTTAAAATTAACATTTCGGACGCCTAAAACGTCTCATTCAGGATTTGATTGTACTTGCTCCCACTCTCTGGTTGCAAAAGAGTATTTTTACACAACATGGGACCATAATTTACTAAATGAATATCATGCTGTATTGAAGAAGACATGAAAATAGTGATTGAGACATAAACTCATGTTCACAATGTTTACTGAGGTAATACATCAAGTGAGAAGTAGAGTAATTTTCTCATAGACTTCTATACAACCAGAGGAGACGCCCCCTGATGGCCAGTAGAAATAATGCAAATTCAAGACACTTCTGCATTGGCTTTACTTTTCAGACCCAGAAGTTGCAGCCTGGTTTGCAACTTGCAAACCCCTTTCACATTACATATAGTAATTTAATCCCTTGCTTATACAAAAATATTGTTCATAGCAGCTTTAAGTAAATTTCAACAGTTTGCTAATACATACAGATGGTCATATTGAGACAATAGGTTGCACATTAATATTGCTTTGGGAGATACTTTGTCTAAATACTGACCAGTAAAATCTACTGTTACAATACACTCAAATCAAACATGTTTGAAATGAATACACTCTGTTGTCACCTTTGACTGAAAACAGCCACTCAAACTTGATCCTGCAGTGATATTTCCGCTTCCTCTCTAAAGCAGGATGATTTGGATCCATGAACCGTGACCACTACAGGCTTCTGTTTGTGGAATAGTTGACATGGAGATGTCACACTTGCCTTTTCAGCTTCATGATACTGGGTGAATAAACAGTGACAGACATTTTGGGGTATTGGTAAAGAAGTGGATTTTGCAGGTATCGCTTGGTCTCCAGTAAAACAAATGGTAATGCAAATTAACATCGCCACTCATTTTCACCATTTTACAGTTTTTCATGCTGGCTCCAGGGCTCAATGCACTTCTGATGCAAAGTTGGCCTGTGCATTTTTTTTTTTTTTTAAAGTGGCCTTGTTGATCCCTTGGATCTAGAAGTTATTAGTTGGTGGACATTTGTGGATTAACCGAGAGGGCAGAGCAGCTAAAGAATTAGCGGCTAAAGGTTTGCTGATATCAGCCAAAGCCAGAAAAGCTGTCACCCTGATCTGCTCAAACCTTGTGAGCAGAAATTGATCCTGAGCAGCAGGGCTCAGCAGGATGGAGACGCAGAATCAGTCCTTTACAAAGTTGTGATGGCAGGTTGACCTCGCAGTAGGAGTGACTGCACTACCACGAAAAGGTCAACGGTTCAATCCCTGCTGCAGCCAAATGCTCGGTGTCATGCGCACTGATTACGGGCTGCAGGCTGCCTTACTGTAAGAAGTGTGAAACTCAAAGGTAGAGCCTTTGATTAACATAATTAAAGTCATAGTAATATGTAAACTTCTTCTTTATAAAGCCAGATCACCGACACATGATCAGTGATGGGCTGTGCTTACTGCAGTGTGGGGCAAAGAGCAAAGTGCAGGTTTACGTTGCCAACATAAGGCAGGTAGCAGGACATTGCTTGCAAATTTAAGGCCCTAAAACCCTTGTTCCACCAAAATTAGCATGTATAAAAAGTTATTTGTCAGGTCATTTAGCCTCAGTGCTGACCAGCTGTGGTCTTGCAGCCTCATCTCAGCTATGAACGCATTAATTTAGTCTGCAACTACAGTTAATTGAAGTTTAATGTTCCGTAAGATCCAAGATAGAATCCACTGAGGGAAAAACAACGCTCAGATTACAGTTGTAAACTAGTAAGTTATTGCTTCAAAGTGGATGAAAAAACCCTGCTGCCTCTTGTTTCGAAAGGAAATTACACTCAATAGCCCCGAGGAACGAGGGTAACCAGTCTTCAGCACCAGAGAGCCAAATTCCTGTCATGTCGATGTACAGTCTGAATGCTCTATTGACCGAAAAGCTTTTCTCAATAAAATACCGACTTGAATGTGGCTTCAGTGTTTACGATAATGACCGTTTACGAACTCTTTAAGGTATCCAAGACACATTTTTGGCAAAAGCATGCTGGGCAGTTTAGCCACTGTATATCACTTATATAGTGAGTGTTGTTGGCACTATGAACAGAAATGAGAAAACAGAGCTGCAAGATGGTATGATGCCATTTAGATCTACTGTCAGGGACCATTATGGTTTCCCAGTGATAAAGCGGCACTGGACAAAAAGTGGCGGATCGGACAAAATCTGTGTGTGGACAATGTTGAACTTTTGGGTGTTATCATCCAACATACATACATACATACATACATAGAGAGAGAGAGAGAGAGAGAGAGAGAGAGAGAGAGAGAGAGAGAGAGAGAGAGAGAGAGAGAGAGAGAGAGAGAGAGAGAGAGAGAGAGAGAGAGAGAGAGAGAGAGAGAGAGAGAGAGAGAGATAGATAGATAGATAGATAGATAGATAGATAGATAGATAGATAGATAGATAGATAGATAGATAGATAGATAGATAGATAGATAGATAGATAGATAGATAGAGTTGTGGTCAAAAGTTTACATACACTTGTAAAGAACATAATGTCATGGCTCTCTTGAGTTTCCCCGTTATTTCTACAACTCTGATTTTTCTCTGATAGAGTGATTGGAACAGATACTTCTTTGTCACAAAAAACATTCATGAAGTTTGGTTCTTTCATGACTTTATTATGGGTTAACAGAAAAAGTGATCAAATCTGCTGGGTCAAAAATATACATACAGCAGTGCTAATATTTGGTTACATGTCCCTTGGCCATTTTCACTTCAATTAGGCGCTTTTGGTAGCCATCCACAAGCTTCTGGCAAGCTTCTCGTTGAATCTTTGACCACTCCTCTTGACAGAATTGGTGCAGTTCAGTTAAATTTGATGGCTTTCTGACATGGACTTGTTTCTTCAGCATTGTCCACATGTTCTCAATGGGATTTTAAGTCAGGACTTTGGGAAGGCCATTCTAAAACCCTAATTCTAGCCTGATTTAGCCATTCCATTACCACTTTTGATGTGTGTTTGGGGTCATTGTCCTGTTGGAACACCCAACTGCGCCCAAGACCCAACCTTCGGGCTGATGATTTTAGGTTATCTTGAAGAATTTGAAGGTAATCCTCCTTCTTCATTATCCCATTTACTCTCTGTAAAGCACCAGTTCCATTGGCAGCAAAACAGCCCCACAGCATAATACTACCACCACCGTGCTTGACGGTAGGCATGGTGTTCTTGGGGTGAAAGGCCTCACCTTTTCTCCTCCAAACATATTGCTGGGCATTGTGGCCAAACAGCTTGATTTTTGTTTTGTCTGACCACAGAACCTTCCTCCAGAAGGTCTTATCTTTGTCCATGTGATCAGCAGCAAACTTCAGTCGAGCCTTAAGGTGCCGCTTTTGGAGCAAGGGCTTCCTTCTTGCACGGCAGCCTCTCAGTCCATGGAGATGCAAAACACGCTTGACTGTGGACACTGACACCTGTGTTCCAGCAGCTTCTAATTCTTGGCAGATCTGCTTTTTGGTGGTTCTCGGTTGACTCTTCACCCTCCTGACCAATTTTCTCTCAGCTTGCGTTTTCTTCCTGATCGTGGCAGTGACAAAACAGTGCCATGCACTTTATACTTACAAACAATTATTTGCACTGTTGCTCTTGGGACCTGCAGCTGCTTTGAAATGGCTCCAAGTGACTTTCCTGACTTGTTCAAGTCAATGATTCGCTTTTTCAGATCCATGCTGAGCTCCTTTGACTTTCCCATTGTAGCGTTTGTGGGCGTTTGTATCCAATGAGCCCTATTTAAATGGCCTCAGAGAAGTCACTAGCTGTAGTCACTCATAATCACTCACAAGAAGTTAAGAGGCCATGTTATGAAGCTCATTTCATTGACACAACTTTCTAAGTCACCAAAATTGCTAATTCATGTTGCTGTATGTATATTTTTGACCCAGCAGATTTTGTCACTTTTTCTGTTAACCCATAATAAAGTCATGAAAGAACCAAACTTCATGAATGTTTTTTGTGACAAAGAAGTATCTGTTCCAATCACTCTATCAGAGAAAAATCAGAGTTGTAGAAATAACGAGGAAACTCAAGAGAGCCATGACATTATGTTCTTTACAAGTGTATGTAAACTTTTGACCACAACTATAGATATATATCTATATATCTACATATATATAGATCTACATATATATATATATATAGATCTATATTCAGATATATATATATTCAGATATATATATATATATATAAATATATATATATATATATATATATACACACACACACATATATAGATATATGTATATATCTATAGATATATATCTGTAGATATATGTATATATCGATCGATATACATCTCAGGAAGTGCAGGACTCCGCCATGGATGTTTCCATGAGCGAAAAATAATGTGTGCATTCGCCATGTCATTGGGATCTGGGTTCTTCCTTGGCCCATGCTACACTCTTCCATCCTTCTATAGTTCTGCAGACAAACCAACAAACGAATAAACTGAACCAAAAATATAACCTCCTTGCCGGATGGTGTAAGTCTTCCCAGGTCATTCTGGGCCATAAGGTTAAAGTTACTTTATTGTCTCAGATTGTCTAAAATTGTCTTGGAGAAAGGGAAATTAAGCATTAAGACCAGACATTACAATAAAACACATATACGAACACATGACTAAACATAGAGATAAAACACAAACAACTGGACAAATCAATGTTCAGAACCCTGAACAAACCTAAAAGCTGTTTCAAGTCTCCAAATGATGCTCATAAAAGTATAAACACATTACTACTTAAATCATGGTCTTGTAAGAGAAACCTATTACACGTTAATGCATACTTACAGTCAAGCTGTGACTGTAGCTTTTTAAAGGCAGTGACAACATCAATGAACCGAATGGAATTTATATATGTCAGTCACATTACCACAGAACCCCAAGAAACGTCATGGGAAATGCGTCTTCAAAGCCTTCTGTGTGTAATGTAAAGTCATCAGATGGGAGCACTGGAAGGGTTCTTGTGTCGAGAGTTTACAAATCTGCCTGTGTCATGGTTTTTCCAGCGGCCACGTCTACGAGGGACCTGCCAAACTGGGAAACCAGCGAACAGCAGATGCCAAGCGGAGCCTCTGAGCACAGCAGTTTTGAGACGTTTTCGGAGAGAGGAATAAGAGCAGTGAACTTTGTTTTACCCTCTTCTTCGTGTGGTCATCTGAGGACACAGAGTTTTTAGCTTGGCAGGACTGTATCGAAGAGATTTTGAAAAAGTACACTTTAATGCTTCATACTAAGCATTGTTCATGGCCTCTGGAAAATGTCTCCAAACCCATGGACTGACATTGCTGATTGCGACATGATTATTTTGGCATCCCTCCACTGTAATTACAGAACAAGAAGTGGGGTTTGTCGCAGCTTGGCCAGCACACTACAAAGTATTAAAATATGTAGAGATGGGTGCTTAGGGTGCTAATTGTCAAAGGCAGAGCAGAAAGTGAATATTGTGAGTGTCTTTTTAGTTTCACTCCAAGACAACATACAGTATGTCATTTTTAAGAAAGAAAGCAACCATTAGGCACCAGAAATAAGTCAGTTTGGTCAATCAGCTGTCGATGACTGCATCCCCTAAAGGCTGCAAGGCCTGCTGGGGATTTTTTTTTGTCTGGTTTCCCTGAGTTCTGAAGCCACATTAGTCAAAGCATCGTATCAAAGGCATTTTCCATGCTTGTTTGTGCTGCAGAGCAATTTCCATGACTCCAGATCTGCTTTTTCTCTCGATATCTCAGAGACTGCACAGAGACTGCAGAAACCACACACACACACACACACACACACACACACACACACACACACACTTTCTTCTGGAGGCCCAGCAAAGCAAGTGGTTATCCAGATTTGTTATTTTGAGTTATATTGCTGTAGCTGACTTCTACGTCCATACTGCTATTCTCAGTGGAAACAACTCAACCTCAGCTGTTCAGTATCTTCTCTCCAAAGGTTTCATTTTACATCATCTTTAGGCTGTCCAAAATGACAGAACATTTACTGCCTGCACCTGAAACTATCATGATACGTAGGATACACAATTTACTGAATTTCCTCCAACAGAAACATTTCAAATTCAGACATTGTGAGATAAAGAACTTCTGATGTCACGTTTTGGTGGCAAGCTATCAAGGGGGCTGAACACAATCAATGAATGCTGCTTTACGGACATAAATCCAAAGTACCACATATGTCAAAGGAGGTGAGGGACTCTCTCATTACTATCACTATCTCCCACAATGGCTAAGAGGAGACGATGACGAGGCAGCACCAACGTCATTGAACACTAATTGTGAAAATATTAACAGAAAATATTGTCAGTGACAAAAAACTAGACTAAGATGTAGTTTAAACAATAAAACCTTCACCAATGTCTTTCTTTATTTCTGTTGACAAACCCAATAGAGCAGTTGTGTGTGCTCTATTGTAAGTGTAAGTGTGTAAGTGCCCCATTCAGAACTACACTGTGCCATGCCAATGTTCCAACGACCCATTACTGAGAAACCCAAAAAGTCTGTAAAATGTCCCATTGGACCAAAAGCCCAATGTTTCGAAAATGTAAGTCGTGAAGCAATGGGCCTTCGGAATAATGGTTTGTTTTCACGATGATCAAAGTCAGGAGGACTCGGAGTAACTGACTTACTTAACTTTAAGTTAACAATGACAACAACAGGGCTTGGAAGAAAGAAACAAGGTGATATTTTGGCTGGACAAGTTTGACTGAAATGTTCAATACAATCTGATGAATAAAAATGTCAACAATTTACATTGACCCAAACTTAGGGATGTACTGATACCAGTATCGGATATCGGGCCGATACTGACTCAAATAGCTGGATCAGGAATCGTGACAGATAGCTAAAAAATTAACAGTACCTCCATTTGATATGAAAGCTAATATTGCAACTAAACACCATGAGGGAAAACCACATTCCATTGCAAGGATCCAGCGCCCAACAGTGATAAAATGCATCATTTCTGGTAGTAACATTTTAAGGTGAGGATTTTTGTTTCTGAGGCATCATACAGAGAAGGCTGCACCTCAGGCCATTTCACGATGGCTGAGGTAGAGCGGGATGGAAATCTACTGTCCCAAGCCACCTGCCAATGGAATCTGGCTGAGTCAGATAAGAGCTGCTGGACTGTAATACCTCCCCAGCGCTGACAGCCATACAACCGATGCACTTTGTGTCTAATAAAGCTCTGATTGTCCAAGCGAGCATTTGTTTCCCCTTAGGCAATGCTGAAAACAAGTCAAACCTGCGTAAACATGAATACACACCGTGATGTGTGTGGACTCAAAGAACAGATTATCTTTGGACAACATACAGTATTCTGTATGTACGAGAGGTCAACAACCTTCACTGCAAAGCTTATGGTGCCATTTCTAAGGTCTAAACCATGGTGAAAAGTTTACTCGTACATTTGCCTTTCTGCACTTTTACATTTATATCTAACTTTAGGTTTGGTTCAGCCTTCTTTGGCAGTTGCAAGAGTCAGAGTCAAAACAAATTTGACGTTTAAACTTGGCAAAGCATGATAGATTTGTCTTCATTTGCACTGAATTTGACCTTGTTTTTGTGTCTGTGCCAGGTAAGAGTACAAACATTAATGAATGCTGAATATGAGCCCGCATGGACCAAAGATTTCAATCTCTTCCTGCGCTCAGCTTATTTTGTTCCTCCTGTTTTTCTGATTTTGCGCGCCTGGCCTTCAAATGTCAACATCTATCTCACTATGCCAATCAAATTACAGGTTTCAGGATCAGTGGACATACATGGTTCGTATTGCGTTCACACTAACTAAATCTGCTTTGTTGGTGCTTAGGAGAAGGCAGGAAGACCTTGGTGTGGGCTCCAGAGTTGTAAGGGCATTGCACCAACCTGGCCAAGGAAAACAAAATAGAGAAGCAAAAGTTCCAGATTTTGAAGAAACCACAACATTCCTGGTGCCAGCTTCTCCTTAGCAGTATGTTGTATTAGGCCTCTAGTGAATCTCTTCTTGACGTGCAAAAGTCTTTCCAAGATATTTGAAAGAGTTTAAGTTCATAATAGCAGTTAACTAGTTGGTCAATCGCGGGAGATATATCTTCTTTTTTTCACCCAATAACAATGATCAATTCTTTTGAAAAAGGTCTCAACTACAACCAGTAAAGGGTTCACTAATGGACCCAGCAAGGATCTCAGAGGCTGTTTACAAATGTGTTGGGTCTGATTGGACTAAAGCCAGAAGGCTTGTCTGACCTGGAGATACTGTTTGACTGCAGAAACAACACGACTGCTTTCTTGCAGGGATAGCGGGAGGTACTGTCGCTGCTTTAGTACTGCCCAGGAAATTTTAGGCATCACAAACTTTTTATGCACAAATTTTTGTAATGCAGCTTCTGAAAGCAGTACAGTCTTCATTATTTATCAATACATGTTGTCCTATTCAATATTAATCTTATACATTTTGAGAATTTGGGGAGTGGGCGATCATTTGGACAGATATTACACTACAATATTCATAATGTAATACATCACTAAGATTAATTTAATTCAAAGACTGAATCTACAGTTTGTTAACTGTTGATCTACCGTAGATTAAGAACTACTGTCTAAAGAGAGGGTGTTGTGAGTCTATTTGTTTTAATGGGGAATATTTAGGTGGATTAAAGTAAATCGTTATGCTAAAATAATTAATTACTTAATTTCTCAATTAAAATTAACAAACTATTTTGATTACAATTTAAATCAATTTATTGGTAACGTCTTTAATCAAGTAAAAAGTCTAAATCATCCACGGTTCCAATTTCTTAAAGTGAGGATTTGATGCTTTTCTCGTGAATTATATATTTATGGGTTTTAGGCTGTTGGACAAACAAAACAAGCTATTTTAAATGTTTACTTTGGGCTCTTTTGATGGTAATTTATTATTATTCCCTGACATTTTAAAGACTATACTTCAGTGTCTTGCCATTATGACAACTGACTGCAATAAAATACAAACCCAGCCATGAAGGGAAAGTAACAGCTCTGGCAGAATTTAAAGGCTCCAATCAGACGTATCCTCTGCAACACTCTGGCTATCAGGGCCGGTCATCGGCCGTCCAGTCCAGGAAGCCCAGTGCCAGCCAAACAATGACTCACACTTTGGCACCGGTCATTAGCCTGTCACTGGGGTCTCAGAGTGTCATCAGTAATGACAGGGCAGGGCAGAGCATGCATGCTGACTGCCTCTCCACACACACACAAGACCCTCTCAAGAGGCCTGTAATTCACTCAACCTTTTATTTTGGTGGTGTGTGATTTGCAGAGTTTAGAGTAGATCTGGCACAAGTAGCACAAGGCCTGATCTCCTGCAGACTTGGCAATTTAACAGAACCACAAATCATGGAAGTACCAGTGCTGTTCATTACCATGTTAAAATAAACGAGGGCGACACTTTGCTTAAGGGTTAGAGATCACAAAATACAACACAATAATCCACAATCACTGGAACTTTTTTTCTACTGAAGAAGTAGTCCCTAATAAAACAGAAACTATCTACAAGAATAAATATCAATGGAGGCCAAAGTCATGATGGGTCTCTTGGAAGGCAATGTTGGTTAGGCAACACTTTGATCCAGATTAAAATATTTAAACAAATATTGGATGGATTGCCAAGAAACTTGTTACAGTCATTGATGGTCCCCAGAGGATGAATCCTACTGACGTTAGTGATCCCCTGACCTTTGTTCTAGCACCACTATGAGGTTGACATTTGTCACATTTGGGTCATTGTGAAATCTATCAACATTGTACAGACATTAATGTTCCACGTAGGACGAATTGTAAATCTTGGTGGTTTCCTCACTTTGTGTAGCACCATCTTGAGGTCAGAATTGCAACTTGTCCACAGTTTTGTCCAAATACCTGCAAAACCCATACTTCATGTTTAAAAGTAATTAGCAAACGTCAACATGCAAACTATGGCCGTGACTTTTGCAATCGGATGCGCCAGATTGGAATTCAGGAGTGTCTGCATACATTTGTCCACACTTGACAATTCAATGCACTGATCGAATAGCGATCCGATATATTTCTGTCATGATTAGGCTTTGCCTCATGTGTCTGTGTGTGTGTGTATGTCTCCTGAGTGTGATTCCTGATTGTTCTCATTCACTTCACCTGTGTTCAATCACCTGCCCTCTGACAACCCCACACATATATACTCCTCTGCTTTCCCTGTTCTGGTCGTCAGATTATATTCGTCCTTCCCGGAGTGTGGTTCATGTTCCGGCATTGTGTCTTCCCCGTGTGTGCTCCGTGTTCTGACATTTTTGTCCTCATGTTTGCTACTGGGTCCTATGGTTTGTGACTTTGCTTTTTTTTATTGTTTGTGACTTTGCCCTTTTCTACAGTTTTTGCTCGCTCTCTTTTTGAGTCGCTTTTGGTTCTGGTTTATTACCTTTTTGATGTCCAGTAAAATACTTTGTTTTCAACTCCACCTCGTCTCCAGTGTCTGTGTCTGCGCTTGAGTCTCTGAACTACCCCCAAAATGTCACAATTTCGTGGTCAAAGGAGCAGCTGTACAGCTGTGCTTATACAACCTCACGGAAGAGCTAGCATGACTCAAGACTCCTAATCTCGTGATGTTTTAGTTGAAGTGAACTTTTTTAAAAATGGTACATTGAGCTGATTACCAAAAAAAGGGTACAGGTGACCTAGGAACACATTAATTGTCGCTTCACATGCCATGTTTAGTGTTGCTAGCAGCTTTGCTGTAGGGATGACAATGTCTGGTAGTTGGTCCAAAACAAAATATTTCAACAACTAAGTCCTTAACCTTAAAAAAATGGTACGAACATCAATGGAGCCCAGAGGTTATATAATGGTAACTTTGGTGATCCTCTGACTTTGTCTCAACTTTCCCTTTACTTTCCATCCAGCACCACCATCACATCACCAAGACTTTGGTTTATGACCAATTACCTGCAAAACTGACATTTCTATCGGCCTCAGTTGCACTTTGTTTAGTGCTAATTAGCAAATGATAGTGTGCTAATACTAAATTAAGATGTCAACATGGGGGTGGTTATATCTCCCTGTGCAGATAGATTTGGGTTGATTGACCCAGGTTTAGACTGTAGCAATCTCTAAGATATCTGTCTCCAACCAGTTTTTGTTGGGGCTGCTTTCCCGTTGAAGAACAAAGACACTGTTTCTGGAAAGACATGCTATTCTGATAGCCTCATGAATGAAATTGCATTCCCCCGCCACTGCAAGCAGAAATCTTAGATACACGATATCTCAAAACCTGGACAAAAACTGTCTGGATACCACCAGAGGTCGGTGAGGAGATATGTTTCTTGTGTATTTTGGGATAACTGACTCTTTAAAATTCAAGATTGAATCTTGACTTTCACAAAAACATTACAGCTCCCTCTCATATCATTACATTTTAAGCCCTCAGTTCATACAAGGATATTTATTGCACAGAGGAGAGCGCCAGATCTAGAAGCGGCTGCACGAATAGTTGTCCCGGAGAGGACCTCTCTGTTCTCAGCCTCACTGTTTGATGAGCTGTGGTGAGGCTGTCCACCTTTCTTCCTGGGAGAGGTCCTGCTCCTTTGCACCTCTGTCAACTTTGACATAGTTTTGTGTGCGATTCTTTGCGTGGAGAAACAAGTTGTTGCTCATTTATTCTAAGCCATGTTTGGAGCAAAATAGAGTAGAGGGCCAAATAGCCTGCAGAATTCTGGTCATATTTTCTTTTGGGGGAAAGAAATGTAAACAAATGTTGTGTTTCACATAAACACAATGTAGAGGATGGATGACCAGTGACAAAATAAAGTAGAGAGAAGCTCTCAAAAGATTCATTAAAGTATCGAAATACAGAAAACTCCACATCAATTCCAGGCTTTTCTTGGCAGTTATAGAGATAACATTCCTTCCAGTAGCTTTATAATAAAAACAGCTTTTTTAAATGTGCATATTACTTTCAATATCTCAAACACGTGTTAAGCCTGCCAAAGCCTACATCAGTTGTTCCCATACAGTCCAGGTAACAAGGACTGCTAGGTGAGACACCGAATGACTTCAAGCCAGCGGTGAGATGTTTCCACCACCTCATCTCTGTAATCAAGTAAGCAATGCGTTCTCCAACTATACACATTAGAGCTCTGATGGTGGAAATTGACTCAGAGCCACTGTAATATGCAATTAACTAAATATATTCTCTTTTCTCTGGGACGTGCTCTCAGCGAGTCATGTGTTCCTGTGGGTTTGTGGCCCTAGACAAGTTTGTCTAATGCTCACATTCCGTTTCCCTGAAGTTCATGCAGAGTTTACAGTGAGAAACTTAATTCATGCACAATGCACTCTGAGGATCCCAAGGGGTGCTACTGTGCCAGCAAACTTTACATTTGATATGAGGGGATAAATAGATTTAGCAGAAATATGGTTAGAACAAAGATGTGAAGTTGCATGACTGTGTTTGAACACCACTGCCGTGAATGTGCATGGGAGGTGAATAGAAAACTTTTGTTTATTTTAACTTTTTATCTTTTTATCAAACTCACTAAAGTAATGGCTGAGACCTCCGAATACTTCGACATCGCTAAAAGTAGTTATCTCGGAAAAAATAAATAAGATGTGAGACAATAATAGAAGTTGAAAACAAAGAAACTAAATTGAAAGATAAAACAAATGCAACCCTAAGGATGTCATCAGGTTTATTTTCTCCAGATTTCAGACTACAAACTTTTCACTGACAGTCGGCTTTACAACTTTTTAAAAGTGTGTTTGAAAGAAAAACTGACACTTCTGTTACTACAAGGAACTTTTAGCTGGTTATGAAACAGTATCAATTTATTCTTTCTTTCAAAGGAACTCTACAGGGACCCTGTGGACCAAAGCGGTTTTGCTGCTCACTGCTGTTCACCAGCTAGTCTCTAACTGTGTCTGACTGCTGTTTGGTGTTGAGCAGGTAGTGTACAGCTGGTTCATCTGAGCTTTTTCACATCTGCCTGCTGCTACTGGAAGGGAGTTTGATAAGAGTGGTTAGACTGAGTCAAAACAGTTAAGAGTTGCGGGCCGTAAATCCAAAACAATCAGCTAAAAGATGCTAAAATGCTCTTTAAAGATGAGGGGAACTCTAGAGTTGGGTGATAATTCTCTGTTGGTTTATCACTATGTGTGACTTCTTTCACATAACACATTGACATTGATTGTACAAAAATTCTGATCGGTGCTGACAACTTTTATTGAGCAACTCATCAACCAATACTCTTGGTTGTGCTCACTTTCGCTTTCAACTAAATCAACTGGGGTTATATTTACAACATGTGTGATTTTGTGACTTCTTTGCTTTGTTGTACCTGTATTGTAGCTCTTAAAAGCACACTTGCACTTTGGTCCTCTAACAGTCTCTTTTCCGAGCATATTCTGCTCCCATTTGTCATATTAAAGCATGTGAGAGGGGCAGTGGAGGGACAATAACAACGGAACTCTGATTTGTGTGAAGGCGGTCCTTTAAAATCAACCGTAGTCTGACAAGCCTGCACCAGGGGACTAATAAGAGGGCTGTCTTACTACACACCAAAACCCTAAGGTCAACATCTCATTCCACATCAAAAAATGACAGCCAAAGTAACACAAAAAAATCCCCTTCAGGAAGTTCTTCAAAATAAAGGGTTTTCCTTTTAAAAACATTTTTAACCTGGAGAAAAATCCCCAGGGTCAGGGTTTTTTCTTCTTTTTTCTAAAGTAGCGCCTGACTTTCATTTCTCTTTTCCTGAGAGATCATGTGTCTTTTTTTCAGTGGGTAGAAAGTTGAAAAGTGGGCAGAACCTTGGCAAGCGGTTCACTTTCGATTGAAGAGGGAAAAAACAGGAACCTGATTCAGAGCTGTCACACCATCCCCATTCAGCGGCGCATGAGAGAGAGCCCTGATCCACAGGAAGTGAGATGGACTCAGCTGGGCCGGGGGAATTGACATTCGGATGGGATGCAGTCATCGTGTCACCACGAGTGCCGTCTCAGTCGCTGGTGTCAAGTGGCCCAAACAAGTCGTGTCATCCGACCGGTGAACAATTATGGTATACAAGTCAGGGTGGGGAGGTCCTCTTGCTTATCTGAAGCCATGAGAGCTCGCATGTAAAGAAGCACTCTGTATGTAAACTGACTGTGACCTTTAAAGGATACTGATAAGTAGAGTAAAAATAAATTCCTTTGAGACAGGATGATGATTTGTGCACAGGAAAATCCAGCAGATGAGTTTTGCACACTTCCTGCAGCAACCCAAGGCAGCAGAAGCCTTCACCCCGGCAGACCTCAGACACTGTCTATCAACTCCAGACGAGGTTACAAAATGTTTTCCAGTCTGAGAGTCACCCAAGCTTCCTGTAAGTGTTCTCAAAGACGCCACGGAGCACAGCGTTTGCTGCTGGATTCCCTGTTAGCACTGGGAATACACCAGAAATATTGACGAATATGTGCTTTTGTCGTCACACTTTTAGTTTAGAATTGTAACTTCCGTTGTCCAACTTAGTGTTGATTTTACAAATTAAGATCATTTTTTTTCATTTTATGAACGTGGGCGCTGATACGTGGAAATTAAGTAGATGGATTTAATTTCTATTTGAAAAAACAGCTGTTGGGCAAGTAATATAATCGACCCCAGAACTACTACTCACGAGAGTGAACACACAACAAAATGTGAAGAAAGACTCAGTTATCTTACATTTTTAAGTAACAAATATGCAACTAAGCCACGTCCACTGCCAACCTTCTGCTCACATTGAATGAAACAACGTAAATACAAAACGGCACTGAATAGCCGAATATTCAGTAATGCAACACTTTGGCAAGGTCCTTCCCACCGTCGTTCTGTATCACATAATGAATTAAAGTATGTACACGCAGCTATGTTTGGGACAATACAGTTTGGTGTATCCTGCTATAAATCCAAACTTACGCTGTAAGTATCCAAAGCAGGACTCTCATTAACTCTTTGTGTCAACTATAAATCCAGCGTAACGCCGGGTGCAGACTACACCAGATATTTGGTTTGTTACGATGGTCACTGTGTCAGATTACGCCCAATTATAGAATCGTAAATCCTCACCGTGAGACAAGACAGACTCCAAGATGGTCCCCGACCAATCAAGGCCTGTGTGATGTCATTGATGAGGAGGTTCTTTCCACAAAACCAAGAACAGATTTTGCAAAGTTGCAGATGGATGGAATAGATGTGAAATTGCCTTTGAGGGACACATGAACAAGGATTGTAAAAACATACCAGATCTAATGGTCAAATAACACAAGCAGTTCAGTCTGTAGACACCTTAACAAGGAGTCCCCCTCTCCCACTTAATGCCAAACAGCTTTAAGACTGTATTGCTGGTGTGTATGTAAGTGTAGCCACCTTGTTTCGTGGATCCTTCCGGTGGCCAGCGAACCTTGCCCCGGTGCCTGGCCTCTGATGGGGCCTCTCAAGGGGAACCCAGAGCAGGACATCCTGCCATTCAGAGCTGCTGTCACAGTTTTGGGAAGGTGGTACTGGTGCAAAGAGCTTCCTGAGCTCCGGGGGGTCACATCTGACAACAGGAAGAAGAGACGTGACCCCCGGCCGGCTTCGTCTTTGTGTGATGTCTGTGGGAGAGAGCGAAGATAAGCGGGGCGGTCCCATAAAAAAATCGTGGCAATGGAATGTGGAAAGCAACACATCATCTAACATCATTCTAACTTAAAACACTGTCGGGCTGAAAGGAGACGGATGATTTCCTAGATCCGTCTAGTAGGCCTCAGGGTAGTGGCTGACCTGCAGTAGGGCAGAAAATAAAGCTAATAGAGAGGTGAATAATCAATACATTTAGAGGCCTCCTGAGCCCAGGACATGTTTATTTTCAGAAGAGGAGTTATTGCTTTGGTTATATTTTTTGAATGTATGTCAATGACCAATATAAATTCATGAGAAATCCCACATGTATTTCAGATCTCTAAAAAAATGACTAATTACTTGGTTAGCTAAGATAAACTCAGGAGATCTTTGCGGTCGTGCTGCTGGTCGTGCATGAAAAAGATGATATTGCAAACAAAATACAGTGATATACATTTCAGTGGCGCGGCTTATCAATTAATGGCATTGAGCACCAACAAGCCATTCACATTCATAAGAGTCTGAGATTTATTTGGATTCATAAAGATCCATATTAGAAGTACTAGTAGGGACACTAGGCCACATTCAGTCTGTTTAAAATCCAACTGACTATTGTGAACAGTATATCTGCCCACATCCATCTACTGTTAACTGCAAGGCTCAAGTACCTTTCATTGGGTCAACAAGCATCTTCTTTAAGAGACTTTATTGATACTCAGTGAATGACTTTGGAAAGACTTTAATGTACACTTTTATTTGGTTGGTAAATAACATCTGAAGTTTTGTTTTCCTACAGGAGCAATGACATAAAACCTGTAGAAAGAGTACGTTTTTGCTAATTTACCTGTCACCTAATAGAGGGTGGAGTTAAAACACTGCAGACCACTGATTGGTCAGAGAGAATCGTCACTTCATCTTACATCCAACACAGTACATCCTGCACAAGCCCGCTAGTTCTAAATAGCAATACCACCAATAGTGGCAGCTATTTTTTTAATTTATTCAACCCAGATTGAAAAAAAAAAGTGTACTATCTGCAGCAGAAAACTAAATACAGAAAAATACCTGGTACCAAAACAGAGTCGGGTCGAGTCCAGTTGAGTCAAGCTGAACCATGCAGTGGACATATGGTCTAAACTTTATTCAACCAATCCACTTGTATCAGAGATGACCCTTCATCAGGGTGTTTGAGAGAATGGCTAAAAGCACAGTCTATATGGACACAAACACATGGCTGAGGCTACCAGTTATCCAATGAGGGCGAGATAAATAAATAAAAGTACGCGTCTAATATCAACAGTAAAAATTACCATTGAAGCAGTCATTGAATAGAGTTGCAGAGACAAAACTCTCATATTGAATAAGTATAAAAACACTGCTAGAATCCTTGGACGCCTCTGAAATTATAAATTGAAACGTGATGTCTGGGAAGCACTACAGCCATGAAAACTTTACCCTGAAAAACATAAAGCCAAAGCAATGACTGCTTGTGGGTTACCAATGACTACCATGTAAGTATAGCTCACACCGTCACTGCTGTGTACAAACTACGGGTATTTCAGTTCCTCTGCGAGCGACGGTTGCAGTTCCTTTCAGAAAGTGGAGGAAGAGACGTGAGATCATGAGAGCCTCCAATCATGGAGCTGCAATCCATCAGGTTGCCATGGCGACGATGGAGCCCAGAAGTGATTTGCCCCCCATGAGTCCGGGCCTCACACTGTTTGATGAGATGAGCCACAACGACGCGGACGTGTACAGACGGGCTAAGTGGGTTTAAAAGGACACACACACACACACACACACACACACACACACACACACACACACACACACACACACACACACACGTAAATGTGTACATAAACACAGAAGCACACTACACTATGCAGACACACACACACACACACACACACACACACACACACACACACACAGAGATGACTGAGTGTAAGATCTGCATGATGAAGCAAAGGAGTAAAAGGACTCGCTGTCTGTATAACACTCTGTTCAGAAGCCTGTTTAAGGAGAGACACCGTTGGAAAAAACATTGTTTATCCATACACTGGTCAATTTTGAGATATTTTGCTTCCGTAACATGACTTCTTTCAGATTGTTGGAAAGAAAACGTCCAAAATACAAATTAAAGGTATTTTATTTTTTTATGTCTTCGACCATTTGCATCTGTCCATTTCTCCTAAATTCACCTAAGTTAGCATTAGATAATGCCTCATTTGCATATTTAAACATAGAATTTCAGAAAACTTTTAATAGAAAAAATAATTTTCTTAATGTTAGCTATCAGCTGGGAAGTTTCATGGTGATATCCATCAGTTACATTTTGTTGTACCGTATTCACCTGTTGTGTCTTCAAAATACAATTTTACAATACGTTAATAGCTGTTTTTCAAAATGAGTTTTTTCTCATACTTTCCACTTCAGTTGCACTTATATTCACCAAACTTCCCAGTTTCATTCCTGTGTCTACGTATGTTCTGACGGTTTTTACAGAGGTGTTTGTTCATATTTTCTTTAGAGTAGGATTTATATAACATTTCATTACTAAAAACCTTGTTATTATTTATGGAGTGACCTTATGGAATTCCCTCTGTAAAAACTGTTGACTCCATTATGTCAACAACATTTCAAACTGTCTTCATCAAATGCTCTTTCCTGGAAATTAATGCAAATGAGCAGATATTTAATAAGGTTGTGCCTAATTCAATCAACTTGAAAATAGTGTCATGATGATCAATTAGTTAGCATGTTCACCTGTAAGATAAAAGTCAATGAAGTGGCAGCACTGAGGGCAGTAATCACCAGATTTACAGTTGATAATATACAAAATACCAATGTCTGTATTTATAAGTTTGCACTCATTCTGGTGTGCTACCAACATGATTCGCTGTGTCGTATTCCGCACCGTTCATTTGCTGCGGACAGCTAAACACGAAGCCACCGCTAATGCTAACGCAACGCCTTGCACGTGTTTGATCATGAATGCACCTTAATGTGAAAGCAGTGCTACGCCTTAACTGTGAAACAATCGCAAAGAAATGCTTCACCTGCCACTGAGATTTTCTTGTGGAAGTTGGTTCAGTATTGAATGCGAGTGCTGCAGCTGCCAAACATGCTGCAATGTAATCGGTCGGAGCAACTCCTCGCCGTCAACGTGCGTCCACTAAACGTTTGTTTTTGCCACTGACAGACTCAGATTGTTATTAGAAGTGTCTGACAACCTTATGGAAAGGACCCTACAAACACCCTTTTCTTTACTTTACCTTGATCCACTCTATTTGAACCCTGCCCACTTCAGCGTGCTCTTTCCCTTGCACTCTGTCACTGGTTCTGACACCTGCCCCAGGTAATTAACACATGTGACAGCCAACATATGGTTCTACTGCATTTGTGACCAGATGCTGTACATATGTTCTGAGCAGAACGGAGCTCTGCTGCAGGCCCACTGCTTTCTGTGCAGGATGTCCACAACACAGGTTTATGAAGGAGGAGGCGTTATCTTCAATACTCTACTAGTTTTACGGTTGCCCAAACTGTAATGTGTACATAAAAAAACTTTACAAGTGTGGATCCATCTTTTTTTTCACAACTTGCTCATCCCAAAAACCCATTGTGTCATGTGACTTGTAGCAGGGAGACAACGGTGCCGGTTTTGTCAGAGTTTGCTGATTTGGATTATAGAAAGCGTAGCTTAGTGGTATCTAAAATATGTTCAATGTCAGGGCTGAATATTTAGCTGATTTCGCCAATGTGGATGAAAAACAAGATTTCAGAACGAGACTTCTCGAAGCCGGTTCCCCCTCAGATAAACACTGTTAGCTTTGTCAGCCCCGTTGCCGCTGTAAGCACAGTCAAACATTGTATGACTTGACTAAAACACGACAGATATGTAATTTTTTTTTCTTACATTCTGTAAATTACTCTCTCATCTGCAACAAATTAGGACACATTTCCCAGGAGACATTTAACATGCCTTCCTCCGTGCAACGCTAAAAATCCTAAATGATTAGAGCACATCCACGCACTTAACTGCCCTTAATGACAAGTGAAGGGAACGCACCCAGTTTGACGTTTCATCCCGAGGCAACAATTTAACACATAAAACTTCCCATTGCTGTGTTTTTGTTGGCCAGTTCAGCAGGGAAGAACTGAAGCGGAGTGACGCACACGCGGCCCTGGGGGGGGGGGGGGGGGGGGGGGGGGGGGTTGGGCTGTACGCCACAGGTTGAATTTGATGTCCCGGGGCAGTGGCATATAGCCGAGGGGCTGTTATTATTCCAGCTTCCTGTTTGGCACCGCTCCAACAGAGCTGCGAATACCTGCCGTCACATCTGGGCCAGATAACAGCCACAACAATACAACGGCTCAGCCTGGATCCACTGTATAGCGAAGTCTATTAAGGCCTGATGTCTTCCTGTCATGTGTCACTGTGGCGGAACGACACTAAAATATCAGCTGTCGTCGGGGGGTTTGGATGCACTGCTGCTAAACTGTTGCGTGCTTGTCCTTCGACGCAAACATTCAAGCTGTTTACTCTCAGCCTCCTGCGGCTCAGCTTCCCTTAAACTCCGCTCCTGCTTTCGCGGGGGAGTTCAAAGCTGACCTGATTTTATTTTCGGCTGCACAATACAACACCTGCAGACTGAAGAGAAGGCGATTCATGTCTATATCCGGCACCGCCTGGATATCTGTGTCGTATTTTTCATGTGTGCCTTCGTCCCCGATGGGTAAGGACCACATAAATCTGGCCTCATCCTCAGTGAAAGTCACAGAGACTTAAACAAAGCCCAGAGTCTCTGCACTCCAAACCATATTTCTGTCACTTGCCAGGAATCCAGATGGCACCAGTCTATACATCACGGCATAATGCTCCTTCATTGTACACGGCCTTGTTTGACATGATGTGTGGCTCTTTTGTGAGGAGCCGTCACAGAAGTACATTCACTGGGTGCAAAAAACCTCAGACTTTCCCCGCGGACACCACTGCCTGTGTCCCATCTTAAAACCGGAGGACGTGACAGTGTTGTCATTGTCCTCTGTAGCTGTGGCTAACACTGGCTGTTAAAAAGGGCGCTTCATTAATTTTGCACCCCCCCCCATTTTGTATTACAAATAGCTCTGTAATGACTCACCCGACCCAGAGGCAAGCGTGTACGCACACAGAACAAAAGGCCCATAACTGATAAGAAGGAAGGAACTGTGGAAAGGTCTCTTCTTAGAATCCCCGCCATGCCGCGTATGATGACACGCACTGCTACTTCAGGCATTTCCTTTCATGGTTTTAAAAATGACAAGAATGCGATTGTTCATTCATTGCAAGCAAAAGAAGTTTTGGAGCATGAGAAGTCAAATCCAGGAATTTTGTGAAAGGTGAATGAGTCAGAGCAGCAGTGGCAGCAGGCTACGCTAGGTAGCCCAGACATCCCTCGCAGCCAAGTCCTCTGATATGTGAACCCTCCCTGTGTCTTCTGGGTCCTCCCAGTCAGACGTGCCTTTGACAACCTCTTCAGCGAGATGTCCAGGAGGCACACTAAAGGTGCCACTTATTTTACTAATCAATGTGCGTTTCCAGGTTCTGAGGAGTGTCACTTGAGTTAGAGTCAGTTGGGGCTAAAAAAAGTTTGAAAAACATGCGGAAAACGCCGGTCGTGCCGCTTTCATCCTTTCTTTCAAGGTGCTTGGGAGATCACCCTCCCTCCATTACTAAGCAATCAAAACCTGCACAATGATGATGAAGTTGCGCTTATTTGGCAGTAAGCCTCAATAACTTCACTTAACAGAGTCAAAACAAAGAAAAATGGATTTATAGAAAAATGATGTTGTAACGTCTGTGGACGGAAAGGGGGACGCAAGTCCTGTGAACCTTGCCTGTAATGTGCTTTCGGCATTAGGACATGGTGAGATTTTTCTGGGTCTGTGAGCTGCGGACACGCCCCAAAAAACAGCTGTGACACAAGGAATGCGTGTTGTGATGAAATCCACGCCACATCGACGTCGTTTTTGCTGTTGAGCGCTCCCTCCGCTCCTCTACATAGACTACAATGGATTTGAGAACACAAAATACACGGCATGTGTCCGGGCCCTAACGCAACTCTGACTAAACTGTTTGCGGTTGAGTTGCAATATGGGTAATGTGGGCGCCAGCTTTTGACAAGGAAGAAGAATGCATGGAATAACAAAGACAATATCTCTGGCTCTGCGATATTTGACTGACAATGTTATAGAAGAGCAGAACTAACCATGTCTGAGGGCAAAACGTGTTTTGAAAAGCTAAGCAGGCGGGGTGAAAAACCTGCTGAAATGGAGAGGGCCGAAGAGAGAAGCGAGACACTTCAGTTGAAGCACTCTGATGCCTTTTTATCAAATGCTTTTACCACCTTTTGGCATTAAAGAGCAGTGGCTGTGCTGCAAGCTTTGTGGTAGCTAGGCCTAAATCCATGGGCTCCAGACAGCCTCATCCCGAAGAAGCAACACTAAACTTCCATTGTGTGGACTCACCACTTGAGAAGGAGCAGAGGTCGGTTGTTCTGCCAATCAGGCAGCAGGTGAAGGAACCGGCCTTTGCATTCGGAACCCTGGCTGCAGAAACAAGTTCTAGGGATGTGAAGTCAAATTCTAGAGGGTATCTATATCACTTGAGTTTGAAAGATTTATGTTCAGGATAATGATTCTACTTTTTCCAAAGCATTTGAGCACAGGAAGACACAAGCTGGGGAGAAAAAGAAAAGATGAGAGCGATGGTGGTGGCGGCCAGGAAACTCCATGATCCGTTTACCGGTTGTGGAATTTCCATTGCAAAGTTTGAAATGGCACTGGAGCTTTTTGTCAGCTTCAGGTCCTCGTCAAAGGGAGCAAATCTTCTCTCCAAATATTGCCAAGACTGGGAAAGTGAGAATTAAGGAAAAACAATTCTACCTAATGAGAGAACTATGCTTCTTTATGAAAAGCTGGACTGGGATGCTGATGTAACTGTTCGACTATTATTCGTGGGAACCATGTGATCAGATACTCATTCTTACTACTTTCTCATAAGTCTAGCGTTTTTGGAGCCCTTCAAAGCTGCCACTGAGAAGACAGACTGTATTTAAAGTTACAGTGCATTACGCAACGTTTTACCTGGGGGCAGGAAGTGTTGGGAGGCGGTTTTCCCTCCCCTCCATTGATCAGGTTTCCACCCCAACATGTGTCATTCATGTTGACGAGCTGTCACCAGGTTTGCAGAAGCAGACTTCAGCTACAAACTAAACTGTCACGTATGTCACTTCACATCACGTAACTTTGACGTTTTTCCTTTTGCTCATGCTTTCTGTATCTCACCAACACCCGCTGGCTATTACTTAATGCACTGCTGACCACAACTGCAGCAAATGGTACAGCACATGCTCTGTAAGGTACCAGATCAGAGTAGAGAGTGGCACAGCTAAATTCAGTTGTGTCTGTCCTCCTGAAGTAGGTGATGGTGACTTGTACAGCTAATTGGAGAGCTGGTAACACGTTAGCACTTGCCAGCCACAATGGCTCAACGAGCTGGCTGACTTTGGGTGCTTTTCAATATGTCCTTGATTCCCGTATATATACGTATATTAGTCTTTGTCTAATCAAGAAACGTAGCCAATACCAGCCGACATGAAAGAAAAATGTCTCTACTCTACTGTTTACTGGCGGATTACAGCCATGCATAGCCTATACTGCCAACTTTCGACCAAAACAATACTGTAGCCTGGTTTATTTGCATTTCAAAAGTTCACTTAAAATTAGCTTGACAGTCTATTGAAAACATGACTAAAGTCTTCATCGTGGAGCAGCCTGTGCTCCGACAGGGCGTGATTATATTACATTGAATGATGCGATTCAGCCAATGTGATATCTTTCTCCAATTCACCAACTTTGCAAGATTTGTACCAGTGTTGACAAAAGTGGAAATACGCGAAAACTCTTTCACGATTTCTATTGCCTCCACCAGCCAATCCATTAATCGTGAGATTCTATTGATATGGGATGAATTAAGTCACAAATATTACTGTAATAAATTCAAATTTTACAAGTATATGCCTACAGTATAATTCAAACGCTTAATTCTGTCAGAAACAATCAGAGACAGAAAAATGGTTAATGTAGAGAAGGAAGCTGAGGTGGATAGAGAAAGAGAGGATCTCAGGGCTGAGAGAAAACATGCGGCGCATGATGATTTATTCTCTCCCCTAAGCTTTCTCATGTGGGTGTAACCACACATGTTTATAGTGACCAAGTATGAAATAATGTCAAACCCTGCTTTGCTTATGGACACAATTAAGTCAACTCCCAGAGAGCATTTCATCTCATAAAACTGTATCTGACGTGATTAAGACCTAAACCACGTAAATATCGGTGGAATAACTCTGAGGCATTAAATAGTGGATCATGTGTGCTTTTTTGGCATCTTGATGTGATCATAAAAAAGAAAACATTCAGAGTTACTGCTGCAAAAATGCAGAAAACAGCTTTCTCTTGTTATGCATGCAAACTGTGAAAAAAACATTTTTGATGTCCCACTGACTGTTTAATTCCACGATAAAAACAAAATTCTCTCTCCATCCTCCCTTTAGTTCTACAAATGATGATATTGTGATAGAATGTGTGTATACTACATTTTATACGTGCAATAGTATTAAATGCCTTTGATGAAAAGCAATGCAGCGCTTAACTGTTGTCATGACAGTTTGTATGATCAGTATCTAATTCAAAGTCATAATATATGAATGTATTTTCCTTTTACTCTACCTTGACTGAGTTAACCCTATCGTAACACTGTGAAAGCTTTTACATGAATAGATTTGCTGTTTTACACAGGTGAAGACTGTTGAGCATTTGCTATGAAATAGGGGATTATACATTTTATATGTATGTGGCAACAGCAGGAGTTTGTCTCCAACCCTGGACACAACCAACTTCAAGGGTCATTTCACCCCAAAACTTAAAAATGCCTCAAACAAACAGGATCAAGAGATCATTGTTGGTGTCCGGTGTGTGACTTGACTAAAAGTCACACTTATTTTCATTTAGGTTTGCAGCTTAATAATGGAACAAAACCTAAACCTAACCAAGTAGCTTTGTTGCCTCAACTTCCCTAAGTAGCTGTGTTGCCTAAACCTAACAAAATAGTTGTCTTGCATAAACCTAACCAAGTAGCTTTGATGCCTAAATTTAACCAAGTAGCTGTGTTCCCTCAACCTAAGTACTTTTGTTGGCTAAACAGTAGCTTTGCATTTTTTTTGTGTTCCAGTTTACGAAACTAACCCCATGTTGAAAACTGCGACTGTAAATATGTTTCCCTCGAGATGTGATTGAGAGTGCAATTCAGTTGTATGGGAACATCATTTTGTAGGAGACCAGGTTGAAATACCAGAAAGATGAAAAGATTGGAGTCTGCGTTCTCTTTATGGTTGAAGTCTCCTACTAACTTCTTTGTATTTTATACCTTTTTGTATTTACAAATAGTAAAAAATAAATAAAAATAACTGACTAAACCGCATGACAAAATAATGTACATTTATCACTGTGGCGCTGTAGCACTCACTCATATTTTATTTCGGAATGTGAACAATGTCATAATAATCACCCTGCGTGTGTATTGTGTGTACTGTATGACATGTATGGGCTCTGTATGTGCAGTGGGAGGAAACAAAGTAGCTGAGGATTTTCCTCCACATTCCGGAGGCATAAATGAGCCCATACAGTCCAGCTGGTGTCAACAACATGAATTATACACAAGTCCCAGTGCAGCCCCTCATTTCAGGATGAAGGCATGGCAACGTACAGTACCGTGCACTGTACATGCAGTAGACAAAGAGTGTCTCTGTTCGACACCTGTCACTGCCTTTGACTTGCATGTTCTTGTCTCCACTGACAGCGGGCTCATTAACATGTTTTGCTGTCAGCCTGGTGGAAGCCGACCATGAAACAAGGACCGTTTTTCATGTCTAATCCTGTACGAAGGGGTTGGGCAATATATAACAATACAAACATGAGGCAATGTACTTTTCTACCATTTTGTGTTTAAATGAGACAAAGCAGCCGTGCGTGTACCTGCTCAGCAGGGAGGAGCCCTGCAGCTGTGGGGGATTGGGTTTCTATTGCACCGTTTGCTGTGTAAGTCCTCTTATTTCCCCTCGGAGCCACAGAGGGAAAGTGAAGAAGGCACACCCCTGTGCTAATACAGTCAATGTGACCTGATGAAAAATAAAACCCGCCCCGCTAAAGTGTTTGCATGCACGTCTGAATATATAGAGTGTCAGTCCCTCCCACAGGGTCTTTTAGAAACCAGCTCATTAATCACCCTGTGTGTATTTGACAGTGAATTTAGAGTCCATTCAGGGTCCCTTTCTTAACATCCTTCATCCAGGAGCTGTGGACTTTTTTAGAAATTGCAGCTCACCTGCACAGCTTGTCTCTTGTTGTGTTTTGGACTAGAAACATTCACTTCCACATTCCAATGATATCCCTGATCACATCTTAATAGGCAGCACACTAAGGGCCCGGACACATGATGCGTCTTTTGCGCCCTCAAATGCATTGTTGCCAACGTTGACATGCGGAAGGCGCACTCAAAAGCGTGAGGGATGCCGTCGTGGCGCACCAGTGATCCCAATCCTAAATTTTCAGGGCCTGAGAAAAACATAGTTCCACTTTTGGAATGCAGCAATGTGCACCGCATGTCATGTGATGAGAAAAAACCCACCACAGTCTGCAGATATTTTATACTTTCTTCCGTAAATATCAGTTTATGGTAAATATTAATATGAGTATTAGGAGGTTGATTATTTTAGTGCAGGAGTTCAATCTATCCTGCGGACAATTTTTTCATACACGCTTAAAAGCTATGTTAAGCTGCTAGATGGAGATGTTGGATGCTAATGATGGGGTTAGCTGGTTATGGTCGCTTGGCAAAGTTAGGCGCAACAAACCTCCGCACCCTTGGAAGTTGGCAAAAGTATAAGCACCAAACGCAGACCAACGCGCCTCGTATTTTTCATGTGCCCTAGGCCTAAGAGGTTTGCTATTCTTAAAGCCTTTCCTGTACAGCTAAACTACTACGGTAAACCAACCCCTTAGCATGAAGAACTTTACGAAATGCATTTTCACTTGAACTTGCCAGCACTATCAATCTGATACATTGAAGCAGGGAATCTCCCATTTAAACACCTTGCCTTTTCTCTGTGGAAACGAGGGCACTGTAATGGATTCATCTCATGTTTCTCCCCCCTCTGTAAAGGGCCATACATTTACAATATGGCAGGATTATCCTCTGTAGCCTCTTGAAGATACAACTACCAGACCTAAAACAATGCTCTATGCCACATCCTCTTGTGTATGGATACATGTACGCTGGCCTGGATATTTAGATGATTGGAGGGAAATGGTAGCCTTTAAACCTTCCCAGTGTAGCTAATAGGGGTACAATCATTTACTGAAAGAACCTGAAAGTACTTGCAACACACCACTGCACCCACTAATGGCAGAAGTCGGTTGTGTTAGAAGAACGTCTTAACCTGCACAGCAACAGTCTGTCCTCTCAACAGTCTGTCCTCTGCTTCAACTTCAACTCCTCCAGCTCCTCTGCCTCTTTATCTCAAGGCCACCACTCGACGTCGGACAGCTTACGGTAAAACAATGTGTACTGTATTCACTATAAGCATTAGCTCTAATCTGAAATCTGAACGGGTAAATGCTCCAGACAGAGCAGCCAGATGTCTGTTTAAGCGCAGAGTTCCCCACGTCTGTCCTGGATTAGTCTGGTAGGAAAACAAACCCAGGCCCCTGTGGGAGCTGAAGCCCCAGGTGCACGCGCGCACACACACACACACACACACACACACACACACACACACACACACACACACACACACACACACACACACACACACACACACACACACACACTTCCAGCCCAGCTTCCTATTCCCCTGACCCCCCCCCCCCTCAGGACACACAGCACCACGGCCACACAAGATTTAGGGAGCATGGATGTGGCAAAAGATTTGGAAAGTGGTGGTGGAGAGCTTAATGACAAAGGACTGTGAGCTGGATTGGGGTCATTTTATGGGACTGAACCTGCTTGACGGTTTTAACTGGTTATCAGGAAATGTCAAGTAGTTTTTAAGCTACCGCACTGTTGTATAAAGTCCCAAGGGTAACCAAAACAATGGAGGCATTTGATTTCCATTCAGCTGCCACTTCACCAAATGGTCTTTTTACATTCTACGAAATATCCACTGACATTGTTTCTGACATCTTTTGATCTGCAGTCAAGTAACAAGTCAAACCATTTTCATGCAAGGTATTCATTTATTGAGCCAAGACAGTCTCATGCTCTATCCAAGGAAGACCACAAGGGACCATGTTTACAGCCAACAGGTTCATCTGTAGACTGTCTACCATTTCCCCACATGTTTTTTTTTGCTTTCTTGGATAGTAAGGAAAAGGGGCTGCGAGAGGTAACGACGTGCAGCAAAGGGCCACGGGTCGGATTCGGATCACCCCCAACTCACGCAATTAGCGTTAATTGACTGAAGCGGATACAATCTACAAATGAGAAGCTGGCTAACAGCTTTCACAGTGCACTTGGTTTTATGGGGGACAACTGAGAGCTGTGAGGTCAGAGCGACATTTTACTGACAACATAAAAAGAAGGCGTGAACATTACCGGTATAAATGTTGGCAAGAGGTGACAAATATTTCTATGTGCGTATGAAGATGGATATTAACACCACAGTGTAAAGGGTGCCTTTGTTTATTTCTAATTGTCTCTGCTACAATAGTGTGTGATGAAGGATGGCCAGCAGCCTGTTTGCTTCCTCACTTCCCACAAACCCCCTGCTGGTCTCCCAGGGATACGGATGGCATATTAGGAATGATGAGGCTGTGGCAGATGGGTACGCGCCCTCTCCATGCCCACTTGCCTTATTTGTGTCACGGGCTGGTGGGGCAGAGCGTCATTATCTGCTAAGTGGCTTCTTCTCCCGCCATGTGCAGCCGGGTCTCTGCTCTGAGAGGAAGGGGGGTGAAGGGGGAGAGATGGAAAATACGGGCAGATCGAGAGATGGGAGGAGAGAGAGAGAGCGCATGTCGTCCGCCTGTGGTTCAGGTAATCAGTGTGAGTGCAGACCCGTGCCCTGCTGTCTGCACACAGCCGAGCCTCGGGAGGCTGTTGTCTTTTAGGCAGTCACGCTTCGCAAAGCTGCAATCCATTTAAAGTGGCGCTGAATTAAAGGCCCGTGATTAATTTGAAGGGGTCCACCTCCCGGCTCGACGCTGGGAGCCTAAAAGGTAGCCGTTAATATCCAGGAGTCAATGACCCGAAATGGCTAATTAATAAACGTCTGAATTAATCAGAGGGAGGATGCGTCGCCGGAGTTGCATGTAAGCGCCAAAATGGGCCTTGGTTCATCATCAACCCCAACTGTGACTAATGCGGGGAAACGGCCGCCGTGAACGCCGATGGCGGCCCGGCCCAGCGCTAACGGCCATGTCGTGGGATTTGGCTAACAAACGGTGATAGGCAGAACACATTGTGGGATAAAAAAACAAAACCCTGCTGCAGGACAAATAAAATGAGACAATGCGCTGCAGCGTGCGTGCTATCATGAATTGGCCGGGCATCTTCCAGCATGTGGGAGCATAAAAACACACAGTAACCAAGGAGAGGACGCAGAATACACAAGCCACTGTGATAAAAATATGCCATGTTCTGAGGAAGGCTGTAGCCAGGCAACAACACAGAGAAACGGCAGGGGACTGGAAAACAAGCAAAAATAAACCTTGCTATTTATCAATGTCCACTTCGGCATCAACACCGGGACAGTCACACCCTAACTGGCCTCAAGACTCCATTTATTTTTTATAATTTGGTGAGTCATTTCACATTTTGCACCTTTTTTGCACCACAGCTATCCTGAGTAAAGCATGCAATACTGGCTGTTTGTAGACAAACTGGATCATCTGGACAACTGATCAGTGGAATGTGGCCAGAGTGAGCCTGTCGTATATAAACAGCATAAGACTGCACGTGTCTTAGGTTAGATGAAGACAAAGCATAAACACTATATGAAAATGGTAATGAAATTTTACCAAAGCTCAAACAATTGGTCCTGTCAAACTCAAACATGACGTTCATCAAAACTAAACTTGTCGATCAACTTTCTTCACAATAGTAAGATGAGAATATCGATATCAACCCCATACCTGTGCATTAAGTACAGAATCGGGGCGGGGACATGTTTAGCCTAGCTTAGCATTGAGACTGGAAGCTGAAGGAAACTGCTAACCAAAAGGTAAAAGAAAATAAATCACTGGGCAACGCCCCTAAAGCTCACTAATTAACCAGTATTCTTACTCTCAATTAAAAATAACAATCTGTGCAACTATTTATTTCAATCTAATCACGTCCCAAACCAGAAGAAATAGTTCCAACATGTTAGGATCAATAGCAATCCGTTAGCCTATTTTAACATACAGACCGGAGGCTGGGTTAAGCAGCTGGCCTATGAATATGTTTTCACATTAAATGAGCCATCTGTTTCCACCTGCTAACAGTATGTGTG